>NC_083762.1:79593848-79648848 GCF_963514075.1 Conger conger
AATTCCACCCCGGGTGGTTATTTTATTTGTAGAAGAGTCGTTGTACCCTCCTCAGCCAGCTCTCTACCTGTGGTGAGTGCAGAGATACAGCCCCCACGCTCCTGTGCATTCTGCAGGTACAGTACCTGCTCTACTGGACCGTAATGGGGTGGACACACAGTCCGCTTCGGCCAGCCACTAAGAGAGACTGAATCTCCACCTTGATCCGTTAGATGAGGTTAATGTTGTTTTGCAGAAGAATTCCCCTTTCAGAAGGATGCTAGTCAGTTACCTGACCGCAGTGATTTTGTGTAATATCTCTATGTGGAGGACAAACAGACAGCCCCTGCCATATATCCTTATACATAACAACTGAAGTATGAGCCAGACCTTCTTCTGCCGAAGGTTACTGACATTTTCCACTGCATCTACTCCACAGATCTAGGGTCTGAACTGGGCCTAAACTTTTTAGATTCTGAACTGGGCCTAAACTCTTTAGATTCTGAACTGGGCCTAAACTTTTTAACATGGGATGCAGCATGGGCAAGTGCTTGGACCAGCAGATTTTGACTGGCTGCCACATCGCGGGGCAAAGTTGCGAGGTGGGGGCGGGGATTCATCTAAAAGACTGCAATCTAAATCACAGTCTTTAAACTCTAGAAAGCAGACCACCTCCTTACAGAAAGTGGGCCAACAGTACACCGGCTAGCGGGCTGGTTCAATAACGGCCTCACTTATCGGCCTTGTGCAACACATCAACATAATCACATCCGTCTGGACGCCGGCGGCCCTCTCCTCCTGTTCATTAGGTTTGCCGATGCGCGCTCCGGACTCAAGTCCCTTTCTCCGCACGGAACATGAATATTCCCACAATGGCTTCGGAAAACCTAAAATAACACAGCGGAGAAATCACCTACGAGGATCTGATTACTGAAGCAGCAGGAAATTCACTCATCCACAGGCCCATTACCCCCTCTCCCTCTCTCTCTACCTCCCTCTCCCTCTCTCTCTGTCCGTCTCTGTCTCTCTACCTCCCTCTCTCTGTCTCTCTACCTCCCTCTCCCTCTGTCTCTCTACCTCCCTCTCTCTGTCTCTCTACCTCCCTCTCCCTCTGTCTCTCTACCTCCCTCTGCCTCTGTCTCTCTCCCTCTCCCTCTCTGTCTCTCTCTCCCTCTACCTCCCCCTCTCTGTCTCTCTCTACCTCCCTCTCACTCTCTCTCTCTCGCCACACACACACACACACACACACACACTCGCACTCACAAATGGACACACACACTCACACACACATATACACATATACATACACACACTCACACACACATATACACATATACATACACACACTCACACACACTCACACATGGACACACACACACACACACACACACTCACACACCTGGTTCCTCTTTCAGACTGTAAAAACAGCAGCCCTGAAATGAACACAGCCGTTACGGTCTCCCAGTGTGACCTCTGTGGACTTGAGGCTAACGCAAGACCTAGAGTGAAGCTATCAATGTTTCTCACGTCATGTGAGCTTCTATACACACAGTACAGACACACATTCTGGAAAAACTGCTAAAAGAAGCAACTTGTAAAACTTGTGTCCGTGCCCTTTCTTCTTCTGTTTGTTTTTTTTCACAGAACCATTTTCGGCTGTAAAAATGTATTCAAAACAGTCATTTTCGAGACCACGAGTGGTAGCCCCATTATGTGACCATCAGTCATTTGAAATTAAGTATACAGGCCAAAGAAAGGTTCTGTGCATGAGTATTATCATTTTATGTGCAAAAATACAATTCAAGCTTACTATAACCCTCTTAACAGCAAGACACATTAAACTGCTCAATTATGTAGGTATGCATGACACATACTGTATTGGAAGGAGGAATGATTATTACTTGTTTATCACAAACGCTTATCATTTATTCATTTTTGTTTTATGTTGATATGAAATGTATTATGCCAAAAAGAGAAATTGTTGCTAAATATTTCACAGTGAAAATCTGCTTACGAATGCAGAGTGTTTGCACTCTGTGCCAGTGCTGTATGCTGTTGGGAGGGTTGAACAGAGACATGCTGAACTGCCCTCGTTTCTCCCGGGTATGTGCTTTTCACACGCAGACGAGGTCCCAGGCGGAACGGAAAAACCCAACTCCGATGACAGGAGAGATGGGGAGTTTTCTACAGAATTACCCCTTTCCTAAAATCCCTGGAAGGTTTGACAAAATTTCCGTACTTTCCAATGACTGTTAAAAAGGGAGGATTTTGAAGCGGAGATTATTTTGGGGCATTTTTAATTTCTCATTCCTTTATTTTACCAGGCGGGTCGATTAGGATCGGAGCGGGAACGTAAACGCGCCGGAGGATTCTTATTGCTCTCAGAAACATATTTGATAATCATCGGTACGGTTCACTGCTCAGGGCTACACGCAACCATATTCAGCTCAGAACAGCTGAAGTGATTAACTATTCATGAGGGGGTTTTTATTCTTCATTACACTGCCATAATTAATTACATTACATTTAATTAAATATAATTTAAAATAACAATTACCATCATAATATGTGCAAATTTTTTGTGAGATTCCCTTTCGTGCCACTCTTTTATCAAGGCCATACACAATTGCCTTTTATTCAAATCAAAAGCCATTAAGACAGAATATGTTCTTATACTGTTTTTATAGCATTCGAGTGACAGTAATACTTTGCTAAACATTGATACAACGTTTTGTGTAAAGGTTGTGTGTGCAGCAGACCTGGGTAAAATACGTACCGGTAATTGTTTTAGATTCAAATACATTTCTGTGCTCGACTGATCTTGCCTGCCGTAAATGAGCCAACCAAGAGGACCAGAAGGCCAGGTTTTTTCCATAGGTTCAAACACACCAGACACGCTCAGTAAAGCGCAGAAAAGTATTTGAATTGGAAACGATGGCGTGTGTGAGCCAGGTGTGGAACCCTGATCTGAAACGATGGCGTGTGTGAGCCAGGTGTGGAACCCTGATCTGAAACGATGGCGTGTGTGAGCCAGGTGTGGAACCCTGATCTGAAACGATGGCGTGTGTGAGCCAGGTGTGGAACCCTGATCTGAAACGATGGCGTGTGTGAGCCAGGTGTGGAACCCTGATCTGAGACGATGGCGTGTGTGAGCCAGGTGTGGAACCCTGATCTGAAACGATGGCGTGTGTGAGCCAGGTGTGGAACCCTGATCTGAGACGATGGCGTGTGTGAGCCAGGTGTGGAACCCTGATCTGAAACGATGGCGTGCGTGAGCCAGGTGTGGAACCCTGATCTGAAACGATGGCGTGTGTGAGCCAGGTGTGGAACCCTGATCTGAGACGATGGCGTGTGTGAGCCAGGTGTGGAACCCTGATCTGAGACGATGGCGTGTGTGAGCCAGGTGTGGCGTGTGGAACCCTGATCTGAGACGATGGCGTGTGTGAGCCAGGTGTGGAACCCTGATCTGAGACCCAGGTGTGGAACCCTGATCTTAAACGATGGCCTATGAGACCCAGGTGTGGAACCCTGATCTGAAACGATGGCGTGTGTGAGCCAGGCGTGGTCCTCACCGTCGCGGGTCTCGTTCAGGATCATGTTCTTCAGCGCGTTCTTGTCGGCGGTCGGCACCCCGTTGTCGGTGTAGGTCCGGTAGTTGGCGTCGGAGCGCGAGCGGTTGTGCCCGCGCTTGAAGGCGGAGTTGGAGGCGGGGCCTCCGCCGCTGGGGGCGGGGTCTTTGGCGTGGGCCGCCAGGTCATTGGTGGACCGGGCGCGGCTGCGCTTGCCCTGCCGGCCCCCGAACAGGCCGAAGGAGGAGGAGGGGGGCGGCTGGTCGGCCCAGGCCAGGTTTCGGGGGGACACCTCCAGCTGCTCCCCGGCCAGGAGGCCCCACACCCCGCTGGAGCTCAGCCGCCCCACCACCGTCACGTCCTGGAGCTTCTCCGAGGCTCCGCCCTCCAGGCAGTGCAGGAAGTCCTCCGTCACCTCCAGGGCCGGGCTCACGTCCTCCACCTCCAGCCCCTCCATGGTCTCCAGGGCCACGGCGGGGGAGGGGGGAGGGGGGGGTGGTGGCAGTTGGGATGCAGTTGGGTGGGTGGTCGGTTGGTGGCAGTTGGGTGACAGTTGGGCGACAGTTGGGAGGCAGTTGGGTGGGTGATTGGCGGATAATTGAGTGGCAGGTGATTGGGTGGCTGTGCAGGCGGGTGATTGGTGGATAATTGAGTGGCAGGTGATTGGGTGACTGTGTGGGGGGGCGGTTAGCGAGTGTAGGCCCAGCAGTGCTTCACAGCGGAGATTAAACGGAGATTAAACGCGGGAGGAGATCCGATCGCCGCGGGCTGCGTCTCAGAATCCAAGCGGGAATGGCGAAGCCGTCCTCTGCTGCTCCCCGGAGGCCGGGGAACGTTCCAGAACAAACAGGCCCTCAGGAGTCAGTCTGTTTGTTTGTCGACTCCGCTCCAAGAGCTAACGAGAAACGTCTCTGTGGGTTTAAAATCCCTTCTGCCGACCCGACGTGTGAGAAACGGCTCGGTTCTGCGAGCGCTGGAGCGTAGCGGGTTCAAAGTTCAAACCTCTCCAGGCCTCGGGTTCAAAGTTCACATCCGGGTGCGGCAGCCCCAGAGTGCCAGGTGAACGTGCTCACGGCCCTGTCGGCACACGAGAGAGAGAGAGAGACGCTAAGGGCTAGCCTAGCAGCAGCTGTCAAGAGCAGCGCACAGGGAGACGCACGGCAGCCATTACGGAGCAACCCCGCGGGTCGGCTGATGTCATCGCAGGTCGGTCTGCACTGAGAGAGAGAGGGAGGGAGGGAGGGAGAGAGGGAGAGACAGAGAGGGAGAGAGACAGAGCAGGAGGAACAAGTCAAGAGCAATCATCACACAGGCACACAGACGTGGAGCTCCTTATCAGATCAGCCTCAGCCACACCGCGCCCTTGATTCCCGCACGCACGCAGGAGCACGTCCACCACGACGCTATCCACGTTCGGACCCACACACTGCCGCTAAGCCCAGCTTCGGGTTCCAGATCAACAGGTGTGCTGCAAACAGCAGCACCAAAAAAAAAAAAGAAACTAAAGACACTCAACTCCAGCAGTGTACGTACACACGCAGCCTGACACAGATCCGCCCACGCTGTGCCGCAGGCCGCGCGGTCGACCTCCGTCTCGCGCCGGAGGAGAGACGCCCCAGATCCCGCCGTCCAGCCCGCCTCCATCGCTCTGGGACCTGCGACCTCCGCCAAGCCCAGGGCCGAGGAGAGGGAGTCTGTCCGACCGCGTCTGCCCCGGGGCGTGGCTCCCGACTGCGCAGCCCAGGCTGCTCTGTGTCCCGTCTCTCAGTCCGTCAGTCCGTCCGTCCGTCCGTCCGTCCCCCTCTTTCTTCCCCCTTTCCTCAGAGCCGGGGCACGGGCCGGTAGTCCTCCCAGAGCTGAAGGCTCAGGGTCTCTCACTTTCTTTAAGCCATGAATAATTTAGACGGCATTACATCACCGGCAGCCAATCGCAGGCCGGGAATCAGTCAGCACTCTGACAGGGTTTGGGGGGTTGGGGGTGGGGGGGGGGTGATGATGATATGAGCCCTGTACAGGAATCTGCGGGGATGTGATGTGAGCCCCCCCCCCCCCCCGGGGAGGGAGAGAGAGAGAGAGAGGCAGGGTGTGACTCTAGTCCTCCAGAGGCAGAGATTGACTCATTAATCTCTCCTCACACACTGCAGAGCCTGTTTACCAATGACAGGGCAGTGTGAAGCTAGCACGGCCCTGCTAAAAACACAGCTGCCAGCAGACACAGGGAGCTGTGGATGGGGCAGATAAGGGGAGAGAAACAGGCCTGAAAACTCCCACAAGAGTATTACTCAGTGACAGAACATTGGGCCATGCTTCAATCTCAATGATCAACCATTCTGTTATCCTATGATCACAGGACTCTATGGTGGCTGCAACCACACCCTACCATAACAACTAGATCGATTGGTTTTTGTGTGCTATGAAGGATGTATACCGGGAGATTATTGCATTACATGTTATTTAGTTGACGCTTCTATCAACTTAGAGTTGATTAGACTCAGCAGGAGACAATCCTCCCCCCCTGAGCAATATGGGGTTAAGGGCTTTGCTCAGGGGCCGGACAGCTGTACAGATCTTATTGCGTTTACACCGGGGATTGAACCACCAACCTTCCGGGTCCCAGTCACGTACCTTAGTCACTAGGCTACAGGCCGCCCCCATGAGAGCTACCCCATGAGGTCTACCTTCCTGTTGGTTTTCACTCCAACCCAAACAAAGCATCGCCTCGCACTCAACAGCCAGAGATCTCATTGAGCTGCTAATTGGTAGAATTAGGCGTGCCAAAATTTGGGTTGGAGTGAAAGCGTACAGGGTGGTAGATCTCCAGGAACAGGGCAGGGCAGCCAGACTGTCAGCACCACACACATAGTGACTCTCCACTCCCATAGGACACGGGCCTGCTCATCACCGACATCTGAGTCCTCCCACACCAGTTCCAGGACAAGCCCTGCCATCCACCTAGCAAACAGGTGCCCTGCAGGACGGACACCCCTGTCACATGACTGACAGCCCTTATTTGACGGTATTAAACCTGGCACTTCCTGGAGGGTGGGTCCTGAGAGACCGGGCTTCTGTAGCAGGTCTTATTGATTTCACTCGCAGAGCATTTTATTCATCTAAACCTTCTCTCCTTCATCGAGTGTGCCCACAACCTTCCTTGTGACTTTTAAATAACACCCCCAATTTTGAATGTTTATTTAACATAAAACTGGTTGCATGGCAACAAAATACATGGCATGTCTTGCATTACACACATTCAGGTTATCAAAACAGCTTGAGCAAAACCAGGACATGTGAAACTGTAAAATGTGTTTAAACAGAGAAAGACTGCTATCTGGCTAGACGGTTGCAAAGATCATGAAACCTGATTATGAATTGACCCAAGCTATTGTCGGGACAGCCGTTGTGTTTTCGGACCGGCTGTTTCCCGTAACACAACTGTACATTTTGTTGTAGTTTGCACAACTGTATATTAATACATAACGTAAACTATCTATGTATGTATTGGACATTTTTAGACAGTGGGTACCTCTTATTTAGTTGCGTTAGTTAGCTAGATAATTAGTTACTAGAACTTAGCAGCAAAACAGACGCATTCAGAAGGCGAGCAATGACACTGTTAACATTAGCTGGTTGACTATCTACCAGTTAGCTACATCCCCACCGTTTTGAACCGAAAGCTTATGATGCTGAAAGCAGGTGCTAGCTATAACGGTATAGTTGGCTAGCTCGCTTCTTCTGATATTTTCCCGGTGTTTCATTATACGAAAAGCTACCCCTAATGTCGATACATGACCCGCAAGCAGATGTCGACCAAGCTACACTAGCCTGCAACATTTCCATGCACACGCTCATTAATTAGCAATATTACTAGACTAGCTAGCTAACACAACCTAGCCTATTTGTGTAGCCAACTAAGAAAGATCAAGCTAGCTAGGTATATGTTGATATGAATGTCAGCTAAAAAAATAATGTTGATCCCTTGCGATTTCGCAAACACAGATAACGTTAGCTACTGGAAATGACCCAATTGGATACATTAATTGGATTGACTAACGTTAGCTACCTACCAGACGTAGTGAATGCGAGCAGCTAGGTAAGTTAGCCAGCTTTAGAAAGCTACAGGAAAGCTGACTGGCAAGATAGCAACTAGCGATGATCATTTGGCTAAGCTAAATAACGGTCCGCCACAACCATAATGAATGCTTCCAGCTGTACTATTGAGATGGACAATAGTACTGTATTCGTTAGAATAAATATTACGCATGTTTACTTGTTATATTTTAATATTTAAAAAGACCATGTACACTGAATAAGTGTTCAGTTTAAATACATTTCTGAACAGTGACTCACCTGATTCTGTTTACAATCTGTCAGATTTGGTTCCGTCAACGAAACTGCTCTTCGCGTGAAACCTGGGCTACTGCTTAAAGGTTCCGCTATGAGGCCTCGTGATGACTTTGCGAAAAGTGACGGCCAGTTTGCTGTTATTTTGTCTAGTGACCTTATTAAATCAATGAAACATTTAATGTCAGTTCCCCTGCTAAAAAATAAAACGTTTCCAATAGACACGTACAGTAGTGAGTAGAAAGACGTGGAAAACAAACGCGTACAATTTGGGAAGCGAATGTGTAGTTTAATTAACATCACATTTTTACAGCCCAGTAGAAATTTATGTCCGAAATTCGTTATTCATTATGAGCCTGGTCTAGTCTTCAAATCCAGGGTATAAAAGGTCAGATAATGACAGCAACCCTTTGGAGAATAAGAGGAAACTACCACCACAAAAAAAATCTTACATGGGCATTTCCAGTGGCATGTGTTTTTTATCAAAGGGGGTTACTGTTTACAATTTGTGCGTTAGTCCTAACCGTTCAATACCATTAACTGTTCATTACTAAACAACATTTTAAAGGCAGTGTACTGCGTATGAGAAACGTAAGCCACAATGCAATCACAGATTATTGTTAGTTGAGTGACTGTCTCCTATGTAGCTAATATTTCACTAAACAAAGTTATTATTTTTTTTACCATACAATACGCATACAAACGGCATTCAATGCACATTAAATTGCGCTGTTCCAAAATCGTGTAGCATCCTTTATCTCCTGCGCGTACTCTGAACGGAACACAGCACAGCACGGGGCCCGGGACGGACAACGGGGACGCCGATGGTCGCGGTGGGCTGTTGTTTACTGGGAAATTAAGCCTGTTGACAGTTACGGTGAATCCTAATGAGGCAATAGCAGGTGCAAATACGGAGTTTTTACTGTTCTTATTCAAACACACAGATCCAAGTGGGGCACTTACGCGTCCCAACATCTCAACGCGCTGGGCTTATGAGCGCTATTGAAGCATATGGGGTCTGAACTCCAATAATAATAGTAATAGTAGTATGTGCCTCTTGAGGTGTAGCCTATTTGTAATTGTGTGTGTGTGTGTGTGTGTGTGTGTGTGTGTGTGTGTGTGTGTGTGTGCTTTATAGCATGCCGTTTACTGGCTTGAGTAGCCTATTCCAGTACAGGGCAGCCTGTAGCCTAGTGGCTAAGGTACACGCCTGGGACCTAGAAGGTTGGTGGCTGAAGCCCCGGGGTAGTCACTATAAGATTCTGCTGTTTGGCTCCTGAGCAAGGCCCTTAACCCCACATTGCTCCAGATGGGACTGTCACCTGCTTAGTCTATTCAACTGTAAGTCGCTTTGGATAAAAGCATCAGCTAAAGAACATATTATTATAATGCAGCGCTTATGCAATTTAGTAGGACATGTGAACACAGAAAATTCTACAGATAGCGATGGATACTGGTTGCAATATTCAGTAATGTCTTTCAAAATGGACTTCAACCTTCTCAAAAAGTGAAGTCATTGAAAAATGTATTTCCTCTGTAGAGAGGGAGCACCAGCATAAGCTGCTTTGGTTAGATGGGGCTACAAGACCGGCCCAACAGCCTGTGAATGTGGAGAAGTAGACCACACTATGGAGCACTGCCTTGTCTGCTCTCTACTACCCAACCCCTGCAGCTCAAAAGACCTCGCAGAGTTCAATAAAAATGCAAAGGACTGTGTAAAGAAATGGGAAACTGTCATATAACCATCATGCTTCGAAGAATCGAAAAGAAGAAGACTGGCGTATTTGGACTTTCCATCTCACATAGCTGTTCGCTTTTTAAGATGCGACATTGACTCAGGAAGTAAGAACAGTCCTCTGGCAGTCAGAGGATTGCCGGTTCGATCCCGCCCTGGGTGTGTCGAAGTGTCCGTGAACAAGACACCTAACCCCCAAATGCTGCTTGTGAGCTGGTTGGTGCCTTGCATGGCAGCCATTCGCCGTTGGTGTGTGTATGAATGTATGTATGAATTGGTGACTGAGAAGCATCAATTGTACAGCACTTTGGATAAAGGCACTATATAAATGCCAACCATTTACATGCATGCACAAATGGCGTTTACTTTGTTCAATGTTAATGCTCATTAACAAAAAAATCATTTCACTGTTGACCACCTTTTGACCGAAGATCTTTTCTGCCACACATACAAGTTTATTGTATGTGTTATATACAATATAATACAATATACAGGGCGGCCTGTAGCGTAGTGGTTAAGGTAAAGGACTGGGACACGCAAGGTCAGGGGTTCTAATCCCGGTGTAGCCACAATAAGATCCGCACAGCCGCTGGGCCCTTGAGCAAGGCCCTTAACCCTGCATTGCTCCAGGGGAGGATTGTCTCCTGCTTAGTCTAATCAACTGTACGTCGCTCTGGATAAGAGCGTCTGCCAAATGCCAATAATGTAATGTAATGTAATGTAATATAAACTTTGACAGTTGTATAAACTGTGTTTTCCTTCATCATGTCC
The DNA here is from genome assembly GCF_963514075.1 of Conger conger. Taxonomy (NCBI): domain Eukaryota; kingdom Metazoa; phylum Chordata; class Actinopteri; order Anguilliformes; family Congridae; genus Conger; species Conger conger. The sequence continues at coordinate 79,604,244 of NC_083762.1, forward strand.
TAACCCTGATTGGACAGAGACAATAAGATCTGCACAGCCGTTGGGGCCCTTGAGCAAGGCCCTTAACACTGCATTGCTCCAGGCTTGCTCCTGCTTAGCCTAATCAAATGTATGTCGCTCTGGATAAGAGCGTCTGCCAAATGACATTAATGTAATGAGCTTGCTGCATTTCTACTGCAGTCGATTTCCCAGGTAAAGTCTGTCTCCTGTGAAAGCACACACTGTCATAGAGCCTTTCTCACACAATCCTTCCGGCACCTCGTCCTGCTTTCAGTGTTTCCTCAAACTGTGCAGCACTTTCTCCAATGTGTGTGTGTGTGTATGTATGTGTGTGTGTTTGTGTTTGCGTGTGTGTGTGTGTATGTGTTTGTGTGCACGTGTGCCTGCACACATATGTGTGTTTGTGCATGTGGCTGCACACGTGTACTGTACGTGTGTGTGCGTTTTGCACATGTATGTGTGTGTGTGTGTGTGTTGGAGGTCTGAGCTCAGTTACTATGACATTAACGACTCTATTGCTTTCTCTCTTAATTAATGTCTCATTAATTAATATCTCACTCTCTCTCTCTTTCTCTCTCTCTCAAACAAACGAACAAGAAGAAGAACAAACAACAAGTATACCATCCATGGGGCAACAAACACAAATATGAACAACAAAAAAGAACAGAAATGTATTTTAATGAATTTGAGCAAATCATTATGGGGAACAGAGGCCGGGGGTGGAGTGTGAGGGGGGGGGGGGGTCTGATTATAGGGATGCAAGGGAGCGCATTTTTTACTAATGGGCCGAGCTAGCGGTGCTTGAAGCGACGCAGTACCCATTGTCCCGGCTGCACAGAAAGAGAAACATTATTCAAGTCCCATTCAGACCGCGGAGAGAAACAGTAATTATCGCGGGTCCTCCACAGAACCTGCGTCCCCGTCCCCCCCCCAAAACCCCCAAACCCCGTACCCCCCGTCTCCCCCGTCCCCTTGCCTGCTCTCATTGTCCGGGTTTGTTTAAAAAGGCCTCCCCTAATGAAGGAGGAGGGGGCCAGGCTAATGGGCTCAAATAAGTTCCTCTCTGGCGCATTGTTGCGGGATAATGATGGTGTGAGTCCCAGCTGTAAACTTGGCAACGCCATATTGTGCCTGACCTACATAATGCCCGTATGTGAACCCCGTTAAACGCTAATCTTCCCCAGAAAACGCCGCTCGTTTTGTTCCGAGAGTCAATTAAGGGAGTCAGTTGTTGGGCTCGCCATTGAGTTGACAAGTATTCAAGGACAAAACGAGGGGCTGGGGGTTGGAAACTTTTAAACTTTCATATTATTAGCGGCGAGGAGAGCGTGTTTTTAGACATGCGCGCATTGTGCCGAGGAAGTAAAACACCGTTTACCGCCAGGTTAACCTCGTCTTTGTCGCGGTGGCTGTGTTCGAAACCGCACACTAGCGTACTACCCGCACTGAATTTCAGGCTGATTTTCGTTGAAGTGTAGCACGAGTAGTAGGTCAACTATGCGGTTTAGGACGCTGCCGGTGTTTTTGCGTGTAGCTGGTCTCCTGACCCTCTTCACACAGGGGTACAGACACTGCCGAAGACCGCGGGCTATAGAGGGAATACTACTTTTTTATGCTAATATATATTCTATTTTCTATTTTTTTGTTTCCAGATATTTTTTTTGGCCGTGTAGCAGATGATGTAACGAAAAAGTAGCTGTCCCTTTTTTTTGGTACAGGGATCGCTACACTCTTAGAAATAAAGGTACAGACGCTTGTCACTGGGGCGGTACATTATATGTACACTATTATATTACCCATAGCCACAATATATAATTAATTTGTACCTTTTTTTTTCCCATGGAAAAAGTACTCAGTGTACCCAAAGACAACATTACTGTACTTTCAGGGTACATTTGGGAAATTTGATCCTTGAAGAACAAAAATGTACCCCCACTGTCACTTTATTTCCGAGAGTATAATCAGGTGCACAATCACTTGGTGTTTACAGTCCACGTAGGGTCTGTCACACTATGGATGGATCTGGTAATGTGATAGAGAACACCCACATACTGTCTGGTAATGAAACAGGGAACACACACATACTGTCTGGTGATGAAATAGGGAACACACACATACTGTCTGAAGAAAGGTAAGGCTAATGAAAGACTGGGTGAATGCATGCCCCCATGTTGTGTTCTGTACCCGCGTCTTTTCAATCAGAGACGATCTGTTTCTGATTGACAATCAGAAAACAATATTTTCATGTGCGGTATACATATGTGCAGATACCTTTTCTCCACCTCGGTCCGTTTGTTTCTCTCAGATCCGCACTTCTCTTTTTCTTTTCCCTGACCTCGATCCCCAACTCCCCCCCCCCCCTCTCTCTCTCTTTCTTTCTCTCTCTCTCTCTCTCTCTCTCTCTGTGTAACACCACTCCATTCTCTCCATCTCCTCGTCTCTCTCTCGGTTTCTCTTTCTACCCCTAGTTTGTGATTGTGCCCTCCTACATTGATGACTAAATTATGATTGTGTTTAAGGGTGGCAGCGCTTTCATCTGGCCAGCGTTTTTATGTTCGCTCCTCTCCAACACAAAGCGCCCGCTACCTCCGTTAGTGCGCCTTTGATGAGGGGAGCGATTGTTGCGTCTCCATAGAAACTCCCGACAGAAGCCCGCCTCGCTCTGAGCTGAAAGCAAGGTGCTCGCGCACAGAAAGTTATACAGAGAGGGAGAGGGAGAGAGGGAGAGAGAGAGTGGGGGGGAGAGAACACGACACTGCGTCAAAACGCGTACGACGGAGAATGTGTATGGGAGCCGACTCGAGCTGAAATATACACTAAGTGCACACAACGAACTCGATACCCCCAACTACCGTCCCCGCGCCACATATTTCTTCAGAAGTGTATAGAAGCCCGCGTAATATCCAGACAGACTTACATGTTCTGTGATCAAACTACGGCTCTTTTTTTCCCCCATTAGCATATACGTCCCAGGCCGCTTTATATTACTTAAAAAAAAAAAAAAAACATTATAATATAATATAATAATATAATAAACGTATACTGAGGAAAGTACTATACATGATCAGAATATCGTTTTTGATTACAAATACCAAAATAAACAGGCTGCCTCAAAATGGGAAACTGCATGCGCAGCAGCAACATGTAGCTCAGGCCAGTGCTCTAGACGTGTCATTTTTAATAACAGACTACAGCAGTTTACGTAGGCCTACACTCCTTACAATAGGCAAAGGTTCCCTGAATTTGCACTAACTAATGTAGTTGTAAACTAATACTGAGAAGTTAATCTGTACCGCTCTGTTAATGTAGCTATTTGTAGCCTACATCGTTAATTCATGTCAACAACTACATTAGCTTTCGCCAATTCATATTGGAATGAAAAAGTCAGTTAATACATTAGTTCGTCCTGTGGTTTGTTAATGTATGAATATCATGTAACAAATAGCCTATGTTAATAACCGACTGACGAATGAAACCAATGAACGAATGCTTAACTAATGTAGGCTACTTAATGTACTGCTAACAACTGCATAAGGCCAATTCATGAACCGTTTTTGTAAAGTGAGACCCATTAACTCTAATGTGCTTTATCATTTCCGTTGGCCTACACTGACACACTACAAGTGCACCGAGTGAAGTCAGAAGCCCACTACAAGAGCCAGGATGGTGAAGTCATTTGACATCACCATCCGATTCCGCAGCACAGGTTGTACCGTACTGCAATTTCTAATAATATCTTCCGCGTACTAGAACAACAAGCGCGACCCCAACAACAGCGGACGCCACCGAGCCCGACAGACGGATAAACAAATACAGGCGGGCACAAACAACCTGGCCCGCGTCATGAATACGCGTTCAATGGCTCTGCCCTGGATTAAAATAGTAACCAATGCGCCCATTCAGCGCTAATGATCCGGGGCTTTCAACGGCACAGTAATCTTAGTGGAAACTCGGGACTGCCAAATGAGACCCGCTTCTTCCAGGCGAAATCCAATTATTACCGAACAATGGTGGCAGCCCCTAAAAGCTTTGATACCTATTTGGAACCCCTTCGTCTCAATCAGAGGACTAGTGTCCGCGAGTCCCCCTCCAGGGTCTCCGCTTTCGCAAAGATCCTGCCGGGGCCCCAAGAAACTCATCACGGTGAAGTGCGAGCGCGAGTGCACGTGCGCGGCCGTAGGTGCACTTGTGCGAGCGTGGATCCATATGCTCCCGCGAGACAGCGCTAGAAGCCACGTCTCCCGTGGGAAAGGCACAGTTTGCGTTTTAATTAAACCACCTTATTTCAGATAAGCGTATCACAGGACATGTCACATTAGTGACAAGGTTGTTTGAGAACGATGTAGCCATGTATTATTATGGGATGGCTGCGCGTTCTCCTGCAGTAGTATAGAGTGTGACTGTACTTTGTTGTACGTCGCTCTGGATAAGAGCGTCTGCCAAATGCCAATAATGTAATGTAATGTAATGACTAAACACACGCGGGCAGCTTTGATAAACTCTTGGGTTTCAGTTATGAACACAAGGAAATCGGAAATCGGCTCGTTTGACCCGTGTAATAGAGCAGTCTGTTATACGGCATGTCTCCCAGGCTGTTCTGGGAAAACGCAGCTTTCCTGGGGAAAAAAAGAAACTCATGAAGATGTTAAACTATGGAACAATTAATTTGTTCCTTAACGCAAACGTCAGTTGTGCTTTTAGCGATGGTCTCTTGGCGCCCCCTTGTGGTTACACATATACACAACAGCTACCCTTTGTGTGACTGGACACGGAGAGAACTGCACCTTTATAAGACAAGTCGGAAAGCGCTAGATTGATGCATTTCTCAGCATGATTAAGAAGTGAACTTAACTTTATACGTTTAAAAAAATAAATGACTCTACATGCTTGAGTAGTTTTGAATGTGATGATCCACAACTACGTCACAATGAAATTACATGGACAAACACACTACCCAATAAAGTCTTATCAAGATACTGCACAAAATGAAAGATGGAGATTCAAACTTATTATTGCTAAAGTTAAACACGGCTTGTGGTGCCACAAATTAAACCACTTTATGAATCAATCTACCACAGTATGTGTGCCAAACAGAGAAAACACAGAGACAGCATCCTCATTCTTCAAAAAGCTATGTTTTATTCAGGAGGCCATCAGCACACTAGAACTGACCCCACAGGCTATTTTCAGTGAGAAACTGTTACACCCCTCCCCCCGCCCCCACTGCCTTCTGGACGTGGTCACAGAAGAGACATAATGGTGCTTCATTAAGACACCCCTAATAAAATTGACGGGGGCATTGAAATTAGGATCGAATAAGCAGCTTACAAACTTCTCACCATTGGACATTGGTTGCATTCCATAATACAACTTTATTTGCGTCTAGAACTCAGTTGCTTTCAGTTGCCAGTAGCGATTGTTACATCAGCATTAGAGTGTGCAGTTAAGGACATTCTAGTCACACATTTGTGACCTCACAGTCGATTGTTATGTAAACATGGCTATTCTTCTTGCGTACAGATACAGTCCTGCTTCAGGGAGGTGGGGGCACATTGTGAACGTACGAACGCTATTATACGTACAAACAAAAAACAATTAGGAAACGGGATACGACAGCAGTAGTGCACAGACAGGAAGGCCCATCACGGAGAGGGGCGGAGAGCGCAAGGGTTTAGAGAATGTTCCAGAACCTTTCCAGATTCCCGGCTTTACGCTGAGCAGCCAGTACATCTCGGCATCCTTTCGAAGTCCTGGCGTTCCCTTCGGAATCACGCAGTCCCAGTCCTCTCCCCCCCCCCGCTGGACACACTCCTGTCCCAGACGGAGCGAGGAGTCCAGTTTCTGACTGGACAGGTTCTGGTGCAGGACGGAACAGACCGCCTGCAGTGTGACGCTACGCAGTGCTGGACAGAAGGGTTTCTACTGCAGGGGTGTGAATTGGTTTGTGATTGTGAGTGTGTATGTGTGTGTGTGTGTGAGTGTGTGTGTGTGTGAGAGAGAGAGAGAGAGACTGTGTGTGGAGAGGAATCAGAGCTTAGGCTGGCTGGACAGTTTAATCTTCAGGTTCTCTGCAAGCTTGTCCAAGAACTCGAAGGTGTTGAGATAATCTGAGCGTGTCACACTGGGGGGAGGGAGGGAAGGAGAGAGAGAGGAAGAATAAAAACAGAAAGGGAGGTTGGTACGAGCCAAGAAACAAATGACATTTCAGGCCAACACACAGGATGTTTCAGTCCTACGTACAGGTTCTTTCCGCTGTATGTCTCATCACTAAGACAAACTAAAGTAATACGAATCCATATGCTGATAAATACAGGTGAGGATGATCCAGAGGATGTTGTTGCTAAGCGCAGATGGAGCTCTGCGGATGTTGTTGCTAAGCGCAGATGGAGCTCTGCGGACGTTGTTGCTAAGCGCAGATGGAGCTCTGCGGATGTTGTTGCTAAGCGCAGATGGAGCTCTGCGGACGTTGTTGCTAAGCGCAGATGGAGCACTGCGGACGTTGTTGCTAAGCGCAGATGGAGCACTGCGGATGTTGTTGCTAAGCGCAGATGGAGCTCTGTGGATGTTGTTGCTAAGCGTGGGGGGGACTCACTTGGGCAGACCCTTGACGCAGGCGGCCAGGTCCTTGGTCATGAATCCCGCCTCGATGGTGTCGATGCAGACGGCCTCCAGCGCCTGGGCGAAGACGCGCAGCTCGGCGTTCTGGTCCAGCTCGGCCCGGTGGGCCAGCCCGCGCGTCCACGCAAAGATGGAGGCTGGCGAGGGGGCGGAGTCACACAGCTCACACACACAAACCGCACAGAGACACAGACCGCCTTACTGAAGACTGGTGTGTGTAGGGGGTGTGTACTGGTCACTGGGCAAGGCTGAGTGACGCGTTTCATCACGAGAGCTTGACAAGTCATTAGAACAAGCAATAAAAAAAGCTCTGCTGGAACAGGGAAGCCTACAGGTTCAGTGCTTATGGCCTCAGGATTGTATGCAATTCTGTGTGTGTGTGTGTTTAGATATACACACAGACACACTTATTTTGTTATGTATAAGTGCGTGTGTCCATATTAAATATGTGTGTGTGTGTATGTATGTACAGTGTGTGTGTGTGTGTGTGTGAGTGTGAGTGTGTGTGTGTGTCTCACCTATAGGGTTGGTGGAGGTCTCCTTGCCCTGCTGGTGAGTGTGTGTGTGTGTGTGTGTGTGTGTGTGTGTGTGTGTCTCACCTATAGGGTTGGTGGAGGTCTCCTTGCCCTGATGGTGAGTGTGAGTGTGTGTGTGTGTGTGTGTGTGTGTGTGTGTGTGTGTGTGTGTGTGTCTCACCTATAGGGTTGGTGGAGGTCTCCTTGCCCTGCTGGTGTTGGCGGTAATGGCGGGTCACGGTGCCGTGCGCTGCCTCAGCCTCCACGGTGCGTCCGTCAGGGCAGATCAGCACGCTGGTCATCATGCCCAGCGACCCGTACCCTGGGGGGAGGGGCAGAGGGCCTGTCACTCAATGCTAAACGCCACATTACAACCGCTCAGCACACGCTGCTAGCCAATCACATCTGCGGCTCCACGGGACAGGGCTCTATCAATAGCACAGGCTCCCGGGACCGGGCTCTCACCCTGGGCCACGGAGTCGGACTGCACGTCCCCGTCGTAGTTCTTGCAGGCCCAGATGAAGCCGCCCTCGGACTTCATGGCCTGCGCCACCATGTCGTCGATCAGCCGGTGCTCGTACCAGATGCCCTGCTCCTCAAACTTTCCGCGGTACTCCCTGCGGGGGGGGGCGGAGGGGCACGGTTACCATGGCACCGCTCAGCGAGACCTCCCTCCGTCTCGCACACAACCGTTATTATTATTATTATTTCTATTGATATTTTATTCCCCTCAGCCACCACTCACATACTGCCCGTGTCGCTGGAGGAGAACGAGGCCTGTGTATTCGGCTGATTAGATAATCGCATGAAGAAGTAGGTGTTCCTAATAAAGTGCTCAGTGAGTGTATGTACAGCCACATCTAAGCCGCTCCAAGCCCTTGAGTATCACCAGTAGAACAACGATGCATCGACGCTACTGTGACATCACAGGGTTCTGGAACGCTTGTTCTGTCAATGATGTCATCGTGTGTTCTGAAGTCATGTGGTGTAGAGGGCGGATGGTCACTGCTGTATTAGCAGTGATCTGATTGGCTGCAGGGGGGTGATTACACCACCGGCTCAGGAACATGACTCAGCGGAACTGTGAGGCTGAGAAACAACACGTATGGCATCACCGGGTGAAAAAACAAACAACCATCAACAGCAAGTTCGGTCCTGGAGGGCCAGTGTGTCACCAGTTACCCTGGCTAAATGAGCTTACTGGCTATATGCACCACCACTGGTTCACTCATATCAGATCACAGTAAAACGTCAAGAACATACAGTCATACAGTCAAGAACAGTCATCCAGGAGCTGAATGTAGTTGAAATGTCAGGAAAGATTACAGATTTTAGGGTCAATAAAACTAATGAGACAAGATGTGAAGGTATGAAGCTCAGAAACAGGACACAGATGTGATATCAGAGCACGCAACAAAATGGAAGCCAGCAGTTACCCCTGATGGTGCAAGAGTGAAAGAGGGAGGGAGGGAGAGAGGCAGAGAGAGAGAGGGAGGAGAGAGAGAGGGAGGGAAGGAGACAGAGAGAGGGAGAAAGAGAGAGAGAGAGATGCCTACTTGTCGTAGATCTCCTGGAAGATGTCCTTGAAGCGGCCGTCATACTTCTTCAGGATGGTGTTCTTGGTGCTGAGGTAGAGCGGCCAGCCCTTGGTCAGGCCCATCTGGAAGGAGCTGTGGGCGAAGTCTCGGATCGACTGGTCCGTGTTGTACATCCCCAGGGCCACGCCCCCCGTGCCTGAGGAGACACCCCATTGGCTCACACGCTGGCTTCATATGTCACGCTCAGCTATGAACTTTCAGCAAATTCATTCAAAAGGGCAGAGCAAGCTGTACAGCAGCCAAGACATTGGGTGCAGTATATGTATCAGAGTTCACATTGTGCAATGTTTGCCCAGACAAGGGGGGAAAGAAATAAAACAGATTTACCAAGACTGGGTAAATCAGCCCTTATGCATTCTGTACTTTCACAATCCCTGCCTTTAAGGGCCAGTTAGCGCTTTACATCCAGAATACCGAGAGAATGCAGGGCCTGTTCATTTCACCCTTTGATGAGTAGGTTTTTCTTCTCAAAATTCTATGTCAGGGTTCTAGAACTCCACTGCTTTCAATTTGCCAGCAGTGACTGTGACATCAGCATTAGAGTGTTCTCCTCAGGACATTCTAACCGTAGCTGTGACCTCACACCTTAACGGGGTTAAGACCAGAGAGTTCTGTGACCGTGGAAGAATGCAGTGTAGAGGCAGGGGAACGGGGTCCCGGGCTTGTGTACCTTCAAAGTCGTGGACGACGTACGTGACGGGGTCCCCAACCTTTGGGGTGTAGGTCATCTCCACCCTCCCCGGGCCAGGCACCACAAAATCTGTGGCCTTGTACTGTGGGAGAAAATACCAGCGTTACTAATGCTGAGGGCAAACAGCACCATCTGGTGCTGTACCTGGTCCTCACTCACTCACTCACTCACTCACTCACTCACTCACTCACTCACTCACTCACTCACTCACTCACTCACTCACTCACTCACTCACTCACTCACACTCACTCCCTCACTCACACACACACACACACACTCACACACTCACACACACACACACACACACACTCACACACACACACACTCACACTCACACACACACACACACTCACACACACACACACACACACACCTGGTCTCCGTGCGCGTGTCGGCCGATGATGATGGGCTTGACCCAGCCGGTCACCAGGCGGGGGATGTTCCGGCAGACGATGGCCTCGCGGAACACGGTCCCGCCCAGGATGTTCCGGATGGTGCCGTTGGGCGACCTCCACATGGCCTTGAGGCCGAACTCGCGCACGCGCGCCTCGTCGGGGGTGATGGTGGCGCACTTCACCCCCACGCCGTGCCGCCGAACGGCCTCCGCCGCCTCCACGGTCACGCGGTCGTCCGTGGCGTCGCGGTTCTCCATGCCCAGGTCAAAGCTGTCGACGCAACGCGGCCGTTTCAATTCACTCATGAATGATTTTTCCCTTTTTCTCCCAATTTGGTCTGATCCAATTAGAGTTCAAATGCCCCCTGGAGCAATGCATTACATTACATTACATTATTGGCATTTGGCAGACGCTCTTATCCAGAGCAACATACAGTTGATTAGACTAAGCAGGAGACAATCCTCCCCCGGAGCAATGCAGGGTTAAGGGCCTTGCTCAAGGGCCCAACGGCTGTGTGGATCTTATTGTGGTCACACTGGGGATCGAACCGTCAGCCTTGCGTGTCCCAGTCATTTACCTTAACCACTACGCTACAGGCCGCCCCAATGCGGGGCTAAGGGCCCTGATCAACACCGGGTGGGTCAACATTGTGACGACACCTGGGCTTGAGCCACCAACCTTCTTGGTGGTTCAAGTCATGTGCCTTAGCCACTCCAGGACCAGGGCAGTAAAGGGTAAATGGTTGGAATTTATATAGCGCCTTTATCCATTCTCATTTACCCATTCACACACACACTCACACACCAACAGCAATTGGCTGCCATGTGAGGCACCAACCAGCTCGTCAGGAGCATTTGGGGGTTAGGTGTCTTCCTCAGGGACACTTCGACACACCCAGGGCGGGATTGAACCGGCAACCCTCCGACTGCTCTTACCGCCTGAGCCAATGTTGTACAACAGGAAAGGGCAAAGTACAAAGACATCATTATAATATTCTAGCTATGGGTGTTTGGTTTCTTTACAGTTCCACGGGTTGGGTCATTAAACATTTAAACGGGTCATTATAAAACCATTCCTGCTCTTAATAACACATACTGTGTCCTCTTAAATGATCTACATCCTTTTTAAAGAAGAATTTATAAAATAAATACAATTATGAGCTACACTGTTTACTTAAAAAAATGGGACAATTACGTTCTTTTATATGAACACAATTGCTCAGAGACAAAGATTTTGTTTCAATAAATGATATTCTCTCCCCCCCCCAAAATAATCCATACAATAATAGTCGACTTTATTAAAAAGGATGACATTATATTAAAAATAAAAACCCAGGACAATTTCCTTTCAAATGTACACACAGGCCCATCCTTTAACATGCCGTTTGCAAAACCAGGACTTCTCAGCCTCCCTGTGCCTGTGTCCTACTGATATGACTTTCCTCTTTCACAGTAGCAGCCTGGACTAACCCTGGGAGAGAAAGCTCGATGTGGTTTCTTCGCCCTCAACAGCACCCTGAGGGCAGACAGCCTTGTTTTGCTCGATGTTACCACTGAAGCGAACTCCGTTCTCCCCTCCAAACTGAGAGCTCTTTACCTTACATTACATGTAATTTGGCAGACGCTTTTATCCAAAGCGACTTACAGTTGATTTAGACTAAGCAGGAGACAATCCTCCCCTGGAGCAATGCAGGGTTAAGGGCCTTGCTCAAGGGCCCAACGGCTGTGTGGATCTCATTGTGGCTACACCGGGGATCAAACCACCGACCTTACTGGTCCCAGTCATGTAGTTAACCACTACGCTACAGGCCGCCCTGAAGTGAAGGGTATACCCTTATATCAGTTATATACCCTTATATCCCTATATCAGTTATACCCTCTAAACTGAGAGCTGGTACAATGGACCCATTTCATTTAAGATTGCCAATCGCACCAACCACAGCACCAAACCCGCCGGGAGTCAGAGCTGCCGTATATCAGGCTGCTCTCTTTTTAAATGTTTTCCCCTCCTGATTGATTAGCAAACACACGGGCGCGAGATTACAACACGAGATTAGCCTTCTGACACGACCATCTGCCCCCAGGGTGCAGCTGAGAAACGGAGCTAACCGTAGATAAAGGCGCACTCGCGAACACTCGCGAAATCGCGTACTCGCGAACACTCGCGAAATCGCGGACTCGCGAACACTCGCGAAATCGCGCACTCGAGAACACTCGCGAAATCGCGGACTCGCGAACACTCGCGAAATCGCGCACTCGAGAACACTCGCGAAATCGCGGACTCGCGAACACTCGCGAAATCGCGCACTCGAGAACACTCGCGAAATCGCGAACACACCGGGAATCCGGCCAGGACACCGGCGTGACACCGGGACTTCAGGCAAGATGTGTGCTCACGCGTTAAATATCCACCGCCAAGAGCGTTTCCTGCGGAACGCCGCTGACTCCTGGGAGATTTCCTCCCCGCAGGTGTCGACAGCGCACGTCACGGTGCGCAGATCTGTGCCAAACACAGCTGTGAAGCGTCGCCCTGCAGGGCACAACTTTAATTAATCAGGTGATGTCACTGCTGTGGTAATTAGGAATAGTCATGGTAGCTGACTGCATTTCCCTGAGACCTTTCCCCCACTCCCCTCCCTCCCCTCCCACCCCCACACCGCTTCAATAAAATGGAGGCTTGTGAGTTCACTTCTAAATGTGGGCCAGAATGTATAATCTGTATTAAACATAACAACAAGAACTGACAGTCTGCAGGCAATGCAGAGATGTGGAACACCTTCGTAACTATGCTAAGATTAGCGTAGTCCAGAGAAGACTGCCGTTTTCAGATTCTGCACACATTCCAGAGGCCAACGCACAGAAACACCCCCCGCAGTCTGAAGTGACCTTGTCTGACCTTCGTCCACACACTGCATTCTTGTGTCGTCTCCCTGGAAACACGCCAAAGGACGTCGAGGTCCAACGAGTGTTCAAAATAAATATCCAGAGAGACTCAAAAGGATCAAATGCCGTGTGCTTAGCCTCAAGTTTAAACCCGCCAGATCACAGAACTGCATTACACCTGGAACGACAGCTTTCCAAACCTACGCAATAAGGATGAGTTGTTCCAGTGGTCTAGAGGTGTAAACCTGATGAGTAAACTCTAGCGTAGCTCACTGCATTTCATCCATTTTGTATTGATGGACACTAGACAAGCCTAGTTAGACTAGCTCTGTACTCAACAGGGTTTGAGCAGCTCAAGCTGTTTTGAAACAGCTGGTAGCTGGATTTTACACCCGGGTAGACTGAGGACTTCACCTAGCCCAGAGGGGAACCCTTTCAGTTTGAGATTAAGATGGACACTACACATTGCTGGGAGTTTAGGTGTCACCATCTTATCACCATTTAAAATCATTTTCAGATCCACAAAAGATTTTTTAAATGCAGTGCATCACTGATTTATTTTTAGAGTATCATTTTTTTTTTTTGGCAGAGACCGTAGGATATAAGAATAAATAAAAACACTCCCACATACCTGCAAGTGTATTACTGCGAGTACATAATGTGTGGGAGTGTTTTTTTTATTTTATTCTTAGAACTTATTTTTCTCTCATCTCCACACACCTGTGATCGGTGGTGGCTGCTGAGCGGAAAATAAAACAGGGCTCAGAACTCCCAACTTTTCACCTGGTCGTGGGATTCCACCCGTTTTTGTTCGTTTTCCTGGATTAACACGAGTGGCAACGATCCGACTAATCCATCGGCAGGCAAACAAACAGCACAACCCTGCAATAAAGGCTAACAAACATTATTATTATTATTATTATTGTCAAAATGACCAAATTGGAGCGCTGCAGATCGTTGCCATGAATACGAATGCGGAGAATGAACATTTTAAAATCATGTCAATAAAATATGCAGTTTTCAAATGCAAATAAGAATGAATGTATTCCTCCCCCCGAGTCTAATCGAGGAGAACTTGCTCTCGCTGATGGCACTCAGTTGACGGCATTGAGTAATTTGTGAGTTTATCGCTGTAATGTTAAATCAAGGAGATTGACTGCAAACCGGTCGAGACCGATAACGATTTCAAGTGGGACATTTCCGCTCTGTCGACCTCCATCACAGCAACCGCTGCTGCCCCGTGACCTTATGAATATATGCGTGCGCAAAGGAGCCTCGCTTGGAGACCGCAGCAAAACCGGAGACCGTTAAAAACGTGCTTTTACACAGGCAGGAACACGTCGACACCGAGACCACTGAGGAAACACGCGACCGCATAAACCAACCAACGAGGTCAAAGGTCAGGCAACTATTATTCTATAGGTTCACAGTGCAACGTTCTGACCAATCAGGAGTGGGAAAGCTACTGCGTGTGATAACCGAGGCCATTACTCAGGATATTACTTTAGTGCTAAAACGCAGCAGGGCACCCACGTTAGTTATTATGTGCTACGCTAGCAAGTCACGCCACCTTTTCCCCAGATGTGATGCTTACTGTCTTTTGCATTTGCACGGTGAGTAAGTTACCAGGCCTGACGTGAACAGTGGACATGGAAATAAAAATTCATTACAAACTTGCAATCAAATTTCAAATTGATTTTTCAGACCGGATATTGTCCAGTCTGGACCCTTACAAGAAATTTGAAACTATTGTAAAACTGAAATCTTTTCTGAAAGAAGCATATTCTGGCAATGTTGGGTCACATGTATTGTCTGCATGTGTGTGTGTGTGTGTGTGGTGGGGGGGGAGCAACATTTATATAGCCACAAACTGAGCCCACTGATACGATTAAAAAAAATAAAATAAAAAAAAACCTGACATCCTGCTCCAAAACTGGAACAGTAACCCTACCAAGCAGAGGAAGTGGGACACATGATGAGTTAACATGCCCACTGTTGTGGCCCTTCTCCACCGCTGTAGCACACCGCACAGCGCCGTGAAACCCAGATCACGGGTTCCGGTCCCCATTGCCAGCAGAAGCACACCTCATGCAATCGCACGGAAAGCAAATCTCCTCCAGAGAGGTGCCGGGAACTAGGGGGCGGAGCTGGCGGTCCTGCCCGTTGCTGATTGGACACAGCAGCCAGAGGGCGGGGCGCTCACCTGTGCAGCTCCATCTGGACGTAGGGGAAGATGAGTTTCTCCTTGATGAGCTCCCAGATCACCCTGGTCATCTCGTCCCCCTGCATCTCCACCACGGGGCCCGCCTGGATCTTCTGGGACATCTCTGCGCCTAAAACAGACACGGGTCCAATAATTTGTTATTTAGTCGATGTGTTTATCCAATTGACCTACAGTTGACTAAGCAGGGGACAAAGCTGCCCTGGTGCAAAATGAGCTGTGTGGATCGTGTCATTGCTACACCAGGGCTTGAACCACTAACCTCCTGGGTCCTAGTCAATCACCTTAGCCACTAGGCTACAGGCTGCCCCAAATTGTGACTACACACTTTTTGGTCGGTGGTTAGAGTGCCCCTTTGACAGACTTTTGGCTGCTTGTCTTTGTATCCTCAAATATAACACTTTTAAAGCTGAGCTACAAGACTAGGCAGTGGAGGGAATTATTCAAAGAATCCACCAAGCAATTCTACCGGTCAACATTATATTACTGTATCTACTTAGTTGTAGGCTTACCGGCAATCAAGTGTGCTTTCAAAAGTTACTGTAGCAGACTTGTGGCATAGATACAGTTGCGACATTTGATGCATTCAATCGTGGGAACAATGTTAACATCAACGGGAACATTTATACAAGGGAAAATGTAGTTGCAAACTGTTGCATAACACAAAACATAACTCCCGCGATCACGAATCATGATATATTGCGAAACTATGCTGAAGAGTGGACAATATAAGGAGAAAGTAGGTGAAAGTTAAGGAAAATATTAAACAGCAATACGTAATTTCAAACACTACCGTTTTAAATTGTATGAAACAATTATACATTTGACTACAATTCTCGACAAACAAGAAAAAACGAAAACTGTTTCACTCATCAATATTTCTTCAAGTACATCACTTAGACTAGTTTTGCTTAGTGTCAGAAGAGGAAACAATTTGAGGCATCAGACAAAAGGGATTACTGATACGTCGAGATCATGCAAGTGTAGTTAGTATATGCTGCAAGGCAGTTAAAATTCACCGTAACTAACGCCTATTGTACCTCAGTTACCTTTGTGTAACAACGAGAATTAATGTTCGTGGAGTGGATGGACGGTTGGATGGTTGGATGGTTGGTTGGATGGTTGGATGGTTGTGAAGGTAGGCTACTTGTCCGGTTCTGAACGGATCTTCAAAGCTCTTTTCCCGTCTCTTGGCAGCGGCAGTTGCATTTAAATAGAGGCGTACCTCTTCCTTCGACTAAACATCCATTCGCTTCGCCGAGACAGTCGCCCAGCCAATCAGGGAAAACCAGGAAACCCGTACAACCAATACAGGGAGCCCACCTCTATCAGCACCGATACATGGCCGGGATTATGTGATACATACACTGCTGCTTCTGTGACCCGAATGAATTCCAGCTACACTGTATACAGCCCGTGCGTTGCCGTGCACTTGTTTGTCGTTCTGGACACCCGGAGTTATCAACAATTTGCTTATTATTGGTTGTAGCCTATCTTGCATGCAGATATACTAATCGGCCTGCGTGTTAGGCCTGCCGAGTTAGCGAAACATAGCTTGCCATAGTTTATTAATTTAGGCATGTAGCCTAGGTACAAATTGCCAATTATTTTCACATACGTAGCTCACTTGCAAAAAAATGCTTACTGACCTCCGAAGCGCAGGCGATGAGCCGCATTGAGCATTTCCGTTACGATTCTGGAGGAGAGGGACGATTAACTTTTCAACTCTTGTCTCCTTAAAATGTGTGTAGTCATAGGGGTAGGGAACCGTTTAGAAGTAGTCCCGTCTTAGCAAACTATTTCCAGCTAAATTAACTGTTTCTACGCCCTCGTAACTATGCTCAGATATACTCGCGAGCCGTGACCGCAATAGCAACGTCGTGTCTTGCCTTTTCGCGAAAGAAAAACACCTCTCCTATCTGCACACTGCAGTTATATCTACAGACCCGTGCTGTCATTCTGGGTCTGCGGTCCGCAGTCATGCCCAATTAAGACGACCGGTTCTTACTCCGGCATATTCATTTTACAACACACAGTACTTCGGATGTCGTGTTAGAATAATCACTACACTGACAGTCGTAATGTTATTATGTTTCCTGCTCAGCGAACTCATTACAAGGAGCAGCCAGCCGTTTAAATGAATAAAATATCTTCCAAAAAATATGAATATTTAGTTTCCCAATGAATCGCATGCATATTTCAGTTCACAAAGGGGCGCTGTGCACATAGCCCAGTGCACTTGGTGGAATAAGGCCGTTATGTCACAGGATAATTTTATGACAATGTAGTGCTGACAGAATCAGACTATGTGTGATGGAAAATTTTGATACTAAGCTGTACCCTAGTCCTTGTCAACTGTGTGCCACGGGGTTTTTGAGTTGAGTCCCACTCCACTTCCTGCTCTGTACTCCTCAAGCAGGACATATTTTTGGCATTTTTTTTTTTTTGTTACATAAAGTGGGGTCCAAAAGTCTGAGGTCTGGGGTTTTCTTTCATATAATGATGAAAGTAAACAGAAACAGCTGAAAGTTACTTCAAAGTTTTGCAATAACTACTTGAAGACCAAAGAGGAGCAAGGAGTGCTACACAATCCACACTCACCTGACCTCAACCCCACTGACAACATTTATGGGAGCACTTTAAAAACTGCCGAAAGCCAAGCATTCAGTAACATCACAAGATGCTCTTTGGAACATTGTCAAATAATGCTGGGATAACATGGATCATCAGGTTTTGCACAAATGTCCATGGCAGATTGATAGCATGTTGCCATTAAAGCAAAAGGGGGGACATACCAAATACTAACAATGTCTGTACTCTTATCGTAATAGATAGTAGCAGCTTTTTTCATTCATAGCTTTTTATTTATAGTTTAAATGTATTTGTCCTCCCATGGTGTGGGGTGTTTGAAAACAAAAAGATTTTGTTTGTCAGCGTGATTTAGCTACAACCATCCAGCAAAGACCGATAAACAGTATTGTCCAGATGGTGACCAGTAACAGAATGTACTCTAATTACTGGGTCTTTGTGGTTCTTTGGCATGTCTCCATAGAGGAACCCTTTTCAGTTCTCTATGGAACCCTCTATCAAAGGTGTGAAAAGTGTGATTGCTTCCAGACAAAGAACCATTTTGCCTGAAAAAGAACCCTTGAACTAGAAAGGGTTCCCCTATGAAATCAAAGGTTTGCTTTTGGAACCATCTTCTTCTAAGATTGCAGCAATTATTGAACAGTTAGACCGTTTTATTTTTAGTTGGAAACGAGCTATGTGACGATTTCAGATTTTAGAGGTAAATATTTTTACTTCTATTTCAAACTTTTAGAAGTGTTCAATGGGGATGTGGAGCAGTATAAGACAATATAGTAGGAGACTGTAGGGGGCGCGTGACCGAGTCACTAAAACGTTAAAAGGAGTTACCGGGCTAACGTCAATTTTGTAGGGTAAACCACGCAGATCTACACGCAGAGACATTAAGCAGATATTGAATACTGAAATTAAAATTATAAACAAAGAAATACAATGCAGAAACAATACATAGCTCTCTCTAACGGGTTAAATTAACCATAGGTGTGACGTCACATTTGTGTAAAAAGCATATGTACCCACAATGCACTCGTGTGCGTACTTATTAAATATTTCGGTTCGTATTTATACTTTAGATAACTATTGTAATGCAAATGCTTCAGCATACCGTAGTTAGAACAGTAGCCCGGTCGGTACTGCGGCCATTGTTTCGGACGTGTATTCCACCCGTCAATGTGTGAAGTGGCGCTTTTGATCCGGCCGATTAGCAAGTCGTTAGCACCTCAGTACACTCTGGTTTCTCTTCAGATCGTATAAATCTTTCGCCTTTTACTAAAGATTTCCGTGGAGAGGAACATTTATGAGTATCAACTAATTTTTTGTTAGCCCTGCCTTACGGCGGGGCTTCCCATATTGGTTACAAAAACAGAATTTTTTTAGCTTTAATGAATATGCGTTACCCTGCGAACTACTTTTGAGTTGGTCAGGCAGTTATTTTCCACGTAAGCTCATTGGATGTCTGTCACAATGTGACATTTATAACTACTAACTCTTCAATGTTACGCCGACTTTATGTCGGGGCTTCCCGCTCGCTCCAAATGAAAAGCACGCTTGATTACCGGCATTTTACTCGCGTGGCGTGCTGTTATATTTTGGCAGCGTTAATCACGCATGTTTGCTACGTTAGATAACGCTACAATTTCAATTGCCTAAACAGTCGAGGCTGCCACTGAATTGTGAATGTACATATTGCGATACTTCATGAAAACTAATAAATAAAACATGCACGTGGTTTCGCAGGCCAGTTCCATGGAGCGCAAACAATAAAATAAATATGCATCAATATGACCTGCTCCTCTAAACCCAATAATTCTCAAACTGAGTCCTGGGAGGCCCCTGTAGACGGGGTTTCATTCTAACCACAACTACAGTCTGATATTTGAACAAACCGTTAAAAATGCTTAATTCTTAAATGTTTCATGTTTTGAGGGATTATTTAACCCCACGAGAAACATTGTCAGAAACCGCTATGCATGCCACGAAGAATAAAAAAAGCCTGATATCTGTTTCTTCAGATTATGAGCGGAAACAGAAATGTGCTCTTGTACATTTGACTGTAGTAGATCAAAGACAGATCAGCAAAAATTTAAATGAATCTGTTTTTTTCCACTATTTAAGCCTGCTTCTCAGTCTGTTTATTTTTTTGAGTGGGAAATGTCCTCATTATTTCAGATAGTAAATATTTTATAAGTGAATACGTGCTCAAAAGGGATAGCTTATGTGTATTAAGGTGAAATAATAGAGACTGACGGTAGGGGGCGACTGTGTAACAGACGTTAAAAATAGCAAATAGAGCAATATAGCAAACGTTATATGGGCAAACGTTACTGAGTGACTGGGTAATTTTTGGTAAGTAAACAGTGCATATATACTCTTTGCCAATAAGCAGATATCGTTTGTAAAATAAAGAAAAATATTACCCACGGTGCACTCGTATGCGTACTAATTAATTGTTTCGGTTCATATTTACCCTATTGTAATGCAAATCCATTCAACATACCGTAGTTAGAACAGTAGCCGGATCGGCCACTGTTTGCGTTGTTTCGGATTGTATTCTACTCGTCAACGTGTTAAAGTGGCGCTTTTGATATGGCCGATTAGCAAGTCGTTAGCACCTCAGTACACTCTGGTTTCTGTTCAGATCGTATACTGACTCGCGAACGACTAAACCACTTGTTCTAGGAATGCTCCGTGGTCAGACAGGTCCGGGGACTTGTTTGTTTCTCTATCCTCCAGAGCAGGTAACAAAAGTCCAACCTCACGGCTCAGTGTGTCCTCTGCGATCCACCGGGTGGTTGCATGTCGATCCAGCGCCAGTGGAGGATCAACATCACCAAGCAGGCCCTGTGGGATGCGAGGACCTTTAGGGTCTCCCGAAAGACATCCGTAGACCTGGTCGTCCTCCTCCAGGACGGCATTATTGTGGACTATTGTGGGGTGGATCATTGGAAGGAATTTGTTATATAGTCCACAAGGGACACACAAGCCTCTCGGGACAGTACACTCGAGCACTTTACTATTTGCCCTTTGGGATTTTTTAATCCACCTTCTGTTCCTTTGTATTTCGTAATTGATTTTGTTAAGTTTTGTAAAGCCTAGATTTTCTTATTTGTAATTATTTGTTAAAACACCTTTGCTTATGTTCGTTTATTTTTCATTAGTTAAAATATATACAAGATGTTTATGTTCAGTTATAGTGTTTGTTTCTATGTTTAAATGATTATTTGGAGTTACTGAGTGTGTTTTAAAAAGAAAAAGGTTTTAAACTGTAAACAACTTGTTAAAACCCATTTTTACTAAAGATTTCCACGGAGAGGAACATTTACGCGTATCATCTCATTTTTCGTTAGCCCTGCCGTACGGCGGGCCTTCCTATTCTGGTTGAAATGAGATGCACTTTTTTTTCGGTCATGTTACTTCTGGCCCGTGTGTGTCAAATCTATAATACTAGTGCTAGATTACGTTAATGGGACGTTTGTGAATATTTTTGTTTGTACCGCTGAAGGCGAGGTGCCATCCGTAAAGAAAAATACAATTAATTCCTGGTATTTTACGTCGTGTGTTGTTACATTTGGGTATATCGGTTGTTCAAAGCTCGGTCCTTGCTGGCTTTCATTCCAACTGCTATCCCAGAATTTTAACACGCTGTTGATTTTTTCCTAATTTTCGTGTACTCGTGATTATTTGCTCCCTTAGGCCACATTTTGTCAGAAATCGTTATGTCACGTAGACAAAGAGTCTCATATTCATATTGTGCGGTTACATGAAGATTTTTTACTTTAAATTAAAGACAGGCGAATCAACAGGTTTCTAATCGGTGACAGTGTGAACAGCTGGCCATGAAATCTACCAATTTGTTAGATAATGAGCAGTATAAATACAAAGAAAATGATATTGAGCCAAAACTGCATTGGTGTCTAATACAGAGGGACGTTGTGAAATAACCTAATTAGGAGCCTATTGGTTCACCTTTATCAGTTAAAAAATGTTACCACATTTTATGTAATTGTTTGAAATAAGCACACCATGAACATGCATGAACTTTTATTCTTCCTAGGCATAATATGAGGGTAAATATTCACTCCAATCTTGGCAAGTAGCCTACCTAATTTGGCTGTAAAAATGTGTTAATTATGGTTTTCATGTTCAGAAGGATTATTTGCACCCATAAGCCCCATTATGTCAGATATAGCTTAGCATGCCATGAAGAGCAACACTTCCATATTCCATATTGTGCTATAGTGAAAACAATTACATAACGAGAAGATTTTTCTTACCTTATGAAATTAAAGATGGTCAATCAACAGGCTGGCCACTAAAACGAACAATTTGATAGATAATGAAGGGAATGTAAACACGTGCCTTCAACAACCTAATTAAGAGCGTATTTATTAACTTTGTTTTTTTTAAACCTCTTTTTGCGCGATCTCTTGTAAAATAGCACAATGTGAACACAAGGTAGGGCTGTATATAGTTAAAGATACTGATAGATAATTATTTAAAGATATCTTCTTTTTTTTTAATTTTTTATTAAGCATTAGATTCTAAAAAAAAACCAATTTGAACAATTGGGACTTTTCTTCATAGCATGCATAGCTATTTCTGGCAGATTTTCTGGCAGTAAGCTCAGGCCCCCAGGGGTCACCTTCCAGGCTGATGGAGAGGGGAGGGTGGGGTGGGGTGGGTGTTTCTCCAGACTGGAGGTCTGCAACTCTGGTCCTGACCTTGACTGAACGCTGCCCCCACAGATGCACTGATTCTGGGCATGTACAGCACAAGGTCTGGCTGTGCCCTGTGGCCTGGGAGGTCTGGTCTGGTCTGGGGCCTGGTTTCCTCTCTTTCCCTAAAAAGGTTTGCTGCCAAGGTCCTCCCTGATTGAATGTTCTCTGCAGCCGTATCCTTAAATCTGGGGGGGGTTTTTCCATGAAGTTGTTTATTAAGCTCTTTGTATGCAATTGATTTGTATGCACTTTGATTTTGAGACAGCTTTGTGGCTTTCATTTGACGTTTCTGTTTTTCATGACTTTGAATTTGATGCTTTTTCTGAATGTCTATTTGTGTCATTGTGATGTTCTCCATTTGCTTGTAATTGATCGGTCTGTGTGAGACGGCACAGTTTGAAGTTTCAAGTGTTTGATATACTGGCTTGTTTTGTCAGTTTTTTACTTTGTTTGAAAGAAATTCCTTTTTTACCTGTAAGATGTTGTAGCCCAGTAAAATACACCTTTTACTGAAGATTAACATTACAGTAAACAATTCATGGGCCAATGTCAGTCTAATTTCAAAATGCAATGCATCACTGGATAATGCAAATTAACTTTAACCTTAAAAACTAATTTAAAAAAATGACTTTCACACACAACTGTTTTGAGAGCATAATGTTTTTACTGATCAATGGACCCTAGTTAAAATAACGGTTCACTGCAGTGTGTCTGTCCAATTGGTCCATCTGGATTCTGGCATTCCTCTGAGGAAGAACTATGATATTCTTATTTTTGCACCTACCCATTAGGCAAATATTTTAGAACAGATAACAGAATATTTTCTCATAACATACCAAAGCATTTACAATTCAAGGATTTCTTTAGACCACTTTTAGTGTTGGATAATAATGAAAATGGTTTATTATCCATTTAGAATGGATATCGTGTTGGAAGGGTTGATGTTAATGTGCAATCGCTGGATAAAACCATTAATCAAAGATGTGTCCTACATCAACCGTGAATCCATCCTGAATCCTCCCTTTCAGTGGGAACAAGATTATCCTGATTTTCAGTATCAAACCTATCCTAATCTCAACCTTAGAATTTGGAAATACTCAAAAGCAACATTTGATCTAGGTTCTGGGTCAAATCGGATTACAAAATCCTTATCCCAATTTTTTAGGATTAGGATCACTGCTTCTAGTTTTTAAATACCCAATTTTGAGATCTGATTACTGAAATCTTATCCAAAGACGTTTTTAAATACTGGGCCCTCGGGAGTTTTTGTTTTCACTTTAAAATCAGCACCGAGTTCAGACCCAAATACCCAATATGGAGGGAGTTAAAGGTACAATAGTTAATTTTGGACGTCTAGCGGTCAAGGGTGGAATTGCAGCAACAAACACCTTCAAACCACAACACTGTTTATCCCTCCCCCTTCTCTGTAAATGTGCTGACGTCGAAACGCCATTGGCTGCGGCAATCAGAACCAATTTTCAACCAATGAGCTTGAATTATTGTACAGCTGCACAACGTTTTGGTACAGTGTGTCGGTCTGTCAACTGTATATTTTGAATTTAAGGACTATACACACAGGCATTTAAAGACGGTGAGTCAACATGTCAGTGAGCCTGTTTCAATGATAGGAAGGGATTTACTATGGTCTTGTAACAATGTTTTAACACAAAAATCTTACCTATTGTACCTTTAACTGGGCTCTGGTGGTTAATGAAGCATAGCGACACAGTGAACACAGCAGAGGCTTCAGAAGCATGGGCAAGGCCTGGTCTGTGTCTCTGTCTCTGTCTGGATTTCAGACCAACTTCTGCTCTTCAGTATTCAATGAGCACAATCACAGCCACATTCCATGATAATAAACTGCAGCTGATAAAAATTCTTGAATTGTACTGCAGTGTGAATTTCAAGTGAATGGGTCACGGTGCATTATGGGTAATTAGCTGAGTGAGCCAGGGTAACTGGTGGCAGTAGAATCCTGCACACACACCGGCCCTCCAGGACTGGAGTTGCCCATTCCTGAACTAACCTTTTTTTCTCTAAGGCAGTGGTCTCCAACCCTGGTCCCGTTTTTACTATGCACGTCTTTGATCAATTAGAACAGCTGATTACACAGGTAACTCACTTCACCTGAGTACCTGGGTCTCAACAGCGTGCTGATCTTAAGGTGAAAACAAAAAACCAGCAGATCCCGTAGCTCGCCAGGACCACCTCTCTAAGGATACGAGAGACATAACGTAACAAACGGTAATGGCGAGAACAGGCCATTCAGCCCAGCGATGCTCGCCTTTTCCTGCAGTTCATTGTATTGTCCAGCCGATGGCGCAATTTCCTATTTTACGAGGAAAAAGTTAAACAAAATGGCAATACAACGGAGGGGAGGTTTATAGATAAGATTTGGTGCTCCATGTCAATTTACGCAATATAAAAGTTATTTTTTTTATGTACATGTTACTAATAAAACATAATTGCTTTTTAATGCATTTTAGCAGCTATGAATTACGCACACCTAATTTACTCCTGTTAGTATTCCTGTTACAATCTATTTAAATGAGCGCGAGCCCGTATCTTTTACTGAATTACATCATGGGCCTTTTGTACTCTGTTCCGCAAATTTGCAGTTCAGTTGACGATCCCATCTCGTTTAGAAAACCTCGGCGCATTTGCACATCAACGCTTAAATTGACTTCGGGCAATTTCCCGCGCACAATTGTGTTTGTGTATGCCCCCTACACAATCTACACCTCATTACCTGTGCGCCTTCGCCCAGGTGGTGGTGGGGACGGTCCCAAAGCTCGGCAGGTGCGCGCGCTCCCAGTGCGCGACACGGCTCCAGGCAGACGTCTCCATGACTTCGACGTTTTCTTCTGGAGATGAGGAGTTACATAAAAAACGCGGCGCTTATAACCGATGAACGAAATAATAATTTCACGCAGTATTTATGAGAAACGAATTAATTTAGGATTACATTAGATTAACTCGACGAATATTTTAATGGCGTTATGGCAATAAAAGAAGAGTTCGCTCCGCGGGTGCCGTCGCACAATCGATGAAGGGAAGAAATGTATCGTGTCTCGTAAGTCCAAGAGAATCGCTCTTAAAACCTCCAATCTTGTTGTTGGTTTTCTTTCGGTGACAAAACACCTAAGTCTGCAAAACTTATAAAAGTTTCTTTAAGATTGACATATGAGCTAGTTTACGAAACAAAAAATCTGCAGCAGTACGTGGCGATTGAACTGGATATAATATCGGGGGAAGAGTTGCAGACATAAACAACTGAAAATCTGGTTAGTCTTAAAAGTCATTGTATGTTTCCAGCAATTTATGTCTCAAGTCTTTATATTTCCAAGCGTTTCAAGTCATTTCATTGTGTATCCCTGAATCCAATTTATTGCTTTTGTGAGTCTTATTGTATTACGATAGCTAATGTGGACGGCGCGTAGCCTATTGGGGAAACAGATTTGATTACGGCATTGTATTGAGCCTCCAATGCAAAGAAACCGTAATGGAGCCGCTCATGGCGAGCGGAACAATGCGCTTCGAATATCAATTCAGATTCTCGGAGCCCTCTCCCTGGATGTCCACGATTTAAACCGCTGAACGTCAACTGTTTAAACCGTCAACGGTGGAGGAAATCCAGGAGATCCTGAAAAACTGGAAGAGAATTCCGTTATAATTGTTTAATGTGAAAAGTGAAGGG
The DNA here is from genome assembly GCF_963514075.1 of Conger conger. Classification (NCBI taxonomy): domain Eukaryota; kingdom Metazoa; phylum Chordata; class Actinopteri; order Anguilliformes; family Congridae; genus Conger; species Conger conger. The sequence goes on from NC_083762.1 coordinate 79,630,165, forward strand.
GGAAAACCTGACGAGGAGCAGTGGACAGTTGGACTAGAATTTTATAGATAGTTGTATTATTATTAAGCAATTTTATCGTTGACCATACGCGTTTTTTTCTTGTGCCTATCCTTATATAGGCTAGGTGTATTTTAAATTCATCTCATGTGCGTAGGAGGTGTCTTGTAGAAGGCTTTTTATAAGGCACCAGAACGTAAAGAGCGAAAAAACCCTTTTCACTGACAGCGAGTTACCCGAGGTTCCTCCCGGGGTCGACAGTCACCAAACCCCGTCACCTCCCGCATGGAGCATCCGCCTTCGCGCGAGCCCCCCGGAGACACCACGTGACGCGAGGCAGCGACTAAAGAGCAACCAAGCAACGAGAGCCGCCTAGAAAGAGTGGGAGAGGGAGGGGAGAGAGAGAGAGAGGGAGCGAGTGAGAAAGGGAGAGGTAGACAGCCTTGTAGACCGTACCTTCGAAAAGAAGATCGCTTTTGAAGACTGTAGCAGAGGCAGCGCCACCAAAAACTTGCCGTGGAACACACTCCGGCACTTTACAGAAGACCAAGTGGATACACCGCTAGTTTTTTGCTGTTGTTGTTGTAATTGATGTTATTTATTTATTTGTTTTTAATTGCTCCTCTACCCGTTGTACATAAAGAAACTTTGGATCGACGGGCAGATCCCCTTGGCTTAGGGGGTCTACGGCGTGACATGCCCGTTTCCCCTTGAAGGATATGCTCACAACCCCGGTGTCAAAGTGGAGCCACGCGTGTCTCGGATCGGCGCGCTCCTCCAGGGGCTAGGATGCGCGCCGGGTACCTCCAGATTCCTGCCCGGTTTCGGGTCTGACACCGAATCGACTGGCCCGGGGCGCCGTGCCCGGAGAGCCCCCTCTACCCGGACCAGGATGCCGGTGATGAGAGGACTGCTGGCCCCGCAGAACACGTTCCTGGACACCATAGCCACTCGATTCGATGGCACCCGTAAGTAACTTCTTATTTTATCGTCAATTTCAGTTTCCCTTCCTAATTTCACGCCATGTCTTTTGTTTCATCGTTACGGTCGCGGAAAATGTCGCCACCAACAATGCCCTGTCATCTCCGCTGCGCACTGTTCACAATGAGCTATAAATTACTGAAGTCACGTGGCGTTGCTGAACGATATCGTAATTAATTTTTATCTGAACGCCACATTCAGTGCTTTACTCTTCTTCTTCTTTTTCTTTTGTTGTTGTCTTTATTGTCCAGTGGGGAAATATGGAACAGGGCAATAGTCCTTGCACATTTAATTAAAATAAAGTTTCGCTCGCCGAGAACTCACAATATGAATTCGCTTGAGGCGAATTTGATCCAAAGTTCCGGAACAGTTTCTTTTAGTGTGACCGCCTGGCGCTCGGATTCCTCCAACGCGCTCGGCAGGTGGCCGGACGCCGTGCGGTTGAAGTGGAGATGTGTATCTGTAAGCAGAATACAGATATAGCAGGTGTCTGCAGCCCCGCGCGCTCCCGGAGAGCCACGGGGCTTTTGTTCCCCCCGCAAAGTCAGCGCCCAATTAAGGCCCAAGTAGCCAGGTGATGTTCGTTAACGATGTCATCAGCTGCTCTAATTGATTAATTAAGAGCAGACTAACAATGGAAGGCAGCAGAGCCGGCAGCACTCCGGGACCAGGGGTGTGGAACCCCACATCGAGATGAGTGCTGAAATGCGCCGGGCAATTCGAGATCAGAACTGTTGTTCGTCAACAGAAAAAAAAATTGGTTAGTTGTTAATAAATTCTCATTATCTAATTATTAGCAACATTTTCAGTGTTTGTCAGGAACCAGGATATAGCATACAACTGTTACCTTGAAGGCTGATCACTGTGCTTACAGCACCAATACTGTTCATTTCGCCCGACACATGCAAACCCATGTTCAATATTGTGGAATAACATGGGAACATAAGCATTTCACAAATGTAGATTCTGGAGAGACTGCCTTATTTTAAACCAAACTAGAGCCGTGGCCTACAGTATAGCCAACGACAGTAACGCAGACTGTAGTACCATTACGTTCAGGTGGATTTTAACTTCAGCACCACACAACATGACAAAGAGGACAATGTCCGTGTCGATGGCTGGCAACAGGGGGGTCAGGTACTCTGTGACGCTGGGCCTGCGTTCAGTCTCTCAGGTGACACCGTGGAGCTGGGGTCCTCAATCGTACCCAGAAAGGGCTGGCGTGGGAACAGGCTTGAAAACATGTATCCACCTTCCCTCCACTAGTCTCCTTCTTCTACCTGGAAGTATGGGGGAGAAGAGAGGAGCGGAGGAAAGGAGGATACCTTTTATTGAGTATTGGAACCACCGGTTCTACTTGGCGTGGTATTGATTGAAGACCGCGATTAGTTATCTAGTTTAATTGGGTATCTTATTGATGGGCTGAAACGGAAACCTGCGCCCAAACTGGCTCTTTTCAGATAAGATTGTGGACCGTTGCCTTGGAGATGGTTCGGGTCCAGGTGACAACCCCGTTGGGATGGCGATGCACGTGGCAGGGCCCACGTGCCCCCTATCCAACGGTCCGGGCGATACCGAGTTTGCCGTTCAACGCAGTTCCATTGTTCGATTGCCCAATTTCTGAAACACTCATTTAAATGTGTTTTTTTGCCAATGTCTCAGTAGCAGTAAAACAAGAAACGAACATAAAACAGTCTACCATCCGTGAGGGAAAAACTTTGACGAGAGGCCTTGTAAAACGATATCGCAAGGCAGCTCCAGGGAATTCCGGGCCTTTTATCGCAGCGATGGCGCTGATCATTAATATTGTGCAGTACGGCATTTTGATCTTCCCTTTGAGAGCCAGGCGAGCGAGTATCGCCTGAACCATTTACGCCTGACTGACGGATGAAAGCGTTATCTACGGCTGCAGCGAGCGAGCGCGCCGCGGCTGATCCAATCGCATCTCAACCAGCCGTTCGCGCATCCTCTCCCGCGATAAGTGAGACCCAAGCCGCTTCACTGCATTTAGATTGATGTGGGATGAACGAGCTGCCGCCCCTTTGCTGTTAGATAGTAGTCAGTGTTTGGCATACGTCGACAATAGGGCAATTACGCGGTCAGATATTCTATAGGTTTTGTTGCAAACAGTATGTCGCGTCTTTAAATTATTATTATTTTTGTTCCGTGTGTAGGACGTAGCTATGGAAGCACGTTGATTTGAGCGCCGTAAACGCACGCAGGCCAGCGTGCTCTAGGTTTTATAATCATTTTAATAAGGCTGCCATATGGCCGTTTTCCCAGTAGGTATAAGCCTTCTTTACTCTCGGAGTAACACCTTTGAATCGTGCAGCCATTTTACAGAATTAATAACGTGCTTCTGAAAAGTGGTTCATATAATGTCAGGGGGCGGGGGATCTTGTAATCTCACCGAGGTGATAGGGCATCAGTGGTTGTTTGAGTCCTGTTAGGAGGCATTAGAAATGTCCAATGACACGAAGTCACAACGCAGAGAGCCGCGTTGAAAACACTGCAGTGTGGATAAATTAATTCGGCATTTGGCTCTGAAAATACACTTTTGAGAAAGAGGAGTGGAGTTCATAACTGCTTGGCCAGTGTACTATGTAATACTTCTCTGATTTGTTGTGTTGCTGATTTGCATCTCCGCGCCCAACGTTTCCATAGTTTCGATATAATCCGGAGAAGCGGTCTGCCTCGCGGTGTTTGGCGGGGGAGGCGGGATTGCTCAATTGGCGCTGAGATTTCGCTGGCTTTGGGAGAGGCAGACGCTGGCTGCTCTCGTCCGGACGGACATGCCAGAGGGGCGGGGCCCCCGGCTCAGCGCGGGGTGCGTTTCTGTGAGCTGATCGTGGCGTGAACGCGCAGATGCTGTTGTGTACATTGGGCGCTCTCCCGGTTCCGTAAATCTGGACATGTCTACGCCGCATATTGTCCTTCCGCGCAGCAGAGATTTAATTGAAACCCCGACAGCTTGTTATTACCATTTTCGATTTTTGCTAGTTGGGTTTTGATTGCTTGGAAGGCCCGCCACCCATAACATCTATTTCAGATAATTCCCCGCGCATATGGAATATACATTATGCCTATTACGTTGGGATGTAAACAAATATGATAAATGAATTCGGTTTGACATTGGAGAAATGCTCTCTCAAATGATACGTGACATTCTCAGCATGAAAAGATAGATTTTGTTTTCCTTGTGGTTAATTTAGCCAATCTATCAAATTTCCACCTGTCTTAATAGAAAAGGCTCAAGTTCAGTATTGTGAGCAATTCCTTCACTCTTAAACTATTCAACACACAACTGTGCACACACAAGGTAAAATGTGGTTTTGCCGTGTGCAGTGAGAACGACGATGCTTGCAATTAGCCGGGATTTTGGTGGCATCAGCCTCCAGTGCGGAACGTGACAAGGCAAAGCAAAGAAGCCATCCTTTTGGAGACGGTAGCTGGCATTTTTGCCGTTTGATGTGAAAGTAGTCTCTTTTTTCCTCTCTATTTCTCTCTCTCTTCTCCCCCCCACCACCTTCATTCTGCTCTGTACTCCTCCTTCCCCTCCTCCTTTTCATCCCCCCCCCCTCTCTCTCTCTCTCTCCACTCTCTCGCCTCTCTCACACAATGGCTCTTTCACACTTCTCCTCTGGTGCAGCAGTGATCTGGAATCTCCCCGCGCATGCCGACAGGGAATCTGTGCAATTAGTCAGAGTCTGCGAGGTCTGTGCATTAGCTGAACCCCCCTCCTTCCAATACCCCCCCCCCCCTCCTAGCACCCATGTGGACCCAGTACCCACTGCACACAAAGGGCCCTCGTCATCATCGCACATGAAACCAGCCCTGCGTGGGTTAATGTCGGACTGGGCCCGCATCCAGCCTATCACAGCCACACAGTGTGGTTTAGAGTGAATGTGTTTTGGTTTTTTTGTAACCCCTTTGAAGTGTTTTATTATTTTTTTTGTTCTCCAACGTTCTAAGTCGGCGTTCTAGAGCTCCGTTGCTTTCCATTACCAGCGGCGATTGTGACATCAGCATTAGAATGTTCAGTTAAGATCATTCTAAGTACGTATTTGTGACCTCACGTCTTCAAAGCGTTAATGTCTGTCCGAAGTGGTTAATTTCCAATGCTCACATCTTGTTTTAGCATAAACGGCCTCAAAGCTCCCGCAACTCAGCACGGCACCTACCGTGTGTTAATGAAACGCAAGGATGCGATGCGCTTAAAATTACATCGACAACCACAACAGCAACAACAACAACAACAACAGAAAGGGAGAATAATAATTCAGATGAACATTTACACGGAACGGTCGACGTGTCCCACCGTATGACCGTTCGGAGCGAGCGCGCTAATTACACACCTCCAGCGTTTCCAGCCCTTATAATTAACTCTTGCAGATGTCAAAATCTCCTGTTGGCCTCCAGCCCTGACAGAGAGGTGGGGGGGACGGGGGACGGGCACTGAACCGCAACACTAAATATAGAGCTATTCCACGCTTGTGCGAGGGACCCACTTTTTTAAGGTCAGATCAATACGCTCAATAATGCGTCTTGGAGGTACGCGGTCTGCGTTATCGGTATAGGAAATGGAACATGCATTAATCATCCCCTCGTTAGTTAGGAACAAACAGCGCATTCATTTTCCATAACGCATACGCCGGAATGTGTGTCAGTGTCAGTTCGTGTCGTGCGCGAGGCGGCTTAATGAAAGTGGCTTGTTTTGAGCGGGCCCCGCTGTTAAAGAGGCTTTGGCGGTTGTGTTGCTGTTGTCGGCAGGGCTTTTTAACGGCGCGTATCAATCGGTGGTTTCGTGCACGGGCTCCGGGCGCTCTGCATCGCACCTTGAGCCTGAATCACGTACACTCCCAAACCGGGAACGGCCCCTATTTATAGAGCGCGGATGTGACACACACAGCGGGGAGCTGTCTGCGCAAAAAATAAAAATAAATAAAAAATTGGCGAGTGTACGCATCACTTCCTGTTCGGAGTGACATTAGCAGGAAGCACTAGCCAGGTGCCCAGGTGTGAGTGTGTGTTCATCCTTCAGTAACCTGGCCGCTTTCCCCAGCAACAGTGCCTGTGGGTATGCGGGGGCCCTCGCTTTGTTTCTGCTGCATAAGGGGGTTTTGGAGAGGGGAGCTGATTCAGCGCTTTATTAAAATGAGACGTCTCCTCTCCCATTCTCCTGTCACTCATAAATACCGGCCAGAACCAGGAGAGTGTGATTCTGCTTGATTGAGTCCGTCATATGGCCCATGCCTGGATGTAGCTCTCTTGCTAGCTAACGATGTTGGCCTTCCCTCCTATACCATGTTCGTTACACTCACCTAACAATGTTAGCCTTCCCTCCTATACCATGTTCTTTACACTCAGGTAATGATGTTAGCCTTCCCTCCTATACCATGTTCTTTACACTCAGGTAATGATGTTAGCCTTCCATCCTATACCATGTTCTTTACACTCAGCTAATGATGTTAGCTTTCCCTCCTATACCCTGTTTTTTACACTCAGTTATCAATGTTAGCCTTCCGTCCTATACCACATTCCTAAAGGCCAGTTCCTAATCCTGCGGCAGGGCATGTCTGAGACTGACGATGTGCAATGGATGTCGCTGATCGCAGAGGCGTTTGGTTTGTACCCTGGCGAATGGAGTGCGTTTATAACTTTTGCTAAGAATAATGACCACAGTCCACGCCAGGCGACAATAAAACTTTCATGAACGTTCTGCCATTCCAGTCAAGCGACACTGGTCCATAAACTGGCTTTTATAATTACATCGCTTCTGATCGTTTTGCCTTTGAGTGATCCTGCTGAATTAGGAGCCTGTTCGAGTGAAAGCAAAGGTCATGAGCTCTCAATCAATTGACTCTATTTGGTGATTAAAGTACGAATCAAAAGCTTCCCTGCAGACATCTTGGTATAATGATTGCTCTTTAAAGCAATCATCGAGGACGTCACGGTGAATGAACGATTGAATGGAACGCAGTGTGTTGTGTTTCGTGCCGGCCCTGGTGAAGCCAGTGCGTTACAGCATAACCGTCCGTATAACCTGGAGCACATCACTGCCTCGGGCGGTTTTCGCAGTGAGAAACCGGTCCGGATATGATGCATATACGAACAGCGCTGAGACGTATGGCACATCAGCGCTGTGATACTGAAATGTCAATCATCTCGGTGTTACAGCTTTCACTGTCTGCTGTATAATACGCACCCAAAAAAATACCAGCTTTCTCTTCAGGAAAAAAAACCTGTTTTTGTGCAGCGTATGAAATACTAACCGCCATTATCAGTGTTATAATGTTTAAACTTAATTTAGCACGTCTACGCCACACCGTGAGAAGTATAGAATAAGAATATCGAGAAGCTTTTTTAAAATAGATTTTCTCACATTTTAAAAGCAGGGATATAGTCCACACAAACTCTACACAAACATTTTCCCAAGAAGCGTCTAGTAGCGCACTACTACACCCCATTCATCCAGACGTGCTCCTGATCCATGTCTCCTGGGAGCACACATCAGTTTTCAGGAGCAAAATATTCCAAAAATGGGGGCACTGCAGAGCCCTGTAGTCCACGTTCCTGATCGTATTCCCTTCTGCGTTCCCTTCTGCGTTCCCTCGGCGTTCCCTCAGGGTTCTCCTGGTGTGGAATGTCCGATCCCAGATGGAGTCGCGCCACCCTATTGTGATGTCATAGGGAGCGCTAATTAAAGAGATGTTAGAACAGAACAGAACAGAACAGGCGCGAGCTGCCGAATCCTCCCAGGCCACCTACGGCCGTATCCCACAATGCCCTACAGCAGCTGTTCCGCACGTGCGTCTCAATACTCGAGAAATGCATCCTGCTCTCCTTCACTCGTCTCCTCCCCCCGTACTTCTGAATAGGAGGCAAGTGAAGGAAACAAGGACACATTTTTATTAGCATTTCCGAAATTGCACCCGTTGTGTCCGAGAAGCGCACTTAATGTGCAGAACAGGCACCTGATCCACCGGGTGAGCTATTCTTTCACAGAGGGAAGGAGACGGCTCTGTTGACCGATGCCCTCCCAAAACGGGCACTGCAGCCAATTCTACACCTCTGTGTGGGGCTGCCAGCCAAAGTCAACCCCGCCGTGGCCAGAAATCGATGCTAGACTACAGGGCTCGTCACCACGTCGAGACCCATTGCTGCAGGAAGTCCCTCTCTTGTTCAGAACTGGACCGGGGCCAAATACGTAACAGTTTCCCTTTCGAAGACTTTTCTGTGCTCGATTGATCTTGCCTGGTACAGTTGAGCCGACCAAGATGCACAGAAGGCGGGGTTTACATGTTTATGAGGGCATTTCATCTGGTCCAATACACCAGACAAGCTCGGTAGAGCACAGAAAAGTATTTGAATCCAAATCTATTACGTATTTGACCCAGGTCAAATATGGACCCGGGGAGAGGGTTTCGTTGTTTGACCTTAGCTCAGCCTTTGAAGCAGCAGATCACGCTATTTTAACTGACCCCTTGCCTTAGAGCAGGGCTCTCCAACCCTGGTCCTGGAGAGCTACTGGGTCTGCTGGTTTTTGTTTTCACCTTAAAATCAGCACCGTGCTGAGACTCAGGTAATCAGGTGAGGTGAATTAATTAATCAGTTAGAGCGGTTGATTACAGTTAAGGGCAGGGTAACGACGAAAGCCAGCAGACCCTGTAGCTCTCCAGGACCAGGGTTGGAGACCACTGCCGTAGAGACTGGGGTTGGGGTTGTGAATACAGTTCTGACCTGGTTGGAGTCGCACCGATCCGACAGCCAGTTCTGTGTGTCTGCGGGTATCTCTTCCTGCGGTCACACTCCTATTTCCTGTCTTGTTCCCCAAAGCTGTATCTCGGTCCCTGTCTTGTTATCGTCTTATCTCCTGCCTCTAGAACAGAGCGTTTGCAAGCGCAGCCCAACCTGTCACTCTTACGCGGTGTGGACCATAACGAGTGCCCCGGTCTGAACTGTCTGCAGGATGTTCAATCCAGGATTCCAGGCGGCTTTTTAAGATTAAACCAGGATCGGCCTGAGATCCTTATTTTTGGCTCCAAAGCTTGGGAACGGGGCAGTGACAGCCAGTTAACCCTGTAATACCTGTGAACACATTTAATTGAGAAGTTAAGGTTGATTTTTGACCCAGATTTTAACTTTGTCACATCGTAACAATGTCATTAAGGTAGCTAAGGTAGCACATTGTAAAGATGGAAAGCCATTCGAAACCTCTATACCTAAGAGGAATGCCTCTAGCCACTAGTCTATAGCCCCGGTGTAGCCACGATAAGATCAGTCCAGCCCTTGAGCAAGGCCCTTAACCCTTAACAGTTTTCCAGCCTTATCAACTGTAAGTCGCTTTGGATAAAAGCATCAGCTAAATGACTGTAATATAATGTCACATATATACTTCAAAACTGCCTGGATCAATCGAAAGCACCAACCGAACGAATCTAATAAACCCCAGACCGGGAGCTATCCTCTTTAAAAGCCTTGTCTGAGAGCTGTCCGTGGTGCTGGTGTGTTCTGGGCCTCTCAGAGAGCAGAGGCGCGTTCAAGACGGCGTTCACGTTCACGCCAAACTATGTTTTCAGCAAACCCGTTACTGTTCAACGATTTTAAATGAACATTCCATTTAGTTAGCCACCAACGCATTTTGAATACAAAATGGACGCGATTTAGATTTAACAATGCCAGCTAGCTGATTCGTTGTTTATCTGTGATTAAGGTAAGAACAAATTATTCCCCGTCGGCAGCCATTTCTGTTTGCGGCACATTACCTTTTCAAATACTTTAGCTAACGTTAGCTAACGGTCGTGGCGAACCGAAAAAAGTTTGAATATGTTCGCGAAGGTTAGCTGACGTTAGCGATCTTGAGCGCACCTCAGACGTGCACACCGCGGCACTATGCAGAGACTAGAGAGCTTAATGTGACACGGTAGCACAAATGTTGAGCGGTAGAGGCAACAATTTGCATCAGGAAACCTGTCAAATGTTGGCTGTGCTGGAATATACGGCGATATTATGGCTGATTCACTGTATCCTCAAGAGTCCCTTTAAAAATATGAATGCACTGGAAATGGCTGGTGTGTTTATCTCAATATGAACTTTAAAGTAAAGCACTCTTTTAAACATAATTATGCTAAAGGCGATAATAAGGCTCACATGCCCTTATTTATATTAAAGTTAAACTCACTCAGTAATAATAAATTATGCTGGAGCTATTGCCATTTTGCTGGAAATTGGAACCAGGCGGAGAAAAAGCATTATTCATACATATTGTCGCTCTGGGAAAAATAAATAACATTATGAGTGTGTGTGTCAGAACTTAAATGGTAGCTCACTATAATAGTTTTTGTATAATGGTTAACAAATTTAGTGGTCACACTGTATAATTTTGAGGAAACCTACCCCTTAAATGGCAAGTGAATCCATGTATAGGGCTTGGAGAATTTCTAGTATGATAGAATTGCTAACACTTTACCCCTGACCATAAGGCTGACATAACACTGTCACAACAGACAGGTTATGTCAGATGACATGACAATTCTGATATCTATCTGACCATAACATCTGTCAAAAAGTGTGACATACTTTTTATATCATTTGACTTCAGCTGATATCATCTGTTATGCCATTTTGTTATGGCTGTTATGTCAGGTGTATGACAGTGTTATGTCAGCTGTATGACAGTGTTATGTCAGATTTATGGTGATGGGTTCAAGTAAAGTGTTACCATGAAGTCTATGGAGGCAGAGGAAGGGAACGCAGTGAGTGAACAGCTCCATTCTCATTTTTATAAAAGTGTGAATGAAAAGTGCGTACGTTAAAGACAAACCTTTGTTCTCTGTTCTTTCTTAGAAATGATACACTTTATTAGTCATCCGTTCTACACAGAAACCCGGCAGCTGAATTATGTGTGTGTGTGTGAGGGCTGGTGTGTGTGTGTGTGTGTGAGAGAGAGAGAGAGAGAGGGCTGGTGTGTGTGTGAGAGAGAGAGAGAGCGATAACTGTGTGTGTGTGTGAGAGAGAGAGGGCTGGTGTGTGTGTGTGTGTGTGTGTGTGTGTGTGTGAGAGAGAGGGCTGGTTTGTGTGTGTGTGTGTGTGTGTGTGGGCTGAACACTGCTTTTATCCAGGGCACACTCACATTACTGACAATGGACAGTCGCGAGGCAGAACGGCATTCTGGGATGTATGCGTCACATGACACAGCAGGGCTAAGAGAGGAGGCTCTGTGGACAGGTACCATGACAGGTAGTGCTGCACTGTGTGCCATTAAAATCCGCATAATGACACAACCTCTACTTGCTCTCCCCCCTCTCTCTCTCTCTCTCTCCTTTTCCTTCTACCTCTCCCCCTCTCTATCTCTCTCTCCCTCCCTCTCCTACCTCTCCCCCTCTCCATCTCTCACTCTCTCTCCTTCTACCTGTCTCTCTCCATATCACTCCCCCTCATTCTCTTGGTCTCACTCACACTCTCTCACTCTCTCTAACTCTCCATCTCACTATTAATCACTACCTCCCCCCTCTCTCTCTCCCTGTCATTTTCACTCTCTCCTTCTCTCCACCTCATTCTCTCTCTCTGTCTCTCTTTCTCTCTCTCTCTTTCTAACTGAAAGTCTGTTAAATCCATCCGCACAGGTAATTGAATGTGGATGTCAGCTGAGAGGGGGAATAGACTGACTGGCCCTTAAACGGTTATCTATTTTCTACCCGCTGCTGCCGCACATATGGAAACACCGAACGGTGCTTCAACACATCGTGTGCATTCCGATGACAATAAAAGGCAGAGATTACGGGACCCGCTTAACGCCTCTAATGCCCCTGCTTTATCACTGGCTCATGGGGTTGTACTCTTTGAGGGCTGTAAAAGTTAATCATCGCGGAGAAGCTTGTTCTCTCCCCAGTTCATTAGTGGTCAGTAGATTGTGGTCGTGAGGCGGGTGGGGTACTAAACGGCAGTGATGTGCCCTCGCCCGTCTGTGAAACGACACATCCGATTGGCCGTCTCTCCATTTGGTGTTCCAACGGAACACAGGAACCGAAAGTTCACGGGGTTTTTCCGTTCTCGCTGAACTCGGCGAGTGTTCCGTCCAGTACTGTGATGTCACAGCAGTGTCATGAAATGGTACGCGCTAACGTTAGCCGTCCAGAACGCATGTCAGGGTTGGATAACTGAGTAAAACCCGGAACGGCTCTTTTTACTTCAGTCCGTGTTCCAATTTTACGAGGGTTCCGGGTTTTACTCGGTGCACTTATTCAGCTAGCTCGGTAATCCTACTTTGTGAAACAAGGCCCAGAGCTGCATTCAGTTATGTTCAACTCAATTGTGTTTGTATAGCAATTTCTACAGAGGACTGCCGCAAAGACACTTTACAGAGTAGCAGAACGGTCTGAGCCCCTGAATTAGCAAGCGCACAAAGGCATCGAGCTCAGCTGAGCAGGGAACATTTCAAAGGTAAGATAACCACAAGGCCTGAAATGAAATATCTGTTTTATTATGTGGATAATCAGTTCAGTATGGTCGTAATGAAATGTAAATGTAATGCGTGTATTGAATCTCTAATTCTCATTTATGACGGAGACTCACAGATCCGGGGGGTCGAAGGGAGAGACGCTAAGCTGGGGGATGCCTGGGCCTTGTTGTGTAACCGCAGAGAAGACGGGCTTATAGGACGGGCTTAGAGAGCCTCCCGTTGTGTGCGCTCATTGTGGTCAGACCTTAAAGTCCCGGAAACCGCCGCAGTCAATGGGTCTGGTCCCGCTTTATGAGTCCTGGTTACCCGCGTTACTGTAAATGTCCCGTCGCCATAGTTCCCAGATCGCCGTCGTTGTGTCTCTGTTGCGCTTCTTTCTTCTTCTTTGGTTTTACTGACAGAACGGAGATAGGAGAGAGGTCACAAGGGGTAGGGGTTCATCACCCTCCGCACACGCGCACACACACACACACACACACACACACACCAGGGCTACGCACACACACACACACACACACCAGGGCTACGCACACACACACATACACACACACACACACACACACCAGGGCTACGCACACACACGCACACACACACACACCAGAGCTACGCGCACACACACACACACACACACACACACACCAGGGCTACGCACACACACACACACACACACCAGGGCTACGCACACACACACATACACACACACACACACACACACCAGGGCTACGCACACACACACACACACACACACTCACATACACTCACACACTCTCACACGCTCTCACATACACTCACATACACTCACACACTCTCACACACTCTCACATACACTCACACACGCGCACACACACACACTCACACACACACACACACACACTCACACACACACATACTCACACGCACACACACACACACATGGACGCACACACACTTTAAAGGGTCACAAACACCTGGGGAGAGAGCATGCCGCCAGGGGGTTGAAATGTCAAGATATCTTTTTGATTTTGGTGACATTTTATTCTGGGCCTGAAGAAGCTAAATATACCCTCACTGAGCACTTTATTAGGAACACCTATACACCTACTTATTCATGCGATTATCTAATCAGCCAATTGTGTGGCAGCAGTGCAATGCATATAATCATGTAGGGTCAGGAGCTTCACCTAATGTTCACATAAACCATCAGCATGGGGAAAAGCCAGGCAGGATGGTTTTTGTATCTCAGAAACTGCTGATCTCCTGGGATTTTCACGCATAACAGTCTCTAGAGTTTGCAGAGAATGCTGCAAAAAAACAAAAAACATCCAGTGAGCAGCAGTTCTGCGGACAGAAACATCTTGTGAGAGACATCATTGGAGAACAGCTTACTAATATATTCCTTATATGAATATTTTTACATTAATAGGATAAACTTATAGTTAGTTAACCATTAGCAGATATGTTAACTGCTTTTTTCATTCCAATATGAATTGGCAATATCTAATGTATTTGTTACGATGAATTAATGACAGTATAAATACATAAACAGACTTCTCTGTCATTAATTAACAACTATGTTAGCTAATGCCAGTCCGTGTAACCTTCTTGGAAAGTGTTGCCAACTGTGTGGTGGTGCTTCTCTTCAGCGTTTGTAGTTGATTGCTTTGGGTGTATAAAGACAACAAAGGCAAGGCACAGCAGTGTGTAAAGACCCGTTTTCCTACAGAGACAGACGGGAGAAAAGACAGAGACGGGCGGGAGGTGGAGAGACAGTCTCTCGGAGAAGGCTGGGTTGAGATGGGGTGTCTCGGTGGTGCAGCCAGCAGAGCACCGACCGCATGCTCATTGCGAGCCGCGACGTCGGCGGTTCGAATCCGACCGTCTGACAATTTGTCGCATGTCTTTCCCTCTCTCTCGCTCCCATTCTTCCTGTCTCTATATACTGTCCAAAAAAGCTGAAAAAGGCCTAAAAAACATTTAAAAAAAAAAAAAAGCGAGTTGAGACGGAAGGGTGGTCTGTAGGAACTGGGGGATTTGGGGCCGCGTGGGATCAGGGAGAGGACCCGCGTGTTAAAGAGGATCTACGGGGTCCGCAGCGGGAGAGGGGCATTACGAGCCCTCGTCGACGCGGGATCTGGGACACGAGACGAACGCAATCAGGCGGCCCCGCGTTCCGCCTCTCGTTCCCCTCAAAGCGGCGGCCCCATGTAGCTCAGCGCACGGGGGTCACAGAGAGCCGCCTGCCAATCATCCTCCGCCCTGATGGAGGCCGGGCTTAAAATAGGCTTCACGTGGGAAACGATCGGAGACTGATCTCTCAGACGAGACGCAGAGGAGTGGGGGAGACGCCAGGCTGGGGGGCCTGGACGTTTCTCCATCGTTTCGTATGGCAGGGCTGCCCAACCCTGGTGGAAGTAAAGACCTGCGGGATGGAACAGGGTTGGGCGGCCCTGCTCTAGCTGTTGAGTGAGATGTGCTTTATTAGGGTTGGAGTGAAAACCTACAGGACAGTAGATCTCCAGGAGCAGGGTTGTGTGACTTGGCAAGAATAACGGAAATAGTGTCCCAACATGAGGAGACTTGCCTTCCCAGCATGCACTGCAAGGAGAAATGTCTGCTTGGGATGCCCTCGGCCTGGAGTCCAATCGAACATGTGGCCCCTGGCCCTGGCTCTCTAGCGCCCTCTGGAGGCCTGGAGGAGTATCGACGTCCTGGCGCGCCCCGTATTCTGTCACGGAGACGAACAGGAGCGCCCGCGGGCGGGGCCCCTGTCCTGTAAACGTGACGGATACCTCCTCCGGGTCCCGGCCCGACTCGCTCCGCCGCTCCTGGTGAGGGACGGCCCCTCCGGTCTCGTGTGCGGAGAGGCGTGTCGCTCCCGCCGAGGCGGCTCCCTGCAGCGAGCGCTGAGGAACGGCCGATCAATCGCACCGACACGCCCGCTTCATTTCCTGCGCCGGCTGATGATCGTGCAAGATCTGCCACTGAACTCCCTTTCTCTTTCTCTCTCCCCCTCTCTCTCCCTCTCTGTCTCCGTCCTTCTCTCTCTTTCTCTCTCCCCCTCTCTCTCCCTCTCTGTCTCCGTCCTTATCTCTCTTTCTCTCTCCCTCTCTCCCTCCTTCTCTCTCTTTCTCTCTCCCTCCATCTCTCCCTCCATCTCTTTCTCTCTCCCTTTCTCTCTCCCTCTCTCTCCCCCTCCCTCCCTCTCTCGCTCTCTCCGTCCATCTCCCCGTCTTTCTCCTCTCCCTCCCTCCCTCTCTCTCTCCCTCCATCCCTCCATCCCTCCCTCTCTCTCTCCCCCTCTCTGTCCCTCACTCGCACACAGATTGATCGAACGTCATTATGAAATAATGTGCCTCAATGCTCGGCTCTTTGTTTTTGGACATGGTTATTACCCCGGGCAGCCCTCTAGTAAAAATAAGAATAAAAGACCCTCATTGAATCGAAGAAGAAATGGAAGGCATTACTCTATTGTCATGTGACATTCCCATTTACCGATTGAGGAGTTTGTCACTCCCTAGCAGAATGCAATAGCAATTAAGTTTTCATTCAGCCGGAATTGTTTACCACTCGTGTTTTCAGTGTTCAGTGTTCTAGAACTGCTTGGCTTTCAGTTACCAGCAGCGATTGTGACATCAGCACCGGAATGTTCAGTTCAGGAAATTCTAATCACATGCTCTACTTGTGACCTCACGCCCGTAGGGGGGTGAACGTTTGCCTGAAATGGTTCCATTTGAAAATGGTCACAACCTTTATTGCCATGTCCTATCGTAGCATGAAGGCTGAATAAGCTCACGTGACTCAACGCGGTCAGGCACCTACCTGGTGTTAATGACACGCCGGCATCTTTAAAATGACGACAGCCGCTGTCGACCGTTATAAGCACACGTTTGCGATCTCACGCCTCGAAGGGTTAAAGCTGCAGAAGCCTCCTGCGTCCTCTTCTGGTTTACAGAAAGTGGGGGGGGGGGGCGCTCTCTCCACCGCTGAGACGCCTCCTAATCACCGCCTCCTCTCGGGAAATCGAAGCGCAATCACAGTCGGATAAAGCCCGGATTGGAGAGGAGAGATGTGTTCCTCCGGCGGCGGACGGCGGTCGTACGCGCGGCGATCAGCGGTCCCCGTGAGGGACGGGGCGCGTAGCGGCCCCTGGAGACGCGGCGTGAACGCGCGGAGCCAATCAGCGCCAATCAGCTCCTCCTGGAACACCAGCGCGCGCCTCGTGGAAAACGGATGGCGATCGTTTCATTAAATTACGCCCCCCCCCCCCCCCCCCGGTTGTCCCGGCGCTGAGTGTGCCGTGTGCGTGAGCTCCCGTGGCGGCTGGCAGTCTCCGCTCAGCCCCCGCGTCAGACCGCCATCACCTGCTGATTCGATCAGAGCCGGCGCAGGGCGTCATCGCCGCGCCTGATGTCGTCCGCTTGAGCCGTCGCGGTGATGTCATGAGCCGACTACACCCTGGAGCTGGGCCTGCCCATCTGCCTGCTCCTGGAGATCTACCGTCCTGTAGGCTTTCGCTCCAACCCTGACAAAGCACACCTCATTCAACAGCTAGAGCAGGGCTGCCCAACCCTGTTCCTGGAGATCTACCGTCCTGTAGGTTTTCACTCCAACCCTAACAAAGCAACACCTCATTCAACAGCTACGTTTGTGGCGCAGAGCTCCCAGTGTGGCATTGGAAAATGACACAACGGGGCAATTACCGGCGTCACAAAATGGCCGAACCCCACCGCGGCCCCACAGGGGCTCCACTGGGACAAAAGCGGGCGTTTCAGAGCCCGGCGGCCCCCAGCGAGGGAGATAATGGCCTCTCCATTCACTCCGTCTCATTCTTCTCTGTTTTCACACCGTGCTGGTCGGGCTATTTAATCTGAAATGATCTCTGTGGTACCCAAACCACCCAAATCCGAACCCCCCCTCCCGCCTTCCCGCTGCCCCTGAGAGACAGTCATAACAGTTCTCCTGGAGGGCCACATCCGGAACTCTCCATCTGTCAATCACAGCCTGGGATGATTGACAGGTGAACTGTGCTAAAGGATATAGGCGTCTCTGCACAGGATACAGGACTCTGTACTGGATATAGGAGTCTGTACAGGATATAGGAGTCTCTGTACAGGATATAGGAGTCTATGTACAGGATACAGGACTCTGTACAGGATATAGGAGTCTCTGTACAGGATACAGGACTCTGTACAGGATACAGGACTCTGTACAGGATATAGGAGTCTCTGTACAGGATACAGGACTCTGTACAGGATATAGGAGTCTCTGTACAGGATACAGGACTCTGTACAGGATATAGGAGTCTCTGTACAGGATACAGGACTCTGTACAGGATGTAGGAGTCTCTGTACAGGATACAGGACTCTGTACAGGATATAGGAGTCTCTGTACAGGATATAGGAGTCTCTGTACAGGATATAGGAGTCTCTGTAAAGGCCATTCTAACCCTGTTATATGTCAACACCTCATACATGTACTGCTTCTTGTCTGGAACATTTTCTGTGTTTTATTAATAATGACATGAAAAAGAACAACCATTAATTGGAGCACCGTGTCACCCGTTTCTTTGATAAGTGCTGTTCATGATTAAGCAAGATATTTATTATATGTTATTATATATTTATTATATGTCAACATCCATTTAGGATGGTACACTGAGTAAATATGATATGAGGTTGTTTTTTAGTGTGTGAGTGTGCATGTGTGTGTGAGTGTGTGTGTATGCATGACTGTGTGTGTGTTTATGAGTGTGTGTGCGTATGCATGACTGTGAGTGTGTATAGGTGTGTGTGTGTGTCTGTGTGTGTGTGTGTGTATGTATGTGTGTGTGTGTCTGTGTGTGTGTGTGTGTGCGTATGCATGACTGTGTGTGTGTATGAGTGTGCCTGTGTGTGTGTGTGTGTGTGTGTGTGTGTCTATGCGTGCGTGCGTGCGTGTCCATGCGTGAGTGTTTGAGTTTGAACATAGTGAGTTTAATGTCCAGTGTTTTAGTTATTGCAGGTTTTGGTTTTGCCTCCCTCAGTACTCTCACCCAGTGGGTTATGTGGGTGAAACTCATTGTGCAATTACTGCAGCCAATTCAACAGTCAGCAGAATATCTTCCATAAAAAAGTAATGGTATCTGCAGAATAGTACTACTGGTGTTTATGTAACTGAAAAACCTGCATACCTACATGTTTCAACAGACCTGCAAAGCTATTAATGTTGCACGCAGATAGCTCGATTATTAATCTTGATTAATTACATTGATATGTTTGAGCAGGTAC
>NC_083762.1:79653848-79656348 GCF_963514075.1 Conger conger
CTGCTGCTCACTGGATGTTTTTTGTTTTTCGCACCATTCTCTGCAAGCTGTAGAGACTGTTGTGTGTGAAAATCCCAGGAGATCAGCAGTCTCTGAGATACTGAAACCACCCTGTCTGGCACCAATAATCATTCCACAGTCAAAGTCACTTAGATCACATTTCTTCCCCGTTCTGACATTTGGTCTGAAAAACAGCTGACCACATGATTGGCTGATATGCATTAATAAGCTGGTGTATAGGTGTACCTAATAAAGTGCTCACTGAGTGTGTACACACGCACTCACAGACAGACACTCTCATACACACACACACACACACACACATCACTCTCTGTGTCACACACACACCAGCCCACACACACGCACACACACAGCTCTCTCTCTCTCTCACACACACACGCACACACTGCTCTCTCTCTCACACACACACACAGCTCTCTCTCTCTCACACACACACTGCTCTCTCTCTCTCACACACACACACACACACACAGCTCTCTCTCACACACACAGCTCTCTCTCTCACATGCACACACAGCTCTCTCTCTCTCTCTCTCTCACACAAACACACACAGCTCTCTCTCTCACACACACACAGCTCTCACACACACACACACACACACACACACACACAGCTCTCTCTCTCTCTCTCACACACACACACACACACACACACACGTATAGCCTGGAGGAGGAGGATGAGGCCCTGCATGCTGATGAGTTCTGCTGGGTTGAGCTTCATACACTTAACCCTGCGGCCCTCAGAGAATCCCCAACGCCGGGCCTTTCACACACATCTCTCAGTCTGTGATTCTCTGATTCTCTCAGTCTGTGATTCTCTGATTCTCTGAGCCTTGGAGTCTCTGATTCTCTCAGTCTCTCAGTCTCTCAGTCTCTGATTCTCTGAGTCTCTGATTCTCTCAGTCTGTGATTCTCTGAGTCTCTGAGTCTCTGATTCTCTGAGTCTCTGATTCTCTGAGTCCCTGATTATCTGATTCTCTGAGTCTCTGATTCTCTGATTCTCTGAGTCTCTGATTCTCTGAGTCTCTGATTCTCTCAGTCTCTGATTCTCTGATTCTCTGAGTCTCTGATTCTCTGAGTCCCTGATTATCTGATTCTCTGAGTCTCTGATTCTCTGAGTCTCTGATTCTCTGAGTCTCTGATTCTCTGAGTCTCTGATTCTCTGATTCTCTGAGTCTCTGAGTCTCTGAGTCTCTGAGTCTCTGAGTCTCTGATTCTCTGATTCTCTGAGTCTCTGATTCTCCCTCCACACCAGGCTCCCTTTCCCCCGCGAGCCCTTCCATTTGGAACGGCCGCACGCTTTTTCGTGCCGGAATACTGTGCTGATTTTTCCGCTCGTGCGTGCGTGTTTGGCAGTGTGGGTAGTGGTAGGACACGGGAGTTGGACTGTGGTAATTGGTGCTTTGATTTGATAGTGAGTGGGAGCCTGCCAGTTGAACGAGCTGGCAGGAGTGTGTGGAAGTGTAGGGGAATATTGGAAAGCAGGCAGTGGCCTGTGTGTGTGTGTGTGTGTGTGTGTGTTTATCCCTTTGAAGAGAAGCCTTTTTTTGGAATGTTTATATCTTTTTTTCCAGTATTAACAGTGCTGACAGCTACAAGTCACAAATATGCGATTGGAATATTCGTAACTGAACATTCTAATGCTGATGTCACAACCACCGCTGGTCATGGAAAGCAAGGAGTTCCAAAACAGTGACTTAAAAAAAACTTTCCAAAAAAAAGCCTTCTCTTCAAAGGGATAAACACACACACTTACAAACCACTGCCTGCTTTCCAATACTCCCATACACTTCCACACACTTCTGCTAGCTCATTCAACACAAATAAAAACCCTTCTCCTCAGAGGCTTGGCCTCCGCGCTCCAGTCCTGGAGGGCCTTTGTCAGACTCCCATCTCTCTCTGCTCCCCTGAGAGCAGCAGGTTCAGGATGACAGAGATTACCTTCCGCAGGTACTCACCGAAACCCGAGGTGCTCTACCGGCCTGGGTCAAACACCTAACCGTCCTGGAGTCAAAACGCTTCTCTGTGCTCGATTGATCTTGCCTGCCGCAATTGAGCAAACCGGGGGGATCAGAAGGCGGGGTTGGCAGTCTTGGAGAGCATTTCAAACAGTGTAGGTTCCAATACACCAGACAGGCTCAGTAAAGCATAGACAAGCATTTCAATCCAAAACAATTATGTATTTGACCCAGGTCTGGAGCCTTGGCCAGTAGGTCATTGTAATGGTGTAATATACCCTCTGAATACCCCCAGAGATGGAAAACACTAGTGTGTTTGTTCCCGCCAGAGCCCACTGAGAGTTTATTTGATACATCTTCAGTAGCATTGGCTCATGCAAGGCTGTTAGTCCCAACGCCTTTTCTGTTATTAATCGTGTAGGCAGCAAATGAACGGCATTTCTTTTTTTTGTTGACGGGAATAACACAGCACACTTTATTCTTTGCCTCTGCGGGTTCAAAGACGGCAGAAAATTGCATGA
>NC_083762.1:79666348-79673848 GCF_963514075.1 Conger conger
TTTTTCTTTCTCGATTTGACTCCTGAATTTCATTGTATTTTTTAAATATTATTTTGTAATCAAACTATTTAAATGAGGCTAAAGTACAAGTTCTGAGCTCGTATTTAAGCCCTTAAGTATTTCCCCTTTTCTTGACACAAGCTTAAAAATGACATACTCAAAATAAAATGGTTACTATTCTTGAACCGTTTTTGTCTACAGGCTCAGTGCTGGTCCCTTCCGGGAGATAACCCTTTGGGGTTTGTTGTCCCAACAGTCAGGATTACTCCACATATTTCTAAAACATATATTTGGAGTTGTGTAATGTTGTAATGTTGTGCAAGTGTTGTGTAAATGTGAGGAAATGTTGTGCGAATGTTGTGTAAATGTCCGTAGGCCTAACATGGTTACGGTCCTGGCCTTCCACTGCCCGTCTAGAATTGAGTGGTGCGAGAGTGGCCTTTTCATCTGGGAGGGGGGAGAAGATTAAAGCCCCCCCCCCCCCCCCCCCCCCCCCGGCCCAGGTGAGCTCCATATCACACCTCCCTATCACCCCCCGAGCTCAGCTCAGCCCCCAGAGAGAAAGTAACCCATTATTTATAATCCCTGTATGGCAGCCACAATATCGCCCGACCCAAAGTCCCCTTCAATGCCAAACTGAAGGAAATAAAGAACAATGATAGGCCTATTTTTCCTTGTTTGCCCACCCCCGTGGAAGCGTAAAGCAGTTTGCAGACACACCGCTGTACATTATTCCTAATTCAATCCTTCACCCTCCTCTGTGTGCGTATCCATCTTTGTGCATCTTAGCCACAGGTTGAGTGAGTGTGTGTGCACCTGTGTGAAGGTGTGTGTGTGTGTGAATGTGTGTGAAGGTGTGTGTGTGCACTCACGCTGGTCTGTGTGCGGTTGTGTGTGAGTGAATGTGTGTGCACCTGTGTGCGGGTGTGTGCGGGTGTGTGTGTGTGTGTACCTGTGTGAAGGTGTGTGTGTGCACCTGTGTGAAGGTGTGTGTGTGTGTGTGTGAGTGTGTGTGAAGGTGTGTGTGTGTGTGAGTGTGTGTGAAGGTGTGTGTGTGCACCTGTGTGAAGGTGTGTGTGTGTGTGTGTGAGTGTGTGTGTGAAGGTGTGTGTGTGCACTCACGCTGGTCTGTGTGCGGGTGTGTGTGAGTGTGTGGGTGTGTGTTCCCATGCAGTAGTAAGTCAGTAAAGTAAGTCCAATGAATACCTAATGAAGTGCACACTGAGTGTATGCTACACTACAATGATAGTGATGCATGTTCAATATCATACGTGCTAAACTAGGTGTAGTTTAATGAAAGGTGCCTACTTTGTCCAGACTGGAGGAGTCTGAGGTTGGAGACACTGCCCTAAATGTTCAGCCGTGTCTGAAATGCAGCACCACGCTTTGTCCTCGTGCAGAAGCTGTATCTGTATTCCAGCGTGGTCTCGGGCTTGGAGTCCGTCCTAATTCCTGTCTGCGGAAACATATTCACGCACAGATGGGCCTCCTTTGACAGGACGGCATCCTTTTAATGTTGGACAGCGAGCAGACCGGTGAATTACGGTTTTACGCCTCTTTGTTATGATCTTCCTGATGATCGTTCCGTCATTAGGGCCAACACGTTGACCTTGAGAGCACTGAATCTGTCACGGAGCCGAAATGTGGATCCATATACTGTCCATATACATGAAATATGTGCTGTGCAGATGTCTTGGGCACCCTAGGGCGTTTGCTTGTTTTAGTTTCTGCATTGGTGTGTCGGGAGAAAAGGGAAAATTCGAGATTTCTATTTCCATCCATATGTAGAAAGGGTTTATTTCATTATCTCTTAATGCATCTTCACTTACCGGATTCTTTTTACTTTTACACTTTCCTGTAAATGTAATAGATGCTGCAAAGCATCTTCACTTACCGGCCTTTTTCACTGAATGGATGCTGCAAAGCTTGGAGATGTAGACCAGCCGGTTGTGTAAGCAGTTGGGTTGTTGGAGATGTAGACCGGCCTGTTGTCTCAGCAGTAGGGTTGCCAGTAGGAACTGTGAAAACCAGGCAGCGTGCACAGCTGGAAACGTAATTGTGAACCAGGCGGGGGGTTGTCATCAGAACCGATGTACCGTGGGGGGTGGGGGGTGGGGGGGGGGGGGTGAAGTGTGGGGGGTGGGGGGTGGGGGGTGAAGTGTGTGGGGCGGGGGGTGGGGGGGTGAAGTGTGTGGGGTGGGGGGTGGGGGGTGAAGTGTGTGGGGTGGGGGGTGGGGGGTGAAGTGTGTGGGGTGGGGGGTGGGGAACTGCGGGGGGGGGGGGGGAGTTATGCTATCGCTATTGCTATTGGAGTGTTTTACAGACGGGGAGCAGATTTTCAGCTATTGCAAAGGATCATGGGATGATTGAGAGAGACACAAATTCCTTTAGATTACTCAGACTAGACATTATATTGTCCCACATCAGGACCACAGACACGGGCCTGTGCAAAGAGTTTGTAACCCGGAGATTCCTGTCAAAGAGACCGGCATCTGGCAACCGCAGTAAGCAGCCATGCATCTGGCAACCCCAGTAGGCAAAGACCTGGGTGGTGGGGAGGGCGTTAGCTTTTCCAGTGCCACTTAATTTCTGTAATTGCACCAAATTAAGCCCCGTTGGCATCGGGGGACTCCAGGTTACCTTAACCGCATCCAATTACCCCGCCTCAGTTTTGCCCTTTTGAGAAGAGAATCTTCTTTTGTTTTCAAATTCTCAAGTCAGTGTTCCGGAACTCTATTGCCTTCAGTCACCAGTAGTGATCGTGACATTAGTCAGAGCTACTTAGCGGATGCTTTTAATCCAAAGGGGCCGGAGCAATGTTGTGGGTTAAGGGCACTTTCTCAAGAGAACCCAACAGCTGCGCGGATCTTACTGGGGCTTGAACCGCCGACCGTCCGGGGGCCCAGTCGAGCACCTCAGCCGCCCCCACGCCGTCAGCGCTGGAGTGTTCAGCTCAGAACATTCTGATCGCATAATTGTGACATCACGCCGTTAAAAAAAAAAAGGTTATAAAAGAGTGGCCCTGGGCGGAGCCTGTTCCGCTCGCTGTGTTTCCATGGTAACCCCCGCGGGCGCTGGCGGCCCCGTACTGACACAGCCCTATCATTAGGGCCCGGTTATGTAACCCCCCCCAGCGCCGCGGCGATGAGGCCCCCGTGGATGTGGCACGCAATTTATACATTTACACCCCCCCCTCACCTTGCCCCCCCCCCCCCCACCACCACCACCCCGCCCTGCCCTGCTCTGGGTCTTTATGTGGGGTGAAACAACGCTTCATCACCACGCCCGTATGGCAGTGAGACTCTGAGCCAAACCTGCGTTCAGATAGTCTTCACTTTTAATTTAGGATGCTCTTCTGTGCTCTATTGATCGTGCCTGGCGCACGAGAGTCTGCAAGGAGGAGCGGATGGGCGGGGCTTACAGCTTCGGGATCGTTTCAGGTGTTCCCACGCACCGGGTAAGCATAGTTAATCTAATGCAGAAAAGTATTTGAATCCCAAACAATTACTATTTGAACCCAGGTCTGCTCTGAACGAACGATGTTGTAGTGATACTCGGAAGAGCCGTACGACGAGACATGATTTCTCTTGTGGCGTGATGTGACTAATAATGGTTAAGCATGATTTTAAGATACAATTCAAAATCAATAAATTAATCCTTTATTCAAAGAAGGGAGATCCCTTCAGAGCATGCGTCAGGGACGCCCTGGAGAAATTCCAGAGAGAACCGTTTAAGTGGGAGGATGAGAGAGAGAGAGGGAGGGAGGGAGAGGGAGAGGGAGAGGGAGGGAGAGGGAGAGAGAGGGAGGGAGAGAGGGAGAGAAAGTACAGGGGTAAAGCCCCTGGATCAGTTTCTGGGGCTGAGGGCCTTGGTCAAGGGCCGGCCGACTGGGTTCTTCCTTTTTTCACTTCATACCTCCACAACGCCCCTATTTCAGAGAGTGGAGAACCTGCTGCGAAGTCTGTTCTGTGCTAACCGTGACTCTCAGCCCGTTGTGGACCCTGTGAGCCATTACCACAGCACAGACCGCAAAACAAGTCAGACTAAATGACGGAGAGGAGAGACGAATGTAATTTAATTGCCCGAGAGGGGAAAAACACTTTAGAAATACAGATGGTGGCAACAGGTTGTTTTGTCCACTGAAAACAATGATGAAGCTCCGGCTTGTCGTCAGCTTGCCGGTTTGCTAGTTAGGAAACTGGCTTCTCTTTTGTAGTTGACAGTCCTTCCTCTCGGTGCAGTCAGGCAAAGTTGCATCCCGTAGCGTCTGCATATTTTTCAGCGCGCATTGTCACAAAGCAGTTTTCTAATGCCTATTTCTAACGGCGGAGAGATGGTTCTTCCTCGGGGTTTTTTTCAGTTAGCAATAAAAAGGAATCGTTTTAATGTACTAATTTACCATTCCAACAATCAACTCTGTTAATGTATGTGTACATCATTAATTCATGTTAACAACTACGAGCTTTTACCGAGGTCCGTTAACAGAGAGCGTTAGCAAGGAAGCGTTAGCAGGAAGCGTTAGCGGGGGGCGTTAGCGGGTGGCGTTAGCGAGGAGCGTTAGCGAGGTCGTTAACAGAGAGCGTTAGCAAGGAGCGTTAGCAGGAAGCGTTAGCGGGGGGCGTTAGCGGGGGGGCGTTAGCGAGGAGCGTTAGCGAGGTCGTTAACAGAGAGCGTTAGCAAGGAGCGTTAGCAGGAAGCGTTAGCGGGGGGCGTTAGTGGAGGGCATTGGTGGGGGCCGCTAGAGAGGAGTGTTAGCGAGGGTCGTTATTGCAGAAAGCGTTAGCAGGAAGCTTCAGTGGGTAGCGTTAGCGTTGAGCATTAGCAGAGGGCGTTAGCGAGGCGCACAGCGGATTAGCATCCGGAACGCGCCCCGCAGTCAGCTCTGCACACTTCTGCAGAAACAGTCAGGGCTTTACACGCCTTGCCTGAATTACTGGATTTCTCACCATGTGTGTGACAGTGCCTCCCTCCCTCCCTCTGGGACCAGAAGAAGTGATACAGTAGGAAAACACACACACATACGCACACTCACACACATATACACTCACACACAAACACACACAGACATATACACACACAGACAAACACACAGATACACAGACACACCCACAGTTGCACAGACACATGTGCACACACTCACTCACACACACACACACACACTCTAACACACACAAACAAACACACACACACACACACTCACTCTAACACACACAAAACAAACACACACACACACACTCACACACATATACACTCACGCACACACCCACAGTCGCACAGACACAGGTGCATGCACAATAACACAAAAACACATACACAAACATAGACGCACACACACACACACACTCTCACATACACAAACAAACACCACACACGCCCCGGGCATTCATGAACGGTGGGCCCCCTGCAGGGTAATGAAACACAGAAACATTGCACAACCACCCCGTCCCTCCATTAATCTCCCGGGAATACAGAGCCACCGAGGGAGAGAGAGAGGAGGGAGAGGAGGGAGTGGAGCGAGGAGGAGAGAGAGAGGGAGAGAGGGAGAGAGAGGGAGAGAGAGAGGGAGGGGAGAGGGAGGGAGTGGAGAGAGGAGGAGAGAGAGGGAGAGAGGGAGAGAGGAGGAGGAGAGAGGAGAGGGAGAGAGAGAAGGAGGGAGAGGGAGGGAGTGGAGAGAGGAGGAGGAGAGAGAGGGAGAGAGGAGGAGAGAGAGAGGGAGAGAGAGAGGGAGGGAGAGGGAGGGAGTGGAGAGAGGAGGAGAGAGAGAGGGAGAGAGGTGGAGAGGGAGAGAGGTGGAGAGGGAGGGAGGAGAGAGAGAGGGGAGAGAGAGAGCGAGCTCACAGCCCCATCCATAAAGGCCATACATAGTGATGGAGAGGTTGCCTCCGTGTGATTAAGGGGGTTTTTCTTAAAAGGTGTGAAAGGCAGTTTACATCCATCCCTCTCCCTCCCTCAGAACTGCTCTGCCTCCACAGGGCTAGGGACCTGCGGGGCTGAAGGCTGAATGCGCTTGGCCACAGCTCTCATTCGTCACCAGACCCCCACTGATCCATGGAGACGGTGCGGAACGCAGCCGGGCACCGCAGCCTGTAGCCTGGTGGCTGAGGTGTCCTGAGTGGGGCCCGGACAGTCAGTGGTTCCAGCCCCGGTGTGGCCACGATAAGATCAGTGCCGCCGTTGGGCCCTTAACCCCCGCATCGCTCAGGGGGGGATTGGCCCCCTGCTTTGTCTAATCCACTCAAGTAGCTTTGGATTGAAAACGTCATTTAAATAACTGTGATAATATCTCCATCTAACCTAACTGTAATATGCTCTCGGCGTTGGCCATTGGCAGAGAAATGAAATATTCTGTCAAAGACGGTAAAATGAAGAGAGATGGCAATCTGAACCTGTTCCGCTTTAGCCGTACGAGAGGCAGGGAAGGTGCCAAGCGCATGGTACGTTCCTTTCTCAGAAACGCCAGAGACAGCGTTCAGTTTCCAGACACTGCGCGTGCGAGATGGTGAATAATTGTGTGTCAGAAAGATAGAGTAAGCTTGTTGTAAAAATCCTTCCCATAGGGACCCGTTGTACACACGGTGCTGAGGTCTGCAAAGGCAGATTCAAGCACAGGACAGTTATCATCCTCCAGGCTGGACCTCTCTGTTCTTCCTCTCTGATTCTATTCTGTACATTGCAGGGTGTTTGAACTGTGCTGCATCTACACGTGGCACATTTTAATGGGACCTGTAACCTGGTTTTGGTCTGTCTCCAAAAACCATGAACGCTGTGCCAGAGGTATCCCAGCACCACACTGCTCTCCCGCCTCTATCTCTCCGTCATCCCTTCTTCCATCACCCGGTCCCTGACTTGATTAAACCTTCCCTTCATCGCTCTCTCTCTCTCTCTCTCTCTCTCTCTCTCCATCTCCATCCTGTCTTCCCTCACCCAGGCCCCTGTCTGGTTTAATCACCCCTTCATCATCGCTAGGTGTGGCCGAGCTGTCGGTGAGATCATTATATTTATCGCTCCCGTTCCCGGCGCGTCAGAGCCCCCCGGGCTCCACCAATCGGAGCGCCCCCCCCCTCCCGTCCAGCTCGTCCAATCGGCTGAGCGGGGACCGGGAGCCGGAATGGCGGCGGGCGGCGCCGGGGTAAAATGGCTTCCCGGCTCGCCTGCGTCCGGGGCTGCTGCTCGAGCTCGGCGTGAACCAGTCACCCTTCCACAGCTGGCCTGTTATTACCCACCATGCCCTGCTCCTGCTGTAGCTAGGCAACAATTAGCGATATGCGGCTACCGATTCTCTGGGAGAACGCATCAGGTGGCCTGATGTGAGAGAAGGGGAAAATTTAAACATTGGGACTCCACTTACGCAACAATATATTTTCCCATATATAGGCAGTCTATTGTATAGTGCAATAGTATATTGCAGTATTTTATTGTAAAATATATTGACGATTATATGATGAATATATAGAAAAATATAAATTTATATATCTAAAATCTCATATATTGAAAAAAGTA
>NC_083762.1:79683848-79698848 GCF_963514075.1 Conger conger
GCTGCCCAGCACTGGACCCTACCGGGGATGCAAACGCCATGGAAACCGCAGACCGAGGCTTTGCACCGGTCCAGAAGGGGACCAGATCACTGAATACTGATGCTTTGGACCGGTCCAGAAGGGGACCAGATAACTGAATACTGATGCTTTGGACCGGTCCAGGAGGGGACCAGATCACTGAATAATTCAGCGCTACCTGTGCTGTGTGGGGCACATTTTCTGCCAGCTCAGGGCTCTCCTTCTCCTCTGGTGTCCTTCAGTGCATTATGAGTCTGGTCAGGGAGACCACATGGCTCTCACAGGTACAGAGCATAGCATCCCGGATGTGATTGGCATTTGAAATGAAAGAATGAAGATGAGGTTAAAGTGCAGACCGTCACCTTTAATTTGATGTATTTACGTCCACATCCGGCGATCTGTGCAGGAATTGCCCCGTTCCCTCATTTTAGGGGACCAAAAGTAATTGGACGGGTGGCTTCTCAGCTGTTTCTGATTCGTCTGGTGCATTCAATCGCTTCCTTAGTGCAGCTGTAAGAAAGCTTCCAGTCTTGATTCGTGGCTTTTGGAGTCTTTGCCGTTTGTCAGCATGAGGACCAGAGTAGTGCCAGAGACCATTTTGATGCCATGAATATAGGTCAGAAACAGGCCAAATCACCACAGTTAGTTTACAAAGAGGAGGCCCATGTCTTAACTGGGTGATTAAAGCTGAATGCTACAGTGCATTGCGGTGTTGAAGATGTGTTTAAGATGCTGATGATGCAGGTTGTGTCTAAGATGCAGATTGTGTTGAAGATGCAGCTTGTCGAAGATGCAGATTGTGTTGAAGATGCAGCTTGTCGAAGATGCAGATCGTGTTGAAGATGTGTTTAAGATGCAGATTGTGTTGAAGATGTGTTCAAGATGCAGATCTTGTTGAAGATGTGTTTAAGATGCTGACGATGCAGATTGTGTTGAGGAGGCAGATGGTTTAGTGGCACCTCACCTCCCCTGCCGTCCAAGGGAAGATTAAGACGACACACTGCATAAGCAATCAGTATAAATTAATCTGCCAATCTGGGGAAGCATAGCAGCTTGTCCTGAGGATCTTTTACATATATTATAATCTTCTGTTTGGGGCCGTGCCGTGAGATAGAGGTCACAGCGCTGAAGGAGGGGGTCCCGTGTGGAGTTTCCGTGCTCTCCCTGCGCTCACGTGGGTTTCCTCCGGAGGTGTAAATTCCGGGGGTCAGAAAGTAAATGTCCCGCCATGTGTGCCCTCCACCCGTGAGCTCCGCTGATTTCTCTCGTTAGTTCCACCTCCCGGCTGACGAAGGCTAATTGGCAAATAAAGGTGATTGGGACCGTACACGGGGGGGAGGACTGATTTTTCCACCGGCAGCTTCCTCCTGGAGTCCTCGTCCCCGCCCACGGTTCAAAGACATTTGAGCGCCTATTTCAGTGCGACTACCCTGGTTACACAAAGGTTAAATACATAAAATGGAATATGAGGATAAGATAAGAAGATAACAGGGATAGAAAGGCCAGTTGGAGGAGTTATTAGACGCTGGCATTTTCAACCCCAGTGCAAATATTTGGGGCATTAGGATGATTTTTTTTCCTGTTTGACAACCAATCCAGGAACAGCCTACCCAAAAATGTTAATCAGGCACTTACAATATGTTGTTATTATTGTTAAACCGGAGAGTAAAACAACAGTAATGTACCGCAAACAACAGTATTTTACCATAGACAGCAGTACTGTACCATAAACAACAGTACTGTACTGTAAACAGCAGTACTGTACCACAAACAGCAGTACTGTACCACTGACAACAGTACTGTACCGTAAACAGCAGTACTGTACCATAGACAGCAGTACTGTACCACAGACAGCAGTACTGTACCGTAAACAGCAGTACTGTACCATAGACAGCAGTACTGTACCGTAAACAGCAGTACTGTACCACAGACAGCAGTACTGTACCGTAAACAGCAGTACTGTACCACAGACAGCAGTACTGTACCGTAAACAGCAGTACTGTACCACAGACAGCAGTACTGTACCGTAAACAGCAGTACTGTACCACAGACAGTGACCGCCGGAGGCAGGCCACTTCCTGCTGAGAGGCCGCCATTAAAGGAGGGGGCGAGAACGAGCGTCTCCAAAATGCCATGTGACTCACTGTACGCACACGGCAGCGGAGGGTGAGCGGCGCTCGTGTGTACAAACCCGGGGAAGCGCGGTGCTCTGGAACCAGCCGTCAGGGTGTTAGAACCGCAGGGAGAGAGAGAGAGAGAGAGAGAGAGAGAGAGAGGGAGAGAGAGAGAGGAAATGCCACTGCCTTGCTCTGCTTGATTAACTGGGCTGATGCTGGGAGTTGCCCCCTGTCTCACCCTTTGAAGATTACAGTAGAGGGTTTATTTTCGGAATGTGTTTTTCAGAATTCTGCGTCAGTGTTCCGGAACTCCCGTTGCGTCCAGTTGCCGGCAGCAATTAGCCAGCAGGGATTGTTACATCGGCGGTAGAATGTTCTGCTGACAAACATTCTCATGGCATGTTTGTGACCTCACACCTAAAAGGGGTTTTAAGGGAGAGAGAGAGAGGAGAGGCCGGCCCTGGGTAGTACAGCAGCTCACACGTTTCACATGTGAAACTGCTGAAATCACAAGTGTCTGATCTCACATGTTTCATGGGATCGCAAGTTCTGCAGGCCTGCTGTTGGTAGGCTGATGTTGCTATCGCACATTCACCAGGTCTGCTGTGATAGGCTGGCAGTGCTATTGCAAATTAACTAGGCATTGCTGATTGGCTGATGGTGCTTTACAAGGCATTTAGCAGATGCTCTTATCCACAGTGACACACAATGAAGTGCAGATTTAGCACAGGAACAAGTGTGAAGAGGACCCGAGAGGACAGTACGGTTCCGAGTCCTAGCGTGACCATACAGATCTAATCGGAACCCTTGAAGAATACATCAATTTACAAATTAGCATACCACGGTTGGCAGCTAGAATACCCAGAGTACAACGATACAACAGCTAATACAAAACAACACAACAATATCTATATATGACTATATAAGTGCCATTATCGTCTATGGTATATATAATATATAAGGCTAATCATGGTGGTGAGGTAGGGAGGGAAAGGTGTAGCCTGAAGAGATGAGTCTTCAACCTGCGTTTGAAAGAGGTCAGAGACTCTGCCGTTCTGACATCCACAGGGAGGTCATTCCACCACCGTGGGGCCAGAGCAGACAGCAGTCGTGACCGAGAAGTGCAGGTGTGGCGAGGGGGAGATGCGCCAGACGGCACAAAGTGGCAGAACGGAGGGGTCTTGTTGGTGTATACGTCTTGATAAGGGATTGAATATATACAGGGGCTGATCCCTTAACTGCCTGGTACGCGAGCACCAAAGTTTTAAAGCCATAACAGGCAGCCAGTGGAGGTTGCTGAGCAGGGGGGTGACATGTGAATGTCTGGGAACATTGAATACCAAACAGGCTGCGGCCTTCTGGATCAATGCATAGGAGAGGAGGTTGTATGTGGTGATATTGGGACGTGGTGTCAAACTATCCTGGATAGCACCAGTGAAGAAGATGGGGGGGGAAAAAAACATTGGACATTAACTGATGAAAAGTTCCCTGGCCTTCAGACATCACCCAAAAACAACTCCAGATCTTTGAATTTGGAGCAGCACAAACCCCAGACTGATTAATCTCCAGCTGCATATCTTCTGTCTGCTAAGGAGCCATAGGCTGTGTGTGACCTTTCAGAATTAAACAAGTTTAATTTCACTGCACTTTCCCTGGTTTCAGACCATTTGCATAGCGGCACAGAAAAATCCATTTTTTGTTATTAATAGCAATACTAATATTTAAAATACCACCCCCCCCCCCCCCTACTCTCCTCTGTGAAATAAAGAGTGGCCACTAATTATGATAAAAAAGCATAATTATAACATAATTGTCATATTCAATGTGCCGTGCTGCATTGCCTCATGGCGCGGGACACACGCGGATGCGCCGCTCGGTTAAGGCCCACCGAGGCGCGCGGGCGCTTTCAGCCTAATGAAGGGCTTTTATAACGAGAGCCCTCCGTGGGTTACGAGGCCCGGCAGGTGCGGCGGAGAGGCAGTGATACGCGGGCAGACAGGCCTGCCGGAGGGAGGGGGTTACCGGAGGAATATGACGACCGTTTTTTTTTCCGTAACCGCTGTTTCTCCTACGCTCGAGACCCTCTCGACGCGAGCGCCCTCACCCTCGGCGACTGAATGTGCGTTTATTTCCCTGTCCGTTAGAACGCGCGAGCGGCGAGGCGGCCTGTCGCATATTCGAAGTCAAGAGCTCCCGTTATCGCGGCGATAAGTGGTGACATCAAATCAGGCGCGGAGACGAGAGTGGATTTAAGGCTGACAGGTTGCCTGTGTTTTTATTTATACGCCCGGACGACATTTACGGGCAAATATTTACGCTGCCGATTCTGCTCTACCGTTTTCCCTCAATATCAGCGTGTAGATTCTGTGATCTTGTGTTCTAGATCGCCAGCCTTTTGTAGTTTTGCGTAATTATATGAGGCCGTTATTATACTGTGCTTAGCGAACGCCGTTATATCTGAAGGTGGAAATTATAGTTTTGCTCTATAATTTACCACAGCATAGTGGTGCTTTTACCTTTTAAAATCATTTATTGGAACTTGCATAAAAGCCGACATTTGTACTCTAACTGACCGAAAAGCGTGTTTTGCAGAACAGAATGAACAAAAAGATAACGGTCACTTGTCAATACTGAATGTTACATTGATTAGAACCTGGCCTGCTTTGCCGAACTAGTCTCAATTAATACGTTGTTAATAACAGCTCAAACTACCGGACACACTCTTCCCTTAATATGACCCCAGAAGGTAGCATTGTTGAGTTGGTTGTAGAGAAACTGGGCACTTTATATGTTAATCATTTATTTAAAGGCCCGGTCGTTTTTATGCGGCTGGTGATATGCATATGTAACGTAATATCACCCCGTCGCCGCGGGTTACTGATTGACAGCTTTTGTGCCTGTTTCCTGGCTGTGGAAAACTCCGATATGCAGTGCATCCACGAATGAGAGCCAATCAAATTTCGATCCGGCGAGGTCACCGACTTCATCTTCAACCGGTCGGTGTAATCAGGTAATCACCTTAGGAACGGTTGGCCAAAATAAACCTTCACATTTTCTGCCAATACTTCATGTGGGCCCAGGGTTCCCCGGAGATGTGTATAATGAAGTATGCTAAATTATGAAAGCCAAAATTCAAGGAATATATGGAATATATTATAGAATATTAAATAATATTTCAAAATGGCCTTGATGTAATAAAAAATGCATATTGGAAAATTGCATGCTGCGCGTCGTCCACAATCTTCGGCTTAATATTGAAAATGAAAACGAAAGTAATTAGGGCTACGTGACATTTAACTGTTATGAAACGAGAACCCCGTGGTATACCGTGGATATTGGCACAGGCTGGAACGCAAACTGACCAAGAGACAAACTGACCAACCGGACGTATCCGTTGTATAAATGGGTGTTTTATACTGTACTACTAATGACTCACAGTATGCTGAAATACTGTATATTACTTTTGCATAAGGTCAGAACTGTCATTGTGACAGCTCTCAATGTGTTTACATCAGTGTGACGTGCCCGGCTGAGCGGAGTGCTTAGTCTCTCATGCTAATAATAGGTGAGTGTATGTGTGTGTGTGTGTGTGTGTGTGTCTCTGTCTATGTCTGTGTGTGTGTGTGTGTGTGTGTGTGTCTCTGTCTATGTGTGTGTGTCTCTGTCTGTGTGTGTGTGTGTGTGCATGTGTCTTTGTCTATGTGTATGTATGTGTGTGTGTGTGTGTGTGTGTGTGTGTGTGTGTGCGTGTGCATGCTGGCATATGTGTGTGTGAGTTTCTGTATGTATGTGTGTGTGTGCGTGTGTGTGTGTATTTGTGAGTGTGTACGAGTGTGAGTTTGTACGTGTGTGTGTGTGAGTGAGTGTGTGTGTGTGTGTGTGAGTGTGTACGTGTGTGTGTGTGTGTGTGTGTGTGTGTGTGTGAGTGTGTGTACGTGTGTGAGTGTGTACGTGTGTGTTTGTGTGAGTGTACGTGTGTGTGTGTCTGTGTGAGTGTGTATGTGTGTGTGAGTGTGTACGTGTGTGTGTGTGTGTATGTGTGTGTGTGTGAGTGTGTGTGTGTGTGAGTGTGTGAGTGTGTGTGTGTGTGAGTGTGTGTGAGTGTGTGAGTGTGTGTGTGTGTGTGTGTGTGTGTGAGTGTGTGTGTGTGTGTGTGTGTGTACGTGTGTGTGTGTGTGTGTGTGTGTGAGTGTGTGTGTGTGTGTGTGTACGTGTGTGTGTGTGTGTGTGTGTGAGTGTGTACGAGTGTGAGTTTGTACGTGTGTGTGTGTGAGTGAGTGTGTGTGTGTGTGTGTGTGAGTGTGTACGTGTGTGTGTGTGTGTGTGTGTGTGTGTGTGAGTGTGTGTACGTGTGTGAGTGTGTACGTGTGTGTTTGTGTGAGTGTACGTGTGTGTGTGTCTGTGTGAGTGTGTATGTGTGTGTGAGTGTGTACGTGTGTGTGTGTGAGTGTGTGTGTGTGTGAGTGTGTGTGTGTGTGAGTGTGTGTGTGTGTGAGTGTGTGTGTGTGTGAGTGTGTGAGTGTGTGTGTGTGTGTGTGTGTGAGTGTGTGTGTGTGTGTGTGTGTGTACGTGTGTGTGTGTGTGTGTGTGAGTGTGTGTGTGTGTGTGTGTACGTGTGTGTGTGTGTGTGTGTGTGAGTGTGTACGTGTGTGTGAGTGTGTACGTGTGTGAGTGTGTGTGTGTGAGAGTGTGTGAGCATGTGTGTGTGTGTGAGTGTGTACGTGTGTGTGAGTGTGTACGTGTGTGTGTGTGTGTGTGTGTGTGAGTGTACGTGTGTGTGTGTCTGTGTGAGTGTGTATGTGTGTGTGAGTGTGTATGTGTGTGAGTGTGTACGTGTGTGTGTGTGTGTGTGTGTGTGTGTGAGTGTGTACGTGTGTGTGTGTGTGTGTGTGTGTGTGTGAGTGTGTACGTGCGTTAGTGGGGCTGTGACAGTGACTCACAGTAAGCTGCAGTAAGAGACACTCTGTACCTCCCTCGTTAAACCCCGCCCTCCCCTCCATCTCCCTGGCAACCAAAGGAAGCACAATGGGTACCTGTCGCCTGGCAACATGGCCTGGTGTCTCCGAGGCACCGAAGTCACGGGCAGGGAGGGAGAGAGCGGGGACACCGTGCCCAGTGCGCGGGGCTCCACCGCTGTGTGTAAACAGCGCCGTGTTCTCTCAAACCCACGCACACTTGCGCTGACGCTCACACTGTGTCAGCTGTCAGCCAGCACGTGCCCGTGCGTGGGCGTCTGCGAAGGACAGGAAGCCCCTGGCCCCGTGGAGGCGGAGGGGGAGGAGGAAGAGGAGGAGGAGGAGGAGGAGGTCTCCTGGAGAATTGCCCATGTCCTCAGTTTCACTGCTCAAGCGCTCAGCGTCCGGTTGCCGGACGGTAGACAGAATGCACTCCGCCCTCTGGTGTGAGAGAGACCGGCTCAGCCAACAGCCACAATGATGAGCCTGGCTTTAACCCCTTACTGTGTGAGGTCACAGTGTGATCAGAATGCTCTTAACTGAACATTCTGTCACACTTTACAACAAGGTTCATGGGTTTGCGTCAACCAATGCCGTTTGTTTACATGAATTAATTTCTGTACAAATACATAGACAAAGCTGTTCAGATTAAACAAATTAGTTAGTTAACAAGTATAAATGAGTTCATGCCAATTCTTGTAACCTTACTGTAGAGTGTTACCGAAAATCATCTTGTGCTGTGCTTTTTGAAAGCAAATATACTCTTCAAAGGGTTAAACCCAGGCATGTAGCTGTCCCATCATGCAGCCTGTCCTTATTGGCTGATGTTGCGCTCAGGTGTGTGAGTGTCCCGCCCTCCCGGGGTGTTTTATATCTTTACCTGAATTGGCCGCTGCTCAGGGGTCCATGTCTGGGTTTTGTTCAATTTTCCTCTGAGTTTCCTCTATAAGTCTCCTTTGTGACATTGCCTGGGTAGAAAGAGCTCGACAAATAATATTGAATTGAATTGAATGGAATCGAATTGAATTGAATCGCCGCCCAGACACCTTAAATCAGGACCTTCACGACACCAGCAGGGAGCCCAGATGTTTCCTGAGTTATCTCCGTAAAAGGGAACCCCCCTAACGTCACACGCCCCCAAAATAGCACCGCCGTCCAAACTTTGACAAGTTTGAAAAATTAAAACAGAGTAGCTTAGTTATCATAATACTTACATGCATCACAGTATGATTTAACCCTTTAAGGTGTAAGAAATGAGTGACTGCGTTCTCTCAATATGAATATCCTAATGCTGATGTAACAGTCTGAACATTCTAATGCTGATGTAACAGTGCTGTAACAATCTGAACATTCTAATGCTGATGTAACAGTGCTGTAACAATCTGAACATTCTAATGCTGATGTAACAGTGCTGTAACAATCTGAACATTCTAATGCTGATCTAACAGTTAGAACATTCTAATGCTGATGTATCAGTGCTGTAACAATCTGAACATTCTAATGCTGATGTAACAGTCTGAACATTCTAATGCTGATGTAACAATCGCTGCTGGTAATTGAAAGTAAAGGAGTTCCAGCACGGACACTAACACTGAAAAAAAGCAGGAAAAAAAAAGCAGACTCTTCAACGGTTTTTTCGCGTTATTTGTAAACAGCTTGGTTTGTCACCAGCAAGGGAATAGGTCGCCTTGCCGGTCTTGTCAGTGTTTTAAGATCTCTGAGCGACAGACTGAAGCTGGCTCTGGTGTGACAGGATGACAGAGCGAGAGTTGACGCACACGAGGCGGAGGGTTACGGCGGATCACAGGAGCAGCGCGAGTGAAGCGCGCTTTGAGGAGCTTCAGCGCTCGTCGGGAGCGCCGCCGTTTCATCCCGACGTGCTCTCGGGCGCGCGGCGGCGTAGCTCCCGCCGCGGCAGACGCCCGAGCCTCACTTCTGCGCAGCTATT
Organism: Conger conger; assembly: GCF_963514075.1. Classification (NCBI taxonomy): domain Eukaryota; kingdom Metazoa; phylum Chordata; class Actinopteri; order Anguilliformes; family Congridae; genus Conger; species Conger conger. The sequence goes on from NC_083762.1 coordinate 79,692,887, forward strand.
TCTGCCTCGCTCCGGGATATAAACAACGCGTCTCGCAAACTAGTCCCACCGTGGCCTTGTAAAAAAGAAAAAGAAAAAGAAAAAAAAGAACTGCAAAGTATCGGCACAGTGGTCTGACGGGGGATAAGTGGCCATTGCTGGGGTTAGCAGGGAGGTCCTACTGACGGGGGATAAGTGGCTATCACTGGGGTTAGCAGGGAGGTCCTACTGACCGGGGATAAGAGGCTATCGCTGGGGTAAGCAGGGAGGTCCTACTGACGGGGGTGGGAGTGGAACTGGCTACCCAGGGGGCGTTGGCTCAGAGAACCTGGGCTCTGTCTGAAATCACATCCCATGAACTACGCCGTACGTGTGCCAGCGTTACTCAACTCCACGTCCTGCGGGCCGCAGTGTGTCTGCAGGCATGTGCTTCAACCGTGCGCTACAACCACCTGATTTCACTAATTTGCTTATTGTCTGAACCAAGCAGGTAAATTAATTAGTGAAATTAGCTGGTGTAGCGCACGGAAGGAGCAAATACCTGCCGACACCGCGTCCCGCAGGACGTGGTGTTGAGTAGCGCTGATGTATACTATAACTCCGTGTACAAAAGGCGGCTTTAGTGTAGTATTCGCCACTCTGGTTTAAACTGCCCTCCTGGCTGCCTGGGCCATGGCCTATCACAATAGCGTACGCACTTAGCATCGTTAGCACTTAGCATTGTTATCACTTAGCATCGTTAGTCACTTAGCATTGGTTATCACTTAGCATCGTTAGCACTTAGCATCGTTAGTCACTTAGCATTGTTATCACTTAGCATCGTTAGTCACTTAGCATTGGTTATCACTTAGCATCGTTAGCACTTAGCATCGTTAGTCACTTAGCATTGTTATCACTTAGCATCGTTAGCACTTAGCATCGTTAGCATCCTTCTGACCAACTCCACTCGTGTCCTTGTCCTGAGTGACACTCTGTTTTGCTGATATGGTCAGTGTCAGTGCCGTATCCGGCTGGCTGTCCCAGGAACTGCGGCGTCAGAGTTTACCGCTCACGCTGACGCCCGCCTGTCAGCCGCTGTCACCTAATGAGTGTCGCCATGGAAACCTGCAGTCCTGTTGAACCTGGAGCAGCAGTGCGGTAAACGGACTGATAAACTGCCAGACAACTGTTCAACTTCCTGAGCGAATGTTGCCCAATTATAAATACTACTACTAATAATAATTTGTTATTTAGTTGATGCTTTTTTTTCCAAAGGGACTTATGGTTGAGTAGTCTAAGCAGGGGACAATCCCCCCTGGAGCATTGCAGGGTTAAGGGCCTTGCTGAAGTGCCCAAGTGGCTTGAACGACCAACCGTCTGGGTTCCAGTCATGTACCTAGGCCACTAGGCCACAGGCACCTTAGCCACTAGGCCACAGGCACCTTAGCCATTAGGCTACAGCATCTTAGCCACTACACTATAACACCTTAGCCACTAGGCTACAGGCACCTTAGCCACTAGGCTATAGAATCTTATCCACTAGACTACAGGCACCTTAGCCACTAGGCTACAGGCACTATAGCCACTAGGCTATTGCATCTTAACCACTAGGCTACAGGCATCTTAGCCACTAGGCTATAGAATCTTATCCACTAGACTACAGGCACCTTAGCCACTAGACTATAGTATCTTAGTCACTAGGCTACAGGCACCTTAGTCACTAGGCTACAGGCACTATAGCCACTAGGCTATTGCATCTTAACCACTAGGCTACAGGCATCTTAGCCACTAGGCTGCAGGCATCTTAGCCACTAGGCTGCAGGCATCTTAGCCACTAGGCTGCAGGCATCTTAGCCACTAGGCTGCAGGCATCTTAGCCACTAGGCTATTGCATCTTAGCCACTAGGCTGCCCACACATATTGGTGGTGGGAGGACCCGGGGGGTGGGAGGATTGTGATTGACCCTGGGGGTTGGAGGATTGTGATTGACCCTGGGGGGTGGGAGATTGACCCTGGGGGGGTTGGAGGATTGGGATTGACCCCGGAGGGGGTGTTGTAATGGGGGACTCAGGAGAGTGGTGGCTCCCGGCAGACGCACGGTTAACGGCGGCGGTGGTGGAGTTTTCACGCTCCAGCTCCCAGCGCGGGGGAGGTGTGACACGCCACACGATGTCAGATCTGTCTCCCAGGCGACGCAGCGGAGGGGGCGGGGCCATGACGTCATCGCCAACCGGGGGGGGGGGGGGGTCTGCCGTGGCTCGTCCGAAAACGAGGGGGCTCAGCCCGACGGGGGGAAAGGGGGGCGCGACCGAAAACTCACGGGACCCCCCCGTCCAGCACTGTCGGCGATGAGAGCCGCGTATTCTGTTCCTGTCCCACTCCAACACGACCCCTCCCTAATTACTGTACGGCTCGTTTGGAAATGAGTAATTGGCACAATTACTACAAATTATGTCCCATTACAGGCAATTTTACCCGAGGAGTTTTTGATTTGCGTCGCGCGCTGTTTGATGCAGCAAACTTTGAGCATCCTCTGTTTACACCTCGCCGTGAACGAAGCTCCGAAAATAAACATTAAAAGAGACAAAATGCCTCTTTAATCAGGAAAATGTTACCGCGGTCTAGTCTTGATTCTGCCTCCTCTGTCGATTCTCTTCGCCTGTAAATTAATATGGCAGGTACTTTACGGCGGTACGGTTTTATTAATTCATTTTCCTGTGAAAATGACAGGGGTCCCGTCTGGAGATTGGTTTTAAATTGGCACCCTTGTAGGAAGAGGCTACTGATGTTAAACGGGTGTTTTTTTTTCTCCGCTGTGCCAGCTACAGAAAGGCAGAGAGTGACACCGTATTTACATTTCTATTTACAGATCTACTGGCATCTGCAGTGTGTGTGTGTGTGTGCATGCATGTGTCTGTCTGTGTGTATATGTGTGTGTAAGTGTGTGTCACCATGCTTGTGTGTATATGTGTGTGTGTGTGTGTGTGTATATGTGTGCAAGTGTGTGCATGTGTGTGTGCCTGGCTGTGTCTGTGTGTGTGCGCATTTGTGTGAGTGTATGTGTCTGTGTTTGTATGTGTGCTCTGTGTGTCTATGTATGTGCATGTTTGTGTGTTTATGTGTGTGTATGTGCGTGTGTGTGCTTGTGTGTGTTTGTGTGTTTATGTGTGTGTATGTGCGTGTGTGTGCTTATGTGCGTGTGTGTGTGTATGTGTGCTTTTGTGTGTGTGTGTTTGTGTTTGTGTGATTGTGTGTGTGTGTGTGCATGTGTGTGTCCGTGCCTGTGTGGAGGAGTCTTTATCCACACCAATGTGTCACATCACATCCACTGTAGCTGTGCCAGGTCCTGAGACGTGTTGCGTTCTGTTTACAGCGACGCAGTGCAGCCACTGAGCTCTGGTTCCACACCAACCACAGAGAGAGGGGGACTGGGTTCTACACGAACCACAGAGAGAGGGGGACTGGGTTCCACACCAACCACAGAGAGAGGGGGACTGGGTTCTACACGAACCACAGAGAGAGCGGGACTGGGTTCTACACGAACCGCAGAGAGAGGGGGACTGGGTTCTACATGAACCACAGAGAGAGGGGGACTGGGTTCTACATGAACCACAGAGAGAGGGGGACTGGGTTCTACATGAACCACAGAGAGAGGGGGACTGGGTTCTACATGAACCACAGAGAGAGGGGGACTGGGTTCTACATGAACCACAGAGAGAGGGGGACTGGGTTCTACATGAACCACAGAGAGAGGGGGACTGGGTTCTACATGAACCACAGAGAGAGGGGGACTGGGTTCTACACGAACCACAGAGTGAGCGAGGGACACAGAACTAAAACGAACACACCCACACATACACACACTCACACTCACACACATGCACATGCACACACTCACACTCTCACACACACACACACACACACACACACACACACACACAAATACACACATACCCACATTGAACGTTCTGCACACACGCACACACACACACACACACACACACTCATGTTCTGTGGACACACACACTCAAACACATTCACACGCACACACACACACACACACACTCACACTCACACACACACTCACACACTCACACACACACACACACACACACACACACACACTCATCTGTTCATACCGTCTGTTTGCATCACCTTGGACACTGCAGCCTGTCGAGCCACAAGTATCCTTCTAATAAGTGCAGGCCTCAGCGTAATGGAAAGTGACTTGTGCCAGCTCTAAGATGGCCGCCTCATTGCCCTGTGCTGCTGAATGTGACAGCTCTCATATTCCCTCCCTCCGGCCCATGTGGGGGGGGGGAGGCGGTGATAGATTGCTGTGGTTAGAGCTTTTATTTGGGCGTGGGGGGTCGCAGGTGGAGTGGGAGGGGAAATCTAAGTGCTTGAGCCTCATACACCGCTGCCCCCCCCCCCCCAAAAAAAAGAGTGTGTGGCCGCTGAGACTGAGGACTAAGAACAGAAAGAGTCTTTTAAAATACATTAAACAAAGGGCTTCGGAAATAAAACAGGGACAAAACAAATGGTCACATTATATCCCACCCAATTGAGCAACCCCCAACTACCGAATGACACCAACCCCCATACCACCTGCACGAAAAACCAGAACACAGAAAGAGAGGGAGAGAGAGAGATAGAAAGAGAGAGAGATAGAAAGAGAGGGAGAGAGAGCGAGGGAGAGAGAAACAGGGATAGGGAGAAACAGTGATTAATATGAATGCTGTATTAATATTTATGGCTGGAACATGCTGGCACAGAGAAGGTCAAAGGAGTCTGTCAGTGTCGTCGTGGTTACGCTGGATTTAAATTACGCTCATCTGCTCCCCTCACTCACCTGCCTGTGCACGTGTGCTCACCTGAGACGCCAGGAACACCCCCCACACTTACCCTGCCCCTCAACCCTGACTCACTTCCTGCCAAACCCGGATCCCCGGGCAGGAGGACAGAGCTCCCTGGATAACTGAGTAAAACCCGGAACCGTCTCAAACATGAGTTTTACACAGTGCAGTCATCCAGCTAACTCAGTAATCCTGCTTTATGGGGTTTACACAGTGCAGTTATCCAGCTAACTCAGTAATCCTGCTTTGTGGGTTTTACTCAGTGCAGTTATCCAGCTAACTCAGTAACCCCGCTTTGTGAAACAGGCCCCTGGTTTCTTTCTTTAATTCTTTAATCACCTGTTCCTGCTTCTCTCCTCTGTGCTGTTCATTGTGTAGTACAGGGGTTAGAGTGCGGGACCCTGTGTCTGTGGGTTTGGGGCACGGTGGTGCAGTGGATAGCTCTGTTGCTTCACCGCAACATGGTCCTGGGTTTGAATCCTGACCGGGGCCGGAATTTGCATGTTCTCCCTGTGCCTGTGTGGGTTTTACCATAACATAACACAACCTCACATAATGACAAACAGGCCATTCACCCCAGCAATGCCCACTTTTTTTTCCTATCACTAAAGTGTACGTTACATTACAAGGCATTTAGCGGACGCTCTTATCCAGAGCGACGTTCAACGAAGTGCAGATCAAACACAGGAACAAGTGTGAAGAGGACGGACCCCAGAGGACAGTGCGGTACCTACTGCTTAGTGTGTGTCTAGCACTGTGTCAAGCCTGGTCTTGAAACCCCCCAGTGTTTCTGCCTCCACAACATGCCCTGGCAAGCTGTTCCTGACAGTGACCAATCTCTGTGAAAATGACCACGAAGTGCACACCTGAGGTTACTCCGGTTTCCCTCTGGTAGACACGTTTTGCATCGTTTTCGGTAAATGCAATGACAAACAACTCAGTTAGCCAGCTTACAGTAAGTAGCTCTTGCCCACCTGTTGCTGGTATGTGGTGGTAGCTTGCCGGCTTTTGAGTTACAAACACTGCGTAAAGCTGGAAGGGCTTGACTCAGCTTGAGTAGGCCTATGATGCAGGGCGGCCTGTAGCGTAGCGGTTAAGGGACCCACAAGGTCGGTGGTTCTAATCCCGGTGTGGCCACAATAAGATCC
>NC_083762.1:79703848-79711348 GCF_963514075.1 Conger conger
CTCGGTGTGTCCTTCCCCCTGGTGAACTCCAGTGGCTGGAGGAGTCTCGGGTCCTCTGTGAATCTCGTTTCTCTGCCTGGTTCTGTCGAGCTCCCCCCTCCCCCCCCCCCCTCCCCCCCTCCGCGTCCTCTACCCTGTAATCAGGCCTGCCACGGGGCCGGCCCCCCTGCATGACTGGGGCCCCCAGGGGCCACATGGGCGACAGCGCTGGGTGTTTACAGGCAGGGGGGGAGCTGGCGGGCCCAGCCTGGTGATTACCCTGCCAAGCCGTCAAACGGCCCACCACTCCTCAGCGCTAATAAATTGCGTGCTGTCCAACTTCAGTTTGTTTTTGTTGTTTTTTTTTACTTTTCTTTTTTTAGAAACAGTCAAGTGCAAAAAGAAATCTCACACTCTAATGTCTAAAGCTTGTTTGTTTGTTTGGGTTTTTTGAGGTCGCTGTCTGTCACTCCTTCCTCGCTGGGTGATATTCACTCTTTAGAGCACATTGGTTATCACTACTGCAGGGTGTGTTACATGCATACCTGAAATCACACCTCTCTCTCTCACGCTCTCATTCTCTCTCACTCTCGCTCCCTCTCTCTTGCTCACTTGCTCTCTCTCTCCCTCTCTTTATTTCTCTCTCTCTCCCTCTCTCTCTCTCTCTCCCTCTCTCTCCCTCTCTCTCTCTGTGGCACACATGTATTTATCTATCTATCTATCTTTCTATCTATCTATTTATCTATCTATTTGTCTATCTGTCTGTCTGTCTATCTGTCTATGTACCAGACAGCCTGGTGAAAGGTGCTGAAGACCCCCCTCCCCCCCCACCCTCCTGTTCTTCATTGCACATTCAGCCCCCTGCACACACCCCATGCAGCGGGATCAAGCAGATACACATCATTTTTGATGAGCCAATGCCAGAAAAGCAATTTGCACACAACCTGTGTCGCCAAGATTTTATTCATGCGTTATACTCGTAGCTTTGTCTCAATTCACCGCACAGATATTGCCTCCTGTGGCTGTCTTTGTGTGTGTGTGTGTGTGTGTATGTGCGTGAGTTTGTGTGTGTGGGAGTGTATGTGCTCATGGGTTTCTGTGAGGTGTACCCAAACACTATTGTGTTTTCCGTGCATGAATCATTTCGGGAATCAGCAAACTTGTGGCTGCCTATTATTATTGCCTATTTTTTTCTTTTTTCATTTTTAGTTACAGATATCATAACTTCAGAAGTTCTGGGTCTATTGTTTATTAACCCTTTCGAAGAGTAGGCTTTTTGGAATGTTTTTCCATTGCCATTCTGTAGTGATTGTGACATCAGCATTAGAGTGTTGTGTTTAAGAGCATTCTAATGGCATATTTGTGACCTCACACCTTACAGGGTTCAGTGTGTCAGAGTAAGAGCGTGAGTTATGGACTGTATAAGGTCGGGATATGGACACCTGGAAACCTGGTCTTCGATCCCCATTCCCCCTGTGCCTGTGTTGTCTTTAAGGAAATGTGATGGTGTTTCATCTGTAATTATGTGTTACTCAAATTCTTTGTGATTTGAATTGCGCCAGACAGTCACCCTATGTCACGTCAAATCGTGGATGATCGCACCACAGACAACGCAATCATGCAATTTACGTAAAGTGCTGCTTGCTTTTTATAGCGAGTGCTTTTGTCTGGCTGGAAAATGTCTGGAAGGTTCGAAATACGCCAGTGCAGTCAATGCAGCACAACAAAATAAGTTCTTACCTAGCAAGTGAGCAGCCAGGCTTGAAGTACAAACAGAAACTGAGCGAGATCTAGGTCCAAACTCAGAGGAACAGGCTCACTATAAGAAGAGACATCACCTCTAAAGACCTGATTTACACAAGGCAGATTTCATTTACAGCCAGATTTATATGGCTGTAAGCGAATTAGTTCTCGAGCACGGATCAGTAACTCATGGTTCTCGAGGGGAAAGAACTGCTGCTTTTCCAACCCTCCCTTTACCTGGGAGTCAGGTGTGAAGTCAGCCAATCAGTAACGCTAATTATTCAGTTAATTATGCGGGCGAACGAGAAAACCAGGGCTGGATTTGGACTCGAGGGCCAGATTTGATGATCCCTGGTGTAGAGGAACTACTATCAATGTGTTGGCCCATTGGTGGAGGCTATTTATCCCATAATGCACCCTTTTTGACACACAGATAATTTCTACAGCTCAATATTTACTGAAGCAGTTCTTACGCACTTCTCTCAGGTCCCTGGGAGTCAAACTCGCAACTCTCTTTACTGCCGGCTCCCTTCCTGAATCTATACGCTGTGCTACCCTGCAAGTTCTGCAGAAACACTCATCTCTGCATAGTAAAACATCCAGGTCTGAAGTCCAGCCAGCTCACACTTTTATTGCCATAAATCTGAAAAGTGCAACTACTAAAGGTGATTTTGCTGGTTACAGTGTGACCGAACTTGTGAGAAATGATCTCGCTCCAGGAATGATTACAGTTATTTAGCAGACACTTTTATCTAAAGCGAAGAGTTACTTGATTAGACTACGCAGAGGCCAATCCCCCCTGGAGCAATGCAGGGGTTAAGGGCCTTGACTGGAGCATGAACCACCACCTTTCCACTACTATAGGCTCCCTAATCAATCATTGTCCTTAATGAGGTCATTGGGGGCTTTGTGTTGTCATAGGGTGCTTTATGAGGTCACTTATGTTGTCCTCAGTGTACTTAGACTCATCATTCTTTACAGACTTCTTGAGTCATCAAGCCCCCCCCCCCATAAAACCATCTCCTCCACTGTCTGTTCTCCTCAGAAGTGGGGGACCCCCCCCCCCCCCAGTGCTGTTGAGCTAGCGTTTCCGAATGTCCTAAAACAATTTGCTGCAAACTGGTCTTAGGACATTGGGCTACGTTATAGACAAAACATATTATCTTAACCAATCAGAAAGCACTTCACTAGAGGAATGGCCAGTAGGACTCCAACAGTATTGGTGTCAGTTCTAATGGCGATGTCACAATCACAACTGGTAACTCAAAGCAGCGGATTCCAGAACACTGAATTTTGAATAAAATGAACGTTCCACAGTGTTAATGGTGACTTGCATCCCATGAAGAGCTGCACTATGGGAATTGTTGTTTTTTTCGGCGGTGGAGGTTTTTATTTCCTGGGAAGTCTCTGAGTTTTTCTCTTTTTTCCCCTTATGCTGCACACTCCTGCCAGGCCATACTGGCCCCACAGAGAGCAGTGCCCAGGAGGAACCGCTGGGGTGTACCGGTCAGGCTGCCAACCCAGCCAAGCGGAACCGGTCGATTAGAGGAGGTGTTCTGAACCAGTACCTCCGGGCCCGCTGTATCTCCGAACCAGAACCCCCAGGCCTGAACCAGTTCCCTCCAGGCCTGGTATATCACGGTCCCAGTGGCTCTGCAGCTCTGGCTAAAGAAGCAGGGCTGATTTATTAATCACATGCCCCCACCCCCCCCACCCCCCTCGTGAGGCGATCGCTCTCCTCGGCACACCCCCTCTTGACCCAAACCAATCAGGCGTGGCGGGGGGGTGGGCTCACCAGGGGACGTGGAGAGGCAAGGCATGCTGGTCCATCACAGCCTCGGCATTAGAGAGGGGAGGAGAGATGACTCCAGCCACGAGCTGATCCCACGGGCTGGACGCTGAACTGCCCGGCGATTAATAATGTGTGTGTGTGTGTGAGAGTGTGTGTGTGTGTGTGTGTGTGTGTGTGTGTGTGTGAGAGTGTGAGTGTGTGTGAGTGTGTGTGTGAGAGTGTGTGTGTGTGTGTGTGTGTGAGAGTGTGTGTGTGTGTGTGTGTGTGAGAGTGTGAGTGTGAGAGTGTGTGTGTGTGTGTGTGTGTGTGAGAGTGTGTGAGTGTGAGAGTGTGTGTGTGTGTGAGAGAGTGTGTGTGTGTGTGTGTGAGAGTGTGTGTGTGTGTGTGTGTGAGAGTGTGAGTGTGAGAGTGTGTGTGTGTGTGTGTGTGTGTGAGAGTGTGTGAGTGTGAGAGTGTGTGTGTGTGTGAGAGAGTGTGTGTGTGTGTGTGTGAGAGTGTGAGAGTTTGTGTGTGTGTGTGTGTGTGTGTGAGTGTGTGTGTGTGTGTGTGTGAGTGTGAGTGTGTGTGTGTGTGAGTGTGAGTGTGAGAGTGTGTGTGTGTGTGTGTACGTCTGTGTGTGTGTCTGTGTGAGTGTGTGTGTGGGTGTGAGTGTCTGTGTGAGTGTGTGTGTGTGTCTGTTTGTGTGTGTGTGTCTGTGTGTGTGTCTGTGTGAGTGTGTGTGTGGGTGTGAGTATCTGTGTGAGTGTGTGTGTGTGTGTCTGTTTGTGTGTGTGTGGGGGGGGGGGGGCTGGGTAAAGGGGGGCAGTAATCTATCATTGATGCCCACGTACTGCTGAGCATGTGTGTTTTATTCATCAAGGCCCCTCTGTCCACAGTGCCTGCAGCAATGTACAGAGAGTGGCCAAATACCTCCATACCCCCCCCCCCCCCCAAGAAACTCCCCCCCTGCCTGTCTTCGTAAAATCAGGCACAGATAAACCAGCAGGTCTGCAGAAACAGAACGGTGGTTGGAGAGACAGTGGATGAAGGGATCAAAAGATATGTATAGCCTACACCATAGCCGAGATCTAGTATAATAACCGGAGACGTGGATTCTGATGGATTCCGATGGAGCTTTGTTTGACTGTGGGGCTTTTTTGCTGCCAGAGCATACCCTCTGGGTATCTAGACGTGACGGGATGGATAGGAATCTAAAAGATCTTCTATCTCTCCTTCTCTGCAGTTCAGAAAAAAAAAAAAAAAAAGGTCTGTGGAGAGTAATTAAGAAATATAAAAATTTTAAAAGTTCTATCCAATTTAAAAGTTCTAACCAAGATGGATCATACTTTCTCCAGGGTAAATTCATAGTTTTGAATGGACTTCAATGAGAAAATGTGCTTTTTGGCACCAGTGGCTTAATAAACCACAATACCTCCAGTAACCACTGGCGGTGTGAGGCTTTGATGTCAATTCCTGGTCCCCTCGGTGAAACAGCACTGTGTTTGTGGGGACATTGTGGTTGTGGCAAACAGTGTGTGAAACAGCACTGTGTTTGTGGGGACATTGTGGTTGTGGCAGCAGTGTGTGAAACAGCACTGTGTTTGTGGGGACATTGTGGTTGTGGCAACAGTGTGTGAAACAGCACTGTGTTTGTGGGGACATTGTGGTTGTGGCAACAGTGTGTGAAACAGCACTGTGTCTGTGGGGACATTGTGGTTGTGGCAGCAGTGTGTGAAACAGCACTGTGTTTGTGGGGACATTGTGGTTGTGGCAACAGTACGTGAAACAGCACTGTGTTTGTGGGGACATTGTGGTGTGCTGTCTGCTTATGATTGGCATCGTGCTAATGTATTACAGAGCGGCACACACACACACACACACACACACACACACACACACACACACACACACAGAAATGTAAATGAGCGTTTCCAGTAATGCAGATCGAGGCGATCGTACATGAATAGCTTGCGTTTAGCGGCAATACCCAGGGAGTGGACCAGCATTCCATTATCGCTCCACTTTGATTCTTCGTGCTGTCACTCATAAAAAGCATAAACATGTAAATGATGAGAACGCTTCGCCGAAGTCGCCCGTGGTCTGGTCGCGGACCCTGCGCTAAAGATAATTAGGACTAATAACAATGAGAAGATGGTTTGTTGGTGCTTTTGATGAAACATCTGACTGCGTTGCGGGCCCGTTTTCAGTGACGGTGTTGAAAACGCCGTCTCAGTTGAAGTTTGCCATCCATTTGCCATCTGCCAGTGCAATATGTTCACTGAATTTCTCAGTGTTTGCATGCGAAAAAAATATTTATTCGCATAGCTGTTCAAAAAGCCTTCAAAAAGATTCGGACTCTCTCCAGTGTTGTACGCTTGCTTTCAGTGGCCCAGCAGAAAACATTTAAGCCTTCCTTCTCTGTAGTTTCCTGACAGCTCAAAAAACACTTATTGTTGATGTCTGGAAAAGGATCAATACTTGTTCTTACTTTTTTAAAAATTTGAAATCAATCACTTTTTTTAAAACGGGAAATGTTTCGGTCGAAGGCACCAAACGCATGAAAAGCTGCAAGCCTCCATCTTGTCCTGAAGCTTTAGCCTACCTACACTCTGCCTTGGTTTCCAAAACTTAAAAAAAAAATTTGTTTTAGAAAATCTTTTCTAAAAATCTGTCCTTTATAACCTCTAAGCCCCACAAGAATCGAGGTGAGAACATGGGTCATGGAAACAGAGTGCAGGAACAGGACCTACAAATGGAACAAAAGCCCCAGTGATCCTGTTTGATAACATCTCCCAGAATAAGAGCTTTTCCACCCAGGCCCCCACACACTGGCATTAGCGGTCCGACTGGACGCGTGGCCTCCTCCACAGCCCCCGCTCCCGGACGGAAGCGCAAATGGCCTGTTAATTAAAACCCGAGAGCAAATAAATTAGCCAAATATCCGCTTTTCTCAGAACAAGCTCTGAACGGGTGCCGGCCCTCGTTTAAACGAAGCGGTCGCTTTTTCTGAAAAGAATCCATAAAAAATTCATAACATGTATAAATTCAATGCATAAAATATTTCCAGGCCTGTATTAAATGCATTTTTCATATAGTGTTTTCAAACTACATGGTAATAACATTACCCGGGGTAAAGGCGATTCAAATCAGGCTGTCATAAAAAGTCTTATTAAATGATAACCTGTAATTTGAATAAAGAGCTGATTTGTCCTTTTGAATTGTATGCGTGCCATTCTCCGAACCCAGTATTTGCATGAGTATGGACTTCAGGAAGCTAGTAATTATCATGTTGGTGTCAGAGAAGCACTTCAGAATACAGTCCAGTTGTGAATGCTTAATAAAACTGGAAGCAGTTTTATGTTTTACACATGATTTCAAATGCATTTTTTGCCGTAATTTAGTCAACATTTGCCACAGTTTGCCGGATAAGTGCACCGTGCAAAACCCGGAACCCTCTCAAAACTGGAACATGGACTGAAGTAGAAAGAGCTTTTACTCTGTGCAGCTATCCTTAGTACTGCATACAGATGAATGGTACTGAAAATATATTTTCTATTATTTTATAAAAACATAATGACTTAATTAATGGAATTTCTAACTGCGATTCATATATAATGTTGCTCAGAGTCAGCCGAAGCATTGTGGATAAGCTGTTTTTTGAATAAGCTGTGCATTGCTCCCTCTGGTGTGTGTGCACACGCATCGCTGAAAGGTCACGTGCTGTGGCTTTTTCCCACCTCTCACGAACAGCGCCTTCAGAAAGTTTCCACCCACATTAATTATTCATTATTTTTCATTTCTCTGTGTGGCAAAGTCAGAGCTCTTCTGTAATCTCAAAACTTTCACGCTGCAAAGTCAAACTGTGTCTAAAATGTCAAACTCAAAAAAGGCTAAATCGCACTCAAATGGAAAATGTTACATGCGAAATCGCGAATTCACTTTCTTTGAAAATGTGGGATGATTCCAAAACCGATAATTAGGCTTAGAATTGGGGTTTGGGTTAGGGT
>NC_083762.1:79718848-79721348 GCF_963514075.1 Conger conger
GAAACAACAAAACATACAATGATAGGACAAATAAAAGATAAAAATGCTAAATATATAATAATATCAATAAGAGAAAAAGGGGGCGTCAATTCAGCACTTTTAGAGTAATTCATAGGTTCATATATACCAGAAGAACTGTGTAAACTGTAGAAAAGTATTTGAACACTATTTGAGTGCTAGAGAATATATGAAGCAGTTGGAAGTACGATAACCTGGTTTAGAAATGGCAGGTACAAAGCGCCAAAGAATATGCCACACCACGTAGACCAAACGTATTTAAAATTCCGGCTACACTTGGCAAGGGAGCAAGTCTAGAGGCCCTAGGCAGGGACATTAAATGTAAAGCTAATGTTTAATGAAAACTTTATGGTGCAATTAATGTACCTGACAGGATTTATGCACGCAGGCTACAGGCAAGGTTACAGATTGGTCTAGCCTACCGTGTTATCGGATGTTGAGTTTCTGATGTAGCATTTAGCATTTTACTTAATGCATTTATGTTTATGGATGAGGGTTAATAGGGTCTAAATCGTTAATGGCTCCGTTCAATAATCTACAGGTTTCTCCTCAGAATTTTTCAACAAAGAGGCAGGGGGCAACAGAACAGCATTCCTGCATTCAGTAAGGATTAAGAAGCAGAAATCATTTAGGCCAGTGATCAATGTGATCTTACATTTTATTTTCTCTAAAAAAATAATTTCAAAAAAGACAAAAAATATATTTATGAGAATAAAATATGAAAAATGGAAGAAAGTGATCAATCTTTCACATGGAGGTTTACGATTTACTTTATAAACTTAAAAAGGGCGGCCTGTAGTGTAGTGGTTAAGGTAAATGACTGGGACCCGCAAGGTCGGTGGTTCTAATCCCGGTGTAGCCATAATAAGATTTGCACAGCCGTTGGGCCCTTGAGCAAGGTCCTTAACCCTGCATTGCTTAGTCTAATCAACTGTACATTGCTCTGGATAAGAGCGTCTGCCAAAATGCCAATAATGTAATGTAATGTAAAAAAAAAACTGCTTGAGGAAATATTATGAAATATGTGAAAAATCCAGACTGGCCTTAATGGGTAACCAGTACGGTGTAATGGTCCACAAAACTCGTTGATTAGCGTGCCAGTGTTGAGGAAATGTACGATATTGATTTCATGTACACAGGATTACACTGTGGGTAAAGTAAACATTGGATATTCACGGGGTTCTTTGTGGCGCGGGTAAAATAAATGACTTGATTGATTTAGGAGCAGCTTTTCATGTTTATTCATTTATGTGAACACTCGCGGTTTTTCCGAACGAACCACATTCCCGACAGGGGTTCGGATAAACGAGCTCTGTGGTATTCGGTCCGGTGAATCGCATCGTCTCGGCCGCCCGGCGGAGAGAGAGAGAGCACCCGGGCCGCGGTAACTAATCCGCCCGCGTGCTCGAAGTGCCGCCCGCCTCATCTCCTCCGGCACAGACCGCCGGCCCACCCGCAGAGCGCAGCGGTCGGTCGTGGCTTTTATTTATTTATTATTTTATTCTATCTTGACAGACGCGGCTGAACGGCGGAGGAGCCGGCCGGCGGAGGAGCCGGCTTTTTGCTTCCAAAGATGTCGCTCGTTGTTGTTTTCTTTATTATTTTATTTTAGTTTATTGCGTTAGCTCATCACTTTCGCCCATAAACCGTAAGGGGGGAAGGGTGAAGACCGGAACCTTCCGGAAGCCTCGCTCCAACGGTGAAGATTGATTTTTGTGTCGGGGTTGGCGCTCTCTTTCTCTCTCTCTCTCTCTCTCTCCCTCTCTCTCTCCCTCTCCACACTGCGGCCAGTGGTGAAAATCCCCGGAAGTGCGCCGTCTCCCTCCCGGGGAAGTCACAGGGCGCGTGACACGAGCACGGAACCGGACGCGGTCGTATTGCGCGTTCCCGTCTCGGCGAATGCGCGTTAAAGAGCGATGTTTCGGGGTTAATCACATTTAAACGCTGCGCTGGGACCCTGCAGTGACCGGGGCAGGTGCGTGAGCTGAGTCCCGTCACTCTCTGTACGTTACGTTACATTACGTGACATTATGGGCATTTTGGCAGACGCCCTTATCCAGAGCGACGTACAGTTGATTAGACCAAGCAGGAGACAATCCTCCCCAGGAGCAAAGCAGGGTTAAGGGTCTTGCTCAAGGGCCCAAGGGCTGTGCGGATCTTATTGTGGCTACACCAGGATTAGAGCCACCGTCCTTGCGTGTCCCAGTCATTTACCTTAACCACTACGCTACAGGCCGCCCCCCGCTACAGGCGCCCTCCTGTAAGACCTGGCTATTAATTTCTGTACCCTGTGCTCTCAATCTGAACAACCATTGTTGTACTGTCCTCAAACTTACTCGGCATTCAATTAAAAATATTATATAATTTATTAAAAAAATAAAAAAATAAAAAAAATAAAAAAAAATTAAAAAAGATTAAATGTTATGTCATCCAAGACGCTGTCAAAAAAAAAGAAAAAATTATTAGACTTTTTTTTTCCTCT
>NC_083762.1:79726348-79736348 GCF_963514075.1 Conger conger
TCTGCTGTGATTGCTGCATACTGATTTAAACGGAACAAGGTCAGTCCATTTGCCTGATCAGACACTTGACGGTCGTGTCTGTAACCGACGCTTGATAGAACACGGACAGTCCGTTTGCCTGATCCATGTTTCCTCGGTTCCTTGGTTCCTCGGTTCCTTGGTTCCTCTGTCCTCAACACACAAGGAAAGGACAGAAGGAAAGGAAGCAGGTAGTGAAGATAAGCGATTAGAATGAGCCCTTTGACACTATCATTTTACATCAGCTATAGAGCAAGGCAGCGTGGGCAGAACAGCTTCTCACTCACCTTACATTAAGTACATTACACTCCTGAACCCGCTCACAAATACGCTGAGTTCATTACTAATTACGACTCAACTCGTGTTCCCTACAATTACAGTAGTATTAGCTGGGAACTGGCACAAATACGGTAACTGACTGTGTCCCAGAATAATTCATTTGGTTGCATTTCTTCTGGATGCGTGTTGTGTTTATTGCGAGCACATTATTTAACGGAACAGTGTGTGCTTCTCCTGAGCAAGTGCTTCTCCTGAGCAATGTGTCCGCCTTCAGCAGAGGGAATCATTACGTGATTTCAGGCAGCGTGTCTGTGTTTAAGTACAGAAGCCAGGCGGCGTGTCTGCGTTTAAGTACAGACACCACACATGTCTGTGTTCACATGACGTGTCTGTGTCTGTGTTCACGTGGTGTGTCTGTGTCTGTGTTCATGTACCGTGTCTGTGTTTAAGTACAGACACCACACATGTCTGTGTTCACGCGGTGTGTCTGTGTCTGTGTTCATGTACCGTGTCTGTGTCTGTGTTCATGTACCGTGTCTGTGTTTAAGTACAGACACCACGCGACAGATGAGTGGAGCAGCAGCTTTTTGGGATGATTTTTTAACACATTTGTGTTGCGTTACGAGTCTATGAGTCAGATCCCAAATATAAAGCCGTTCTCAGAAGGTCTCAGGACGAGTTTTGCAGGGATGCATCTGCTTCAGGTGTCTAATATTGGCTGGTTTCCATAAAGACACGGACGTTTCAGTCTGTCTGCTCCGGTGTGCTGTGCAGGGAGGGTCGGTCTGGCTGGGGGAGAGCGGGTCTCATTGCACTTAAATAGTGTGTGTCTGTCTGTGTCTGTGTGTGTCTGTGTCTGTGTGTGTGTGTCTGTGTGTGTGTGTGTGTGTGTGTGAGTGTGTGTGTGAGAGTGTGTGTGCTTTATTGCTCTTTAATAGCGTGCGACGCTGTTTGCACAGCCGAGCGGGATGAGGCCGGTCTCTCAGTCTGGCAGACACAGACACAGACACAGACACACACACACACACACACAGACACAGACACACACACACACAGACACACACACACACACAGACACACACAGACACAGACACACACACACTCATACACACACACACAGACACACACACACACACACAGACACAGACACACACAGACACACACACACACACACACACACACACACACACACAGACACACACACAGACACACACACAGACACACACAGACACAGACACAGACACACACACACTCATACACACAGACACACAAACAGACACACACAGACACAGACACAGACACACACACACACACAGACACAGACACACACACACAGACACAGACACAGACACACAGACACACACACACACACACACACACACAGACACAGACACACACACAGACACAGACACACACAGACACACACAGACACACACACAGACACACACAGACACACAGACTCAGACTGAGAGCCCCAGCCCACGCCGGTCTGCTGCAGTGTAAACACACAGAGCCACGCGCCCGCGGAGGTCATGGCCTCACTGTGTCCCGCACGCTGTGTGTGCTCATCACTCATGAAGCCCCGCAGCCTGGAGCACTGCTCTCTGCTGCTCACCCAGGGGCCGGGAGACTGCCAGACCACTTAACTGCTCAAACAGCCTCCTGACCTCTCCCTCTCCCTCTCTCCTTCTCTCTCTCCCCCTCCCTCTCTCTCTCTCTCTCCCTCTCCCTCTCCCTCTCTCTCTCTCTCTCTCCCTCCCACTCTCCCTCCCTCTCCCCCTCCCGCTCTCCCTCTCTCTCTCTCCCTCTCTCTCCCCCTCCCGCTCTCCCTCTCTCTCTCTCCCTCCCTCTCCCCCTCCCGCTCTCCCCCTCCCGCTCTCCCTCTCTCTCTCCATCTCTCTCTCCTTCTCTCCCTGTCAGCTAACCATCACACCATAGCCAATGGTGTTACACTGTGGTCACTGGCGCTACTCCGCGGTTACTTGGATCAGATGGGGTTACAGTGTAGCCAATGGGGTTAAACCATGGTTACTAGGGTAACACCACAGCCAATGGGGTTAAATCATGGTTACTAGGGTTACCCCATAGCCAGTGGGGTTAAGTCATGGTCATTGGTGTTTACCGTTGTGACACGCTGGTGTTGTACGTTCACCTGTGGGCTAACGGCGATACGCTCTGAGGCCTGAGGCCTGAGGCCTGAGATGCCCGGACACGAGCAGGCAGGACGGAGGAACAGAGGGACACTCCAGCCCCCACTAAAGGAATAAAGAGACGTCTCTTTATTTCCGTCTGTGAGGTTTGGCAGCGCAAACACATTCGTCCTGCCCGATAAGCCTCTTAACCGGAGCCCAATTGAATTCGGAGGCCAATGAATCGCCACAGAGCTAAACAGATACGGGGTAATGGCAGACGGAGCTTGTATCTTCCTGTAGTGGAGACAGACACTTCCAGACCAGGCTTGATGCGGTGCTAGAGACTATTTGGGTTTTCAGTGAACTGAGCATTCAGGTACACTTTAGTGGCAGGAAAAGGCGAGCGTTGCTGGGCTGAATGGCCTGTTCATTGTGTGATGCTAATTTGTGTTCCCCCCGCCCCCCAGATGAGGAGACGGGTCTGGAGGTGCACCGGGTCACCCGCCCCCCCGGGTTCAACGCCAATCGCAGGCGGAGCAGGGCGGTTCTGTACCACCTGTCCGGACACCTGCAGAAACAGGACAAGAGCAAGCTCAAGATCAACAACGTGAGTGTCCGCCCGAAAACCCCACACCTGCTGACAGCCATGCACCTGTGAACTCACCTGTAACACACCTGTAAACTCACCTGTGAACTCACCTGTAACACACCTGTGATCACACCTGAAAACTGACCAGTGTTCACACCTGAAAACTGACCAGTGATCACACCTGTGACCACCCCAGCGCCTCACATCTACAGAAAAACAGTACAGTGCAGCATACAGTTCTGAGCAAAATAGAGACCTTTATTTAACCAGGGAGAGGCCTGGCACACTACAGTGGCACACTGAGAATACAACAAATACACAACTATACATCAAAATACCGCAGGAATGGAGAAGCCAAGATAAAAATGCACAGAAAACTAAAAAGCAAGTACAAGTCTCCTGAAAAACATAATTCAAAAGAAACCTGACGCCCTTGATGCAAATAGATTTGTCCAAATTGAGAGTAACTTGTAGCTGATTGCGTTTAAGAGGTGTGAAAAAGGTGACGCATGCAGTCTATGTGGCCCGTTTCCAAAGCAAACATTTCAGTCCAGGCGACGGGAGCCTCTTCAAAGGAGCCGCACCATCTGCTGGAGAGGCTTCAGCGTGGATCCTCCGGCCTGTAGGGTCTGGCCACACGCGCTCCTCTAATGCAGCGTGCGGTCCTCGAGCCGGCGAAGGTGAGGGCGACCTCACCGGAACCGCGCGATCCGCACGGCCGGCTCCACACGGACGGAGCCCACTCGGCGTCCAGCTCCCACGCACGGCGAGGCAGAGCTGACTCCGCCAGCGAAGCTGTTTAGGGGTAATCCGCGGGATGGGACGAGGCAAATGAGATTTCACACAATCAATACAAGCCCCGGTGCCCTGATCAAGTGAATTGGGCGGGGTCAAGGGTCAGAGCTCGCAGGTGACCCGGCGTGTGTTTGCGTTACCTGTGAACGCTTCGCATCGATCGCCATGGCGATGAAAAGCCTTTCAGCGCGGGGGCAGAGTGACCTTTTCAAAAACCCGCCGATGCGTAAAACGGCTGTGTGCTGACGCGCGGTGTCTCTGTGTGTGCGCGTGTGTGTGTGTGTGTGTGTGTGTGTGCGTGTGTGTGTGTGTGTGTGTGTACATGTGTGTGTATGCATGCGTGTGTGTGTGTGTGCGTGTGCGTGTGTGTGTGCGTGTGCATGTGTGTGTATGTGAGTGTGCGTGTGTGCATATGTGTGTGCGTGTGAGTTTGTGTGTGTGTGTGTGTGCGTGTGCGTGTGTGCGTGTGTGTGTGCGTGTGCATGTGTGTGTATGTGAGTGTGCGTGTGTGCATATGTGTGTGCGTGTGAGTTTGTGTGTGTGTGTGTGTGCATGCCTGTGTGTGTGTGTACATGTGTGTGTGTGTGTGCATGCCTGTGTGTGTGTGTACATGTTTGTGTGTGTGTGTATGCGTGCGCATGTGTGTGTATGTGTGTGTGTGTACGTGTGTGTTTGTGCATGTATGTGAGTGTGCCTGTCTGTGTGTCTGTGTGTGCGTGTATGTGTGTGTGTGTGTGTGTGTGAGTGTGCGTCCGCCCCACATCTTCACGTGTTCTTTCCGTTTTTTTTTTGTTCCAGAACATGTTTGGGGAGAAGCCGCCCATCCCGGAGTACAAGGTGGCGGCCATTCAGAAATCACGCTTTATCCTGCTGCATTATGGGACCTTCAAGGCGGGCTGGGATTGGCTGATCCTGCTGGCCACGTTCTACGTGGCGGTGACCGTGCCGTACAACGTCTGCTTCACGGTGGCGGGGAGCCGAGACGAGGGAAGCACCGCCCCCCGCAGCCCCCCAAGCGTCAGCGACATCCTGGTGGAGATCCTGTTCATGCTGGGTAAGGCCTGCTAATGTGCTAACGTGCTAACGCTTCCTGTCCCCCAAGCGTCAGCGACATCCTGGTGGAGATCCTGTTCATGCTGGGTAAGGCCTGCTAACGTGCTAACGTGCTAATGCCTCCTTTCCCCCGAGCGTCAGCGACATCCTGGTGGAGATCCTGTTCATGCTGGGTAAGGCCTGCTAACGTGCTAACGTGCTAATGCTTCCTGTCCCCCGAGTGTCAGCGACATCCTGGTGGAGATCCTGTTTATGCTGGGTAAGGCCTGCTAACGTGCTAACGTGCTAACGCTTCCTGTCCCCCGAGCATCAGCGACATCCTGGTGGAGATCCTGTTCATGCTGGGTAAGGCGTGCTAACGTGCTAACACGCTAGCGCCTCCTGTCCTGTTACTGCACAATTCAGCAAGTCTAGTCAAATCATTTATTTATTCAAAGCAGTAGTCCTCACTCCAGGTCCTGGAGAGCCGCAGGGTGTGCTGGTTTCTGTTTTTGCCTTAAAATCAGCAACCAATTCAGAGCCAAGAAACCAGGTGAGGTGAGTTAACTGCGTAATCAAATGCTTTAATTTCTCAATTAAGTGCTGAGTAACAACAAAGGCCAGCACACCCTGTGGCTCTCCAGGACCTGTGAGGACCACTAATTTAAAGTGGTGTTCACAGAGGTCCAAAGGCACTGTCTATTTCAAACAGAATAAAAGATCAGAACAGATTTTTTTCCATCATCAGACCCAGAAGCACATCGGGACAGTAAGTCTGGTGCGCTGTTGAATGAGGTGTGTTTTGCTAGGGTTGGAGTGAAAACCTACAGGACGGTAGATCTCCAGGAACAGGGTTGGGCAGCCCAGCTCTAGCTGTTGAATGAGGTGTTGCTTTGTTAGGGTTGGAGTGAAAACCTGCAGGATGGTAGATCTCCAGGAACAGGGTTGGGCAGCCCTGCTCTAGCTGTTGAATGAGGTGTGCTTTGTTAGGGTTGGAGTGAAAACCTACAGGATGGTCGATCTCCAGGAACAGGGGTTGGGTACCACTGATTTGATGCAATCAAACGGCATACTGTCATAATGAGCCCCTCACTTCCGCTCACAGCTCCAGGAGAGGTGGTTATTTATGGACAGGCCAGAGTCCAGCAGGTGTGTAACAGCTCTAATAGGCCCAGCGGTCTGAGCGCTGGATTAAGTGTCTGAGTCGCGCCCTCCCTGGTGGCGGGGAGGTGACTCTCATTACGGGCGTGTTTCAAACATCGATTATTTAACGAGGGCCTGAGATGGACGTGGAGCAGGGACCGGTGATGAGGTGGATCAATGGAGGAGCACTGCTGAGAAACCCCCCCCCCCAAAAAAAGCACGTCACCCCCACCACCCCCTCGTCTCTGCGGACTTTCAGCTGTGCGGCCGTAACGATTCTGCCAGCATCTGACTTCCGTCTCAAAGAGGGACTATTTTTCTAAAGATATTTTTTATTGGACAGTATATAGTATAGAGAGACAGGAAGAATGGGAGCGAGAGAGAGGGGAAGACATGCGACAAATTGTCAGACGGTCGGATTCGAACCGCCGACGTCGCGGCTCACAATGAGCATGCGGTCAGTGCTCTGCAGGCTGCGCCACCGAGACACCCCCTATTTTTCTAACGCGACACGTTATTCATCCAAGCCAAAACTTTATGGACAGGCTAGTGCTCTTCGAACTTTTATCTGTGCCGTTTCTTCTCTTGTTGCGAACACAAGAGTCGTTCTGTCATGTATCCCAAACATCTCTTGACTGTGAGCGGTCAACAACATTGTGTGGCCAGCAGTAACGTGAAATATTATCTTTTTGTGTAGAAAAATACTGGATTTAAAAAAAATACATGTTCAAGCTGATTGTAAACTTCCAAACAGTAAGATACATAAGACTGCTCAATGACAACGGTAAGAACTAATACATATATATACATATATATACATATAGGAAGGTGTAATGGTTATTATTCGCTTAACACAAATTATTCCTTAATATTAGTTTTGTGTTGATATTACATTTAAAACATCATACATACTGTACATTATTCATACATTTCCTATTAAATTCCTTCCTTCTAAATTGCTCCAAAATATTTAATTAATCATCAAACGGTTTCTAAATCGCCGTGTTTCCGTGGTTTGTGGCAGTACAGTATATCACACGAGCTTTGAACTCTTGAACGTACCTGAGATGATTGAGATTCGGAGACGGTGTCCGGGGAGATACGGCGCTGTTTACCCTCGCGGTGGCTGAGCTGAGAACCACGCCAAAGGCAGCATCAATGCGTTATCTGTGTTGCCGGCCTAATTCCTCACAACCATAATCCCACCTTTCATCCTTACGGGAACGCCGTGTACGACGGCTTCATCAAACCCGCCTGCAGCCTCTACCTTTCATACGCCGCTGATTACATTTGTGTCTGGGAATAATTTTATTCCGCTAATGATGCATTTTGTACCTATGAAGTGAAATCTATGATAATCAACTTAAATGTATAATTACCGTGATAAAGATGGAGGTATGTTATCTTAAATACTGCCTGCTAGCAGTTCGCCAATCAGTTATTTCATTCAGTGGAGCCAGTCTCTGGACTGAATTATTATTATTATTATTATTGATTTTTTAAATAATAAAGTGTGTTTTCTTGAGGGGTGCAATCTATAAATCAACTCAGGTTAGAAGTAATTAAGCTGCAGATCATGAAAATAGATCATATTTGAGATTTTTTTTGAAAGATAAAATCATTAAGATTTTAACAGAACCTATATTTCCCCAAGACATGTTTTAAATATGTGTACAGAGCGTGGGGTGCTATGACATACAGTAATAATGTTCATTTCAGAAAATTATTCGGATGTTGAATGGGTTTATCGGATTAACCTTCAGTGTTGAAATTACATCAATATTTCTAATCATTCCAATATGACATCATACTGTTCATATTGTTTCCTAATTATATATTTTTGGGCAAAATATAATATAGATATAAAGGTGCAGAGTAACCCTGGGTTTAAGGTCTGAGGGCAGCTGATCTGACATCATTTCGATATTGCACTAGGTTTTACCGTCAGGGTTATTACCAACCTCTTTCTCATTGACCTGGCCTTTTTGTAACACAGAGACCTTCTGAAAATGTCACAGAAGATCACTCTAAATTGGAATATTATGCAGTCCTGTTGTGGATTTTGAGATTCTAGGGGGGGGGGGGGGAATGCCTCTTCAGTTCAGAAAATGAGTCCCAAAAAAATTGTCTTTGGCTGAAAGAGTCAATCACACAGTCATTTTGTGCTATTCACAAAATAACATTCATGTTTTTGAAAAATGGTGCCAGCACAAATTACCATTACTAGTGCCTTCTTTCAGTGATGTCGCCACTAAGACCTTTCCACACGCAGAAGCACAGTCAGTTGGACTATTTGTGTGTGACGATGAAAGAGGTGAGTAGTCCAGTCAAGTCACATCACATCACACAGGTTTGGAAAGCACCGTCTGAAAAAGTCAGACATTGACATGTACAAATAGGTAAAGAGATACCCATGTGTACATATGAGTATAAAAAGAAACAAAAACAAAGTTTATTATGATTAAAAATAAATTTAAAAGACACATCTAGCCTGAAGAGCAATATGTAATAGTAAATGTCTCTTCTCTAACTGTCCAAAAAAAAACGTTTTAAGTTTGGACTCGGCACTAGCTCTGTGATCCAAACCTCAATTAGAAGTTTGTTCCACAGCAGTGGGCCTGTGTGCGATTAGGTTCATACGGGATAATAAGATCGCTCAGATATTTCGGTACAAGGCCATTCAAGGTCTTAAGAACGAGGGGAGAGTACGAGGTGAGTCATCCTGCCAAAGCAGTTTGTGGATGGGCCCCATGGTCTGGTATCTGTTCAGGCTCTGTTCCAGTGTGTGGATGGGCCCCATGGTCTGGTATCTGTTAAGGCTCTGTTCCAGTGTGTGGATGGGCCCCATGGTCTGGTATCTGTTAAGGCATTGTTCCAGTGTGTGGATGGGCCCCATGGTCTGGTGTCTGTTAAGGCTCTGTTCCAGTGCGTGGATGGGCCCCATGGTCTGGTATCTGTTAAGGCTCTGTTCCAGTGTGTGGATGGGCCCCATGGTCTGGTATCTGTTAAGGCTCTGTTCCAGTGTGTGGATGGGCCCCATGGTCTGGTATCTGTTAAGGCTCTGCTCCAGTGTGTGGATGGGCCCCACAGTCTGGTATCTGTTCAGGGTCTGGTCCAGGGTGTGGATGGGGGTATCTGGGGTTAAGGCCCTGGTCCAGGGTGTGGATGGGGGTATCTGGGGTTAAGGCCCTGGTCCAGGGTGTGGATGGGGGTATCTGGGGTTAAGGCTCTGCTCCAGGGTGTGGATGGGGGTATCTGGGGTTAAGTCTCTGTTCCAGGGTGTGGATGGGGGTATCTAGGGTTAAGGCTCTGCTCCAGGGTGTGGATGGGGGTATCTGGGGTTAAGGCTCTAGTCCAGGGTGTGGATGGGGGTATCTGGGGTTAAGGCTGTGGTCCAGGGTGTGGATGGGGGTATCTGGGGTTAAGGCTCTGCTCCAGGGTGTGGATGGGGGTATCCGGGGTTCAGGCTGAAAGCTGGGCTCTCTGTTTCTCTCTCGCTCCCCCAGACATCGTGCTGAACTTCCGCACCAGCTACGTCAGCACGTCGGGCCAGGTGGTGTACGACGCCCGCTCCATCTGCGTGCACTACGCCACCACCTGGCTGTTCGTGGACCTGATCGCCGCGCTGCCCTTCGACCTCCTGTACGCCTTCAACGTCAGCGTGGTAAGCCCCCCCCCCGCCCCCTCCCTTCCCCATTCCCTCCCCAGCGCTCCGTGCCCGACGGACGCTGAGGAATAGGTCTCATTACCGGCCCGTTTCGCTCCTGGCGGCCGCTTTCAAAATGGATCTGGTCCTTCCAGCGCCGAGCAAGTCCAGGGGGTTTCGCTCCGCGATTGAGTCAATTTCCAGCCCAGGTTATTACATCGATTTGTTTACGAACGGAATGTCGCGCTAATGTTAAATACGACCGCAAACGGGCCAATTAGTGTCGCTGCCGAAAAGACAACGCGCCTCACATACATCAAGTCCCTGAGACGAGTAATTGCCTGTGCTTCAGGTAGTGCATTCTGT
>NC_083762.1:79741348-79752587 GCF_963514075.1 Conger conger
CCCGAACAGGTAACTGATGCCAATTACCGAACAGCGCGTCTCGGCCCGGCAACGGTATCCATGGACGACCTAGCAACCGGAGCGGAAATGTTCTGCAATCGTTGTCAGCAAAAAAAAATGGAATTCGCATGAAAGCGCTCCATTGTTTCAGAGCGCCTGTGTCGCGAATGTGTGAAAGTTTTTAGTTTTTAGATTTTAGTTCACCTGTGCGTGGTTGGTAGGCCATACTGCAGGCAGATGGCTAGCACACCTACCATATGGAAGCTGCTTTGTAATTTGTTTACTTTGCCTGCTTTGTGCTACAGTAGAGTGTAACAGCGTTCAGTTTACAGGTATAATGAAATCAAGACATGAATCAGCATCGGCTATGTAAATAAGCAATACATTAATCTCTGAATTCTCAAGGGTACAGAACCGTTTTACCCAGGTAACATGTAAAAAAGATTTTTTTTTACATTTGTATGCAGACTTATACAGACACATTAGGCAATGTTGAGACAAAAACAGAGATGATAAACAAGTTAATAAACAAAAACAAATCTGTGTGTTTGCCATTCTGTATTTGATGTTCTTGTGAAAGTCAACATTATAATTGACTCACAGCGAGAGTGATACTACTGGTACCTCAGTCAGATTAAGGACATTGCTTTTCGTACCTTACCCACAGCAAGTGCCACCTGGGTCTCTTAAGGCCATTAGACCCACGGATCACAGAGAGCTGGGTATCTGCTGATTCCGGAGAAACGCACAGGGAGCTTTCTTATGCAATTAGGAAGCTGGATAACAATGAAATCACAGAACACACACACACACACATTCACACGTGCAGGCACACACACAGGAGCACACACACATGCAGCCACATACACACACACATGCACACACACTCTCTCTTGCACACATACACACACGCACACACACACACACACACACAGCATTCACAAGGTGGAGCAGGGCTTATACAACCACACAGACACTCTCTCTTCCACACACATACACACACAGCCACACAGACACTCTCTCTTACACACATACACACACACAGCCACACACACACTCTCTCTTACACACACATACACACACACAGGCACACACACACTCTCTCTTACACACACATACACACACACAGGCACACACACACTCTCTCTTACACACACATACACACACACAGGCACACACACACTCTCTCTTACACACACACACACACACACACACACACACACACACACACACACCCTGCAGTGCAGATGGTGTAGATGACTCTGCTTAGTTCCTCTCTGGAGCACAGAGCCTGGCTCTCTCTGAGCTCCTCTGAGTCTGTGGGGCTATTTCCAGCCCCGCGGCCCGGCGGACTGGGGGACGCGCGCGGGGGAATCCGCCACTTTGTGAAGCGCGGGATTTGGGTAATTCACTGTGAGATCTGACCGGTCTGTCTGTGGCGGTCGGGTCTCACCGTAGCTCCCGCGCGCGGAGTACGGCTGATGAAGGGGCTTCAGTCCCGACGCCGCGCATTTTCAAAAGCCGCCAGGTCGGCAGACTGCCCGTCTCCATGACGCCCTCCACCCCCTCCCAGAAGCCCAGTCCGGGGCCACAGACGCGCGCTGACCTTAAAACCGGAAAGGTCACGCTTCTTTGAAAGTGACTTCCAAGCCCGAACGATGTGATAGAGGGTTGGCTTTCTTTCGCATTTAAGAAAAAAAATTCGAAATGAAAGGCCGGGGAGCTGAGCTCGACACAGGGCACGGCTGCAGCCCCGGGGCCTGGAGAACGAAGCCCCCATCCTGGAAGTCTCTGCTGCGTCCATTAGGCTGGGGGTTTTTTTTGGGTTCAGGACCCAGGACAGCGACGGTTTGCGTGCAGACGGGGTCAGAAGTCGGGCGGGATGGTTGCAGTACCTTGGACAGCGGTAGATGAACATTAGAGAGAGGCAGTGGGGGGGGGGGGGGGGTAGTTGGAGGACCCAGTGACAGGACTGCAGGGTGAGAGGGGACGTTCGTGGAGATTTAACCTTTAACCTTAAACCTGGGGTTTAACCTCTCATAGAGCGGGCTTTTTGGAATGTTGTTGTTGTTTTTTTATTCTAAGTCAGTGTTCTAGAACACACACGTGTACACACACACACACACACACATGCACAAACGTACACACGCAGACACACTCACACACATGCAGGCACACACACACAAACACACACACATGCACACACGCACGCATGCACAGACACACACACTCACACACGCACGCATGCACACAGACTCACAAACATACACAAACGCACACACATGCACACACTCACACACATGCACGCACACACACACACACACACACACACATGCACACACGCACGCATGCACAGACACACACACTCACACTCACACACGCACACATGCACACAGACTCACAAACATACACAAACGCACACACATGCACACACTCACACACACTCACACACACTCACACACACTCACACACACTCACACACACACACACACACACACACTCACACTCACACAGACAAGTGTAATTGCCTGACGGTGCAGGTATTTGGATGAGCACAGTTGCTGCATTATTATACACTCATTAGAAAAGCATTTACGTGTGACATTTATAATGATAACATTTATCAACAGTTTCTTGCTTATAACCCAAGGAGACGTGTTAATCAAAGAGCTCATTCTGCAGTGTTCCAGTGGCAATAACACAACATCACTGATGAGACGAAGATGCACTCGTCTAGACCCCTTAAGTGGCTTACTCCATCCGGGCGCACTGTAGAATAAGGGCATGTGAATCGGCATTTACTCACTTACGTGTTAAAATCAATTACTTGATGATAGTATAAAATTAACTTTTCATTAGTTATCGTGTTTCATGACTACTAACTAATACATATATAGTGTTTTCGTTACACAAATATTTATACATTAGCTAACCATAGGAAAATCATATAATCTGCGTGTTCTCCCCGTGTCTGTGTGGAGTTTGCATGTTCTCCCTGTGTCTGTGTGGAGTCTGCATGTTCTCCCCATGTCTGTGTGGAGTCTGCATGTTCTCCCTGTGTCTGTGTGGAGTCTGCATGTTCTCCCCGTGTCTGTGTGGAGTCTGCATGTTCTCCCGTGTCTGTGTGGAGTCTGCATGTTCTCCCCGTGTCTGTGTGGAGTCTGCATGTTCTCCCCGTGTCTGTGTGGAGTCTGCATGTTCTCCCCGTGTCTGTGTGGAGTTTGCATGTTCTCCCCGTGTCTGTGTGGAGTTTCCATGTTCTCCCGTGTCTGTGTGGAGTCTGCATGTTCTCCCCGTGTCTGTGTGGAGTTTACATGTTCTCCCCGTGTCTGTGTGGAGTCTGCATGTTCTCCCCGTGTCTGTGTGGAGTCTGCATGTTCTCCCCGTGTCTGTGTGGAGTTTGCATGTTCTCCCCGTGTCTGTGTGGAGTTTGCATGTTCTCCCCGTGTCTGTGTGGAGTTTCCATGTTCTCCCCGTGTCTGTGTGGAGTCTGCATGTTCTCCCCGTGTCTGTGTGGAGTTTACATGTTCTCCCCGTGTCTGTGTGGAGTCTGCATGTTCTCCCCGTGTCTGTGTGGAGTCTGCATGTTCTCCCCGTGTCTGTGTGGAGTTTGCATGTTCTCCCCGTGTCTGTGTGGAGTCTGCATGTTCTCCCCGTGTCTGTGTGGAGTTTGCATGTTCTCCCCGTGTCTGTGTGAGTTTCCATGTCTCCCCGTGTCTGTGTGGAGTCTGCATGTTCTCCCCGTGTCTGTGTGGAGTTTACATGTTCTCCCCGTGTCTGTGTGGAGTCTGCATGTTCTCCCCGTGTCTGTGTGGAGTCTGCATGTTCTCCCCGTGTCTGTGTGGAGTTTGCATGTTCTCCCCGTGTCTGTGTGGAGTTTGCATGTTCTCCCGTGTCTGTGTGGAGTTTGCATGTTCTCCCCGTGTCTGTGTGGAGTTTCCATGTTCTCCCCGTGTCTGTGTGCAGTTTGCATGTTCTCCCCGTGTCGGTGTGAAGTTTACATGTTCTCCCCGTGTCTGTGTGGAGTCTGCATGTTCTCCCCGTGTCTGTGTGAAGTTTACATGTTCTCCCCGTGTCTGTGTGGAGTCTGCATGTCTCCCCGTGTCTGTGTGGAGTCTGCATGTTCTCCCGTGTCTGTGTGGAGTTTACATGTTCTCCCCGTGTCTGTATGGAGTCTGCATGTTCTCCCCGTGTCTGTGTGGAGTCTGCATGTTCTCCCCGTGTCTGTGTGGAGTTTGCATGTTCTCCCCGTGTCTGTGTGGAGTTTGCATGTTCTCCCCGTGTCTGTGTGGAGTTTGCATGTTCTCTCCGTGTCTGTGTGGAGTTTGCATGTTCTCTCCCCGTGTCTGTGTGGAGTTTCCATGTTCTCCCCGTGTCTGTGTGGGTTTCCTCCCACAGTCCAGAGACATGCAGGTTAGGGACTACAGATGCTCACTCTGGCACGCTTACATTGCCGTGGAAACTGAAAATGTTGACTCTGTCTCTCTCAGGCTGGCTGCACGAGCTGGGGAAGAGGCTGGGCACCCCCTACTTCCTGTCCCCTTTGACCTCTCTGCTGGTGAACTCTGATTCGCTGCACCCCGTGGCCCTGGACGCGACGTCAGCCAATGGCAGCCAGTGGAACGGCACGGGGGCGGAGCTGTCCGGCCGGGACTCGTGGAACTCCAGCCAGTGGAACGGGACGGGGGCGGGGGCGGGGGCGGGGCCGGGGGAGGGGCTGGCGGGCGGGCCCTCCATGCGGAGCTCCTACGTGACGTCGCTGTACTTCGCCCTGAGCAGCCTCACCAGCGTGGGCTTCGGCAACGTCTCGGCCAACACCGACTCGGAGAAGATCTTCTCCATCTGCACCATGCTCATCGGAGGTGAGCGCGCCCGCACTACAGAGGAAAACATTACCGTTATATTGCTGATGCTTTCAGCCAAAGCAACTTACAGTTTAATAGACTAAACGGGGGCCAATCCTTCCTGGAGCTCAAGGGCCCAACGGCTGTGCAGACCTTACCGTGGCTACACCGGGGCTTAAACCACCAACGTTCCGGTTCTCATTCAAGAACCTGAGTCACTAGGCTACAGGCTGCCCCTATTTTGTTTTTGTTATTTCTTTGAATGTTTTAGGCCCTTGGGGCGAAAGTATAGTGACATTTTTGCCAAAAGAAAAATACTTGCTATGAGTGTCATTTTTCATCAGAAGGAGAAATTGTAGAGAACAAACAAGGTCGTTTTTTTTTTTTAATGATTGCAGTACTGTTCATTTTTTTGTACTTTGGTTATGTTGACTTGAAGTCCAACATATTTTTCAACCTGGCATCATGACTGAAGACGTGCTCTGCCGCGAGGGTTACCGCTGAAACCCTGAAACCTCCTCAGTGTGACGTCCCCGCGCGTGCAGCGATGCAGAGCCGGAGCGCCGTGGCTCAGTGTGTGGCTGACAGATCGGCCGGGCGGTCTCCCGTCTTGTTTGTCTGCTTTATCTCCCACATATGCTCACAAACACATCTCCGCCGACCGCGTTTCCTCTCCCCCCTCGTGAGCCTCCTGTTTCGCCTCGCCGCACCTAACGACCACCGGCAGGACGGCGGCCAATAGCGGCGAGCGGAACGTCCCCGGTGTGGCGTCCGGTTGGCGGGTGTTCCGAAAACTCCGGCCAATGAGATTCCGCAAGGGGCGGGACTCGGGGAGCAGCGATGTCAATTTGTTTACTTGACGAGGTCGATACACATTAATAACGTTTCCGTGAACGTGCCGGCGTTGGCCAAGGGGGCTCATTTCACCCCGAGGACCCTGGGCTGCGTGTGCTCGGATTGTGGGAAGGAACTGTGAAGCCGCGGGCGCCGGGCCCTGTGGCTCGGAGGCCCTGCCTCGCCTGTCGGAGGCTTAGTTCCAGCTCACCTCACCTCACCTCCACCTGTGGGTGTTGTTGTGTTCATCTCCATGCGGATCAGTTCTGCTCCAGGCCTGCCTCCTCATGTTTATATCATCCAAATGTCCTCTTCCCCTCCTCGAGTGTGTGTGTGTGAGTGTGTGTGTGTGTGTGTACGAGGAGCCGTGGGAACACAAACACACTCCCTCGGTCTGCCCGATAGTGTCCGATAGGAACGCGGTGCAGGAGTCTCTCCATGGCGATGGTGACATCACTGAGGAGAGAGAGGTTAAATCGGGGCTCCTGAGGGGTGTCCCTGCACTACGAATCAAAACAACAAAGCAATTCTTGAACAAGTGACAAAACAGAAGACAAAGCGCAGAGCATGACCGCACTTACTGCTTCAAGGGTTGACAGAAAATAAATAGCGCATCTGCTGTAGCACTTGGTTCTGGTGTTTTTTCATGTTTTTAAATCGTTGTGCGATGATTTGTAAAAGTAGTGTCCTGGGCAGAGAGCGAGGGCCGGTGTTTTTGTGGAACGGTTTTATTCTGAGACGCGGTCGGACGCAGGTGGCGTTAGCGTGGCGCTAATGAAGTGGTGAGTCAGAGACGCGGGGGGGGGGGCAGCGGGCGGGGGGGGGGGCGAGCGGGTAAGGGGGGGGGCAGTGGGTGAGGGGCGGGGGGGGGGGCGGGGGGGGGACAGGCGGGTGGGGAGGGGCAAGCGGGGGGGGGGGGCGGCACGTCCCCTGTGCTTCAGGAACGAGGCGCACTGTCCTCTCCGGAGATCCAGCGGGCACGCGGCACGGTCAGGGGATTGGGGAGAGAGGATTACCGCGCTGGCACTGGACTGGGAAGGTTTGGCGGTTTTTCGGCGGTTTGGCACGGGCCAGCTGCTGCTGGCTGGACGCCGCCAATCACAGCTGCTTCCAGAAAACCTGCAGCCTGCAACACTGCCTGTTGCAACAGAGCTGGTGACCAATCGTGGAGCTAGAAAACCAGCCAATCAGGGGGGGTGTAGAACCAGCCAATCAGGGGGGTGGAAAAGGACGCATCCAGGACAGGGAGCCCAATCAAAGGGAAGTGATTTGTGGGAACAGACAGAGAATAGAGGAGAAAGAACAGAGGAACAGAGGAACAGACAGAATAGAGGAGAAAGAACAGAGGAACTGAGGAACAGACAGAGAATAGAGGAGAGAGAACAGAGGAACAGACAGAATAGAACAGAGAGAACAGAGGAACAGAGGAACAGAGGAACAGAGTGGTTATGTAAGTAAAAACCAGCCTCACGTCTCTGCTGTAATACCGGGTGGCGTACTCAGTCTGGGCCGCCATGGTAACCAGGTCCATCCTGTGCTTTTGGATGTGTAATTATAGGCTAATTATTCCAGAAAAAGGAACTTTCTCTCCTTCACCTGCTCATGTTATCAGTCTGTTTTCCTGAGTGCGCTCAGCTGAACGACTGTTTATATTGAAACGCAAACGTAAAATCAACCAACCTTGCGTCTTCTTCAGCGGCACAGATCCTTACCCCTCTGCCCCACCTTAACCCGCCCCTTTGTCCCGCCCCCCAGCACTGCCACCTCACGTGATTGGACGTGTCCTTCGTGATTGACAGCTCGTCTCCAGGGCAGCCGCCCTATGGTTATTCTCGGCACCGGGACCTCCGATGGGAGGACTGTCCATCGCCAATCACGCCCCCGTTTCCGCGACAACTGGCCCCTGCCCCAATTGGACGTGCATGAATATTCCCTACACCATCAAGTCATGCCGCTCCCCTGGGGGTGGGGGGGTAAACATGCCACAGTTTGGGCTTTGTGTCTGTGTGTCTATCTCTTTCTTCTTCTGTGGTAAAACCCCATGACCGTCACTCACATACTCCCTCCACAAAGGAACAGCCGTTGTTAGATTTTGGCAGTTGGTACACGGCGAGTGTGTCTGTCCCAGCTCTGACCCCCACCTCCCCCCCTCCCCTCCCCTCCCCTCCCTCCCCCCCCCCCCTCCCTGTGGGACCAGGCTGAGCGTTGGGCGCCCTGGGGCATCTTTCTGGGCGCGAACACAAAAACACAAACAAAGACAGAGACGCCACTATCCGAGTCCCCTGCTGTGACCCAGCTCAGCCGTGCTGCTCACGAGTTTATATCTGCGGAGACGGCCCAGATCGTGAGACCACAAGGCCAGCTAAGGTCTCTGCGCTCTGCTGCTCCCCGTTTCCACAAAGACGGGCAGAGCACTGTTCATCGATCACTCATCCTCATTCCAAAATGCTTTATTGGCTTCAGTATAACTTGTAAATACTGCCAAAGCATACAACCACGATGTATAGAAATACATTTGAACGTATTAGGATGTAAACTAAACATTAATCATTTCTATTCTGTGCGTTCCGGCACAAAATGGCTGCCGTGCATCACCCAGGTGGGTGCTACACATTGGTAGTAGTTGAGGCGAGATTCCCCTTCATCACTGTAAAGTGCTTTTGACTATCGAGAAAAGTGCTATATAAATGCAATGTCTACAGTATCTATCTTTCTATCTCTGTCGGTCTGTCTGTCTGTCTGTCTGTCTGTCTGCCTCTCTGTATGTATTCTCTCTCTCACTCTTTCTCTCTCTCTCTCACATGGTGGGGGGCAGTGTTACAGAGGGTGGGGCGTATTTTGGCGAGTGGCTCACACAAAGCGGAGTGTAAACAGAAGGACTGGGGGTTGAAACAAAGAAATGGGGAAAATCTCCGAAAATCTCAGGAGACTCCTCTCTGGCTGAATTCGGGCAGGGAGAGGGGGGGTCCACCCCGCCAAACCCCCCCCTGTCACTCACCGATGAGCAAAAGCCAATTACCGTCCGCTCCAGCTCCCAGGCTCAAACGGTGGCTCTTTAAGCCCCTCTGCCCTCTTTTAAGACCCGTAGCGGCAGCGCAGAGCTGCGGCTTCACCGCGGCCGCAGACACGGTGAGGAGTAGTGAGGCCCGGTCCGGACTGGCGCCGCCCAGCCCGTTTGGGCGGAACCCGCTCACCGCGTTTATCATCATCGGGCTCCTGTCTGCGCGTGGGTTCAGCGCTGCCGCCTGCGTAACTCCTGGGAGAAACAAGGCCTCGGTGCCCGGGCTGAATTATTGAGATCGAATAACCTCGTGAGCACAGAGGGCAGCGGCAGAACAGAGCGGGGTCTCTGGTACAGCTTGTGACAAAACTGAACAACAAATAAATATGTGAGCAGTGTTAATATCGCCCGTCTGGGCGTCTCTGTTTACGGTCCCCTCCCCCCGACTCTCTCCCTCTCTGTCTCTCACACACACTCGTATCGACACTGTTTCCCACAGACGGGCCTGTTCGTTACATCCCCAGCGTGGGGGCAGTGTCTCTGCTCCCGCACGCACCCAGGGTCCTGAGGCTGCTACTCGTACACTGATTACAGCACTGACCCCACTCTGCACCGCCATGAGAGGCCCTCTGAAGGAGGGAGGGAGGGAGGGAGGGAGGGAGGGAGGAGAGAGAGGAGAGGGGAGGAGAGAGATGAGAGAGAGAAGGGGAGAGAGAGAGAGAGGGGAGAGAGAGGGAGAGGACAGAGAGGGGGAGGGAGAGGGTGAGAGAGAGAGATAAAGATGATATACATTTCACATCACATAATAGTTCATAGTTAATGTTATATTAGGGTCATTTATGTAGTTTTTTTTTTGACACTTAGTATTGTTACTATGATTTATTGCTGTGTTGTCATGACTACGCTTTGGCAATATATATTTTGCAATATGTCATGCCAATAAAGCACTTGAACTTGAATTTGAAGAAAGGAGAGAGAGAGAGAGAGAGAGAGAGGAGAGAGAGAGAGAGAGAGAGAGAGAGAGAGAGAGAGAGAGAGAGAGAGAGAGAACTCATGAAGGGTATTCATTTAAAATGCAACACCCGTTTTTTAACCTGACATGAACTGCAGCTAAATTTAGCCGTAGCTAAATTTAATCTTGAAGAAGGGCTTATTTCCCTCTGTATGGAGTAGAGTACTGGCCTGCATTAGCCCTCTCTTCTGAGAGAAAGAGAGAGAAAAAGAGGGAAAGAGAGACAGAGGGAGATGAGAGCATGCGACGTAGAAGAGGAGAAAAGTACAGTTCAGGGGCCTCGTTTATAAAATTATCTCAGTATTAAATTGTATCTAAAATAGTGGCTTACGCGGAACACCATGACTAACGGTTATTTTTACAATCCCACGGTGACGTGGATACGATCGTATCGCCACGGAAAGTTTACTCCACTTGTGAGTTAATTACCTGCTGGCTAAGTGGAGGTACCCGAACCCCGAAGTGGGCTGTGTGCACGTTTTAAGAATAACGCTTAATTGATAGTCCATGCTCCTTATTTAAAGGAAATTGTCTGGTATTGGTCACAGCCACACAACAGGATAATTGCGAAGCACGTTTAAGTGAGTTCAAGAAGATACACCACTTCAAACCAATGCAAGCGACTTTTTTTCCGCCTCAGTTACTTTTATAAATCAAGTGTGGGCACAATTTGGGGAAATTGCTCTCGAGATTACGTTTTAAATTTAAATCCATGTGATCGTTATAAATGAGGTCTGCGCTTACGGACGCCCACTGTTGGTGTGTTCTCTGACGGATGACCACGGAAACGGTCTTAGTGCTGCTCTTATCAGCTGTCGGTTTAACAGTGCTCGTTCGCAGGTTAATATTCGGAGGCAGATAAAAATGGCTCCCTAATTGCCACTTTAATCGACTCACATTTTCCGTTCACCCTGCTCTGCGGGTGGGATCTGGAGGATGTTATCGTTTCCCGAGGGGCATTAAACCGGGGCGCACGCGATGTCTGATCGGTTGTGCTGTTGGGTTCGTCACGAACGTTTCTCGGGCTAACCGCGTTACCCAGAACGCGGCATGGCCCATTAACGCAGAACAGACCAGGGAGGCAATTAACGCAGGAGGAATTAATGAACATGACGGATCGTCATCGGGATAAATGTGTTATGCTGCAGATTCTTGTCAAATTGAGGCAGCTGACAGTGAATTAAATGAACGATATCCAGTTTGTGCAGAAAGCGAATTATAGAAATTGGTAAATGTATATGAATTGGCAAGACCCTTTCAGATTTTCATGAAAATTTGTCTTCTTCGAAAATTCGAATTTTTCTTTTTGGAATGTCATTTGAAATAATTCTGAGCCGTCTACATTGCTTTCAGTTGCCAGCAGAGTGATTGTGACATCAGCATTAGAATGTTTAGTTAAGAACCTTCCCCCACTGTAAAATTCAGCTATGCCAACTTGACTAGCTTGAAAATTGAGCTGGTGAAGCTGGTCTAGCTGGATATGAGCTGGTCAACCAGCATCCAGCTGTTTCAAACCATGTCGAGCTGGGAGCTGGTCTGAACTGGTCA
>NC_083762.1:79752787-79795287 GCF_963514075.1 Conger conger
TGTGGAGTTTGCATGTTCTCCCCGTGTCTGTGTGGAGTTTGCATGTTCTCCCCGTGTCTGTGTGGAGTGTGCATGTTCTCCCGTGTCTGTGTGGAGTGTGCATGTTCTCCCCGTGTCTGTGTGGAGTCTGCATGTTCTCCCCGTGTCTGTGTGGGTTTCCTCCCACAGTCCAGGTTAGGGACTACAGATGCTCACTCTGGCACGCTTACATTGCCGTGGAAACTGAAAATGTTGACTCTGTCTCTCTCAGGCTGGCTGCACGAGCTGGGAAGAGGCTGGGCACCCCCTACTTCCTGTCCCCTTTGACCTCTCTGCTGGTGAACTCTGATTCGCTGCACCCCGTGGCCCTGGACGCGACGTCAGCCAATGGCAGCCAGTGGAACGGCACGGGGGCGGAGCTGTCCGGCGGGACTCGTGGAACTCCAGCCAGTGGAACGGGACGGGGGCGGGGGCGGGGGCGGGGCCGGGGGAGGGGCTGGCGGGCGGGCCCTCCATGCGGAGCTCCTACGTGACGTCGCTGTACTTCGCCCTGAGCAGCCTCACCAGCGTGGGCTTCGGCAACGTCTCGGCCAACACCGACTCGGAGAAGATCTTCTCCATCTGCACCATGCTCATCGGAGGTGAGCGCGCCCGCACTGATGTCCTTACAGAGGAAAACGTTACCGTTGTATTGCTGATGCTTTCAGCCAAAGCGACTACAGTTTAATAGACTAAACGGGGGCCAATCCTTCCTGGAGCAATATGTCGTTAAGGGCCTTGCTCAAGGGCCAACGGCTGTGCAGACCTTACCGTGGCTACACCGGGCTTGAACCACCAACCTTCCGGGTCTCATTCAAGAATCTTAATCACTAGGCTACAGACTGCCCCTATTTTGTTTTGGTTATTTCTTTGAATGTTTTAGGCCCTTGGGGCGAAAGTATAGTGACATTTTTGCCAAAAGAAAAATACTTGCTATGAGTGTCATTTTTCATCAGAAGGAGAAATTGTAGAGAACAAACAAGGTCGTTTTTTTTTTTTTAATGATTGCAGTATTGTTCATTTTTTTGTACTTTGGTTACGTTGACTTGAAGTCCAACATATTTTTCAACATGGCATCATGACCTGAAGACGTGCTCTACGCGAGGGTTACCGCTGAAACCCTAAAACCTCCTCAGTGTGACGTCCCCGCGCGTGCAGCGATGCAGAGCCGGAGAGCCGTGTCTCAGTGTGTGGCTGACAGATCGGCCGGGCGGTCTCCCGCCTTGTTTGTCTGCTTTATCTCCCACATATGCTCACAGACACATCTCCGCCGACCACGTTTCCTCTCCCCCCCCGTGAGCCTCCTGTTTCGCCTCGCCGCACCTAACGACCACCGGCAGGACGGCGGCCAATAGCGGCGAGCGGAACGTCCCCGGTGTGGCGTCCGATTGGCGGGTGTTCCGAAAACTCCGGCCAATGAGATTCCGCAAGGGGCGGGACTCGGGGAGCAGCGACGTCAATTTGTTTACTTGACGAGGTCGATACACATTAATAACGTTTCCGTGAACGTGCCGGCGTTGGCCAAGGGGGCTCATTTTCACACCGAGGACCCTGGGCTGCGTGTGCTCGGATTGTGGGAAGGAACTGTGAAGCCGCGGGCGCCGGGCCCTGTCTCTCGGAGGCCCTGCCTTGCCTGTCGGAGGCTTAGTTCCAGCTCACCTCACCTCACCTCCACCTGTGGGTGTTGTTGTGTTCATCTCCATGCGGATCAGTTCTGCTCCAGGCCTGCCTCCTCATGTTTATATCATCCAAATGTCCTCTTCCCCTCCTCGAGTGTGTGTGTGTGTGTGTGTGAGTGTGTGTGTGTGTGTACGAGGAGCCGTGGGAACACAAACACACTCCCTCGGTCTGCCCGATAGTGTCCGATAGGAACGCGGTGCAGGAGTCTCTCCATGGCGATGGTGACATCACTGAGGAGAGAGAGGTTAAATCGGGGCTCCTGAGGGGTGTCCCTGCACTACGAATCAAACAACAAAGCAATTCTTGAACAAGTGACAAAAACAGAAGACAAAGCGCAGAGCATGACCACACTTACTGCTTCAAGGGTTGACAGAAAATAAATAGTGCATCTGCTGTAGCACTTGGTTCTTGGTGTTTTTTCATGTTTTTAAATCGTTGTGCGATGATTTGTAAAAGTAGTGTCCTGGGCAGAGAGCGAGTGCCGGTGTTTTTGTGGAACGGTTTTATTCTGAGACGCGGTCGGACGCAGGTGGCGGTAGCGTGGCGCTAATGAAGTGGTGAGTCAGAGACGCGGGGGGGGGGCAGCGGGTGGGGGGGGGGGCGAGCGGGCGAGGGGGGGGCAGCGGGTGGGGGGGGGGGGCAGCGGGTGGGGGGGGGGCGAGCGGGTAAGGGGGGGGCGAGCGGCCGGGGGGGGCGGGGGGGGGGGGGGGCAGGTGTGGCGTACCCGGCGGACGGCACGTCCCCTGTGCTTCAGGAACGAGGCGCACTGTCCTCTCCGGAGATCCAGCGGGCACGCGGCACGGTCAGGGGATTGGGGAGAGAGGATTACCGCGCTGGCACTGACTGGGGAAGGTTTGGCGGTTTTTCGGCGGTTTGGCACGGGCCAGCTGCTGGTGGCTAATTACACTGGCTGGACGCCGGCCAATCACAGCTGCTTCCAGAAAACCTGCAGCCTGCAACACTGCCTGTTGCCAACAGAGCTGGTGACCAATCGTGGAGCTAGAAAACCAGCCAATCAGGGAGATGGAAAACCAGCCAATCAGGGGGGGTGTAGAACCAGCCAATCAGGGGGGTGGAAAAGGAAGCATCCAGGACAGGGAGTGAAAGGGAAGTGATTTGTGGGGAACAGACAGAGAATAGAGGAGAAAGAACAGAGGAACAGACAGAATAGAGGAGAAAGAACAGAGG
Source organism: Conger conger (assembly GCF_963514075.1). Taxonomy (NCBI): domain Eukaryota; kingdom Metazoa; phylum Chordata; class Actinopteri; order Anguilliformes; family Congridae; genus Conger; species Conger conger. Next base: position 79,755,674 of record NC_083762.1, read on the forward strand.
AACAGACAGAGAATAGAGGAGAAAGAACAGAGGAAGAGACAGAATAGAGGAGAGAGAACAGAGGAACAGAGGAACAGAGGAACAGAGTGGTTATGTAAGTGAAAACCAGCCTCACGTCTCTGCTGTAATACCGGGTGGCGTACTCAGTCTGGGCCGCCATGGTAACCAGGTCCATCCTGTGCTTTTGGATGTGTAATTATAGGCTAATTATTCCAGAAAAAGGAACTTTCTCTCCTTCACCTGCTCATGTTCTCGTGCATCAGTCTCTGTTTTCCTGAGTGCGTTCAGCTGAACGACTGTTTATATTGAAACGCAAACGTAAAATCAACCAACCTTGCGTCTTCTTCAGCGGCACAGATCCTTACCCCTCTGCCCCACCTTAACCCGCCCCTTTGTCCCGCCCCCCCAGCACTGCCACCTCACGTGACTGGGCGTGTCCTTCGTGATTGACAGCTCGTCTCCAGGGCAGCGCCCTATGGTTATTCTCGGCACCGGGACCTCCGATGGGAGGACTATCCATCGCCAATCACGTCCCCGTTTCCGCGACAACTGGCCCCTGCCCCAATTGGACGTGCATGAATATTCCCTACACCATCAAGTCATGTGGCTCCCCTGGGGGTGGGGGGGTAAACATGCCACAGTTTGGGCTTTGTGTCGGTGTGTCTATCTCTTTCTTCTTCTGTGGTAAAACCCCCATAACCTTCACTCACATACTCCCCCCACAAAGGAACAGCCGTTGTTAGATTTTGGCAGTTGGTACACGGCGAGTGTGTCTGTCCCAGCTCTGACCCCCACCTCCCCCCCCTCCCCTCCCCTCCCCTCCCTGTGGGACCAGGCTGAGCGTTGGGCGCCCTGGGGCATCTTTCTGGGCGCGAACACAAAAACACAAACAAAGACAGAGACGCCACTATCCGAGTCCCCCTGCTGTGACCCAGCTCAGCCGCGCTGCTCACGAGTTTATATCTGCGGAGACGGCCCAGATCGTGAGACCACAAGGCCAGCTCAGGTCTCTGCGCTCTGCTGCTCCCCGTCTCCACAAAGACGGGCAGAGCACTGATCATCGATCACTCATCCTCATTCCAAAATGCTTTATTGGCTTCAATATACTTGTAAATACTGCCAAAGCATACAACCACGATGTATAGAAATACATTTGAGTGTATTAGGATGTAAATTAAACACTAATCATTTCTATTCTGTGCGTTCCGGCACAAAATGGCTGCCGTGCATCACCCAGGTGGGTGCTACACATTGGTAGTAGTTGAGGCGAGATTCCCCTTCATCACTGTAAAGTGCTTTTGACTATCGAGAAAAGTGCTATAGAAATGCAATGTCTACAGTATCTATCTTTCTATCTCTGTCGGTCTGTCTGTCTGTCTGTCTGCCTCTCTGTATATATTCTCTCTCTCACTCTTTCTCTCTTTCTCTCTCTCTCTCTCACATGGTGGGGGGCAGTGTTACAGAGGGTGGGGCGTATTTTGGCGAGTGGCTCACACAAAGCGGAGTGTAAACAGAAGGACTGGGGGTTGAAACAAAGAAATGGGGAAAATCTCCAGGAGACTCCTCTCTGGCTGAATTCGGGCAGGGAGAGGGGGGGGGTCCACCCCCCACCCAACCCCCCCTGTCACTCACCGATGAGCAAAAAGCCAATTACCGTCCGCTCCAGCTCCCAGGCTCAAGCGGTGGCTCTTTACGCCCCTCTTCCCTCCTTTAAGACCCGTAGCGGCAGCGCAGAACTGCGGCTTCACCGCGGCCGCAATGAGGAGTAGTGAGGCCCGGTCCGGACTGGCGCCGCCCAGCCCGTTTGGGCGGAACCCGCTCACCGCGTTTATCGTCATCGGGCTCCTGTCTGCGCGCGGGTTCAGCGCTGCCGCCTGCGTAACTCCTGGGGAGAAACAAGGCCTCGGTGCCCGGGCTGAATTATTGAGATCGAATAACCTCGTGAGCACAGAGGGCAGCGGCAGGACAGAGCGGGGTCTCTGGTACAGCTTGTGACAAAACTGAACAACAAATAAATATGTGAGCAGTATTAATATCGCCCGTCTGGGTGTCTCTGTTTACGGTCCCCTCCCCCCGACTCTCTCCCTCTCTGTCTCTCACAAACACTCGTATCGACACTGTTTCCCACAGACGGGCCTGTTCATTACCTCCCCAGCGTGGGGGCAGTGTCTCTGCTCCCGCACGCACCCAGGGTCCTGAGGCTGCTACTCGTACACTGATTACAGCACTGACCCCACTCTGCACTGCCATGAGAGGCCCTCTGAAGGAGGGAGGGAGGGAGGGAGGGAGGGAGGAGAGAGAGGAGAGAGAAGGGGAGAGAGAGAGAGGGAGAGAGAGGGAGAGGACAGAGAGGGGGAGGGAGAGGGTGAGAGAGAGAGATAAAGATGATATACATTTCATATCACATAATAGTTCATAGTTAATGTTATATTAGGGTCATTTATGTAGTTTTTTTTTTACACTTAGTATTGTTACTATGATTTATTGCTGTGTTGTCATGACTACGCTTTGGCAATATATATTTTGCAATATGTCATGCCAATAAAGCACTTGAACTTGAATTTGAAAGAAAGGAGAGAGAGAGAGAGAGAGAGAGAGAGAGAGAGAGAGAGAGAGAGAGAGAGAGAGAGAGAGAGAGAGAGAGAGAGAGAGAGAGAGAGAGAGAGAACTCATGAAGGGGTATTCATTTAAAATGCAACACCCGTTTTTTTAACCTGACATGAACTGCAGCTAAATTTAGCCGTAGCTAAATTTAATCTTGAAGAAGGGCTTATTTCCCTCTGTGTGGAGTAGAGTACTGGCCTGCATTAGCCCCCTCTTCTGAGAGAAAGAGAGAGAAAAAGAGGGAAAGAGAGACAGAGGGAGATGAGAGCATGCGACGTAGAAGAGGAGAAAAGTACAGTTCAGGGGCCTCGTTTATAAAATGATCTCAGTATTAAATTGTATCTAAAATAGTGGCTTACGCGGAACACCATGACTAAACGGTTATTTTTACAATCCCACGGTGACGTGGATACGATCGTATCGCCACGGAAAGTTTAATCCACTTGTGAGTTAATTACCTGCTGGCTAAGTGGAGGTACCCGAACCCCGAAGTGGGCTGTGTGCACGTTTTAAGAATAACGCTTAATTGATAGTCCATGCTCCTTATTTAAAGGAAATTGTCTGGTATTGGTCACAGCCACACAACAGGATAATTGCGAAGCACGTTTAAGTGAGTTCAAGAAGATGCACCACTTCAAACCAACGCAAGCGACTTTTTTTCCGCCTCAGTTACTTTTATAAATCAAGTGTGGGCACAACTTGGGGAAATGCTCTCGAGATTACGTTTTAAATTTAAATCCATGTGATCGTTATAAATGAGGTCTGCGCTTACGGGACGCCCACTGTTGGCGTGTTCTCTGACGGATGACCACGGAAACGGTCTTAGTGCTGCTCTTATCAGCTGTCGGTTTAACAGTGCTCGTTCGTAGGTTAATATTCGGAGGCAGATAAAAATGGCTCCCTAATTCCCACTTTAATCGACTCACATTTTCCGTTCACCCTGCTCTGCGGGTGGGATCTGGAGGATGTTATCGTTTCCCGAGGGGCATTAAACCGGGGCGCACGCGATGTCTGATCGGTTGTGCTGTTGGGTTCGTCACGAACGTTTCTCGGGCTAACCGCGTTACCCAGAACGCGGCATGGCCCATTAACACAGAACAGACCAGGGAGGCAATAACGCAGGAGGAATAAATGAACATGACGGATCGTCATCGGGATAAATGTGTTATGCTGCAGATTCTTGTCAAATTGAGGCAGCTGACAGTGAATTAAATGAACGATATCCAATTTGTGCAGAAAGCGAATTATAGAAATTGGTAAATGTATATGAATTGGCAAGACCCTTTCAGATTTTCATGAAAATTTGTCTTCTTCGAAAATTCGAATTTTTCTTTTTGGAATGTCATTTGAAATAATTCTGAGCCGTCTACATTGCTTTCAGTTGCCAGCAGTGATTGTGACATCAGCATTAGAATGTTTAGTTTAGAACCTTCCCCCACTGTAAAATTCAGCTATGCCAACTTGACTAGCTTGAAAATTGAGCTGGTCTAGCTGGATATGAGCTGGTCAACCAGCATCCAGCTGTTTCAAACCATGTCGAGCTGGGAGCAGGTGTGAACTGGTCAACCGGCTGAACCATGTCGAGCTGGGAGCTGGTCTGAACTGGTCAACCAGCTGAACCATGTCGAGCTGGGAGCAGGTCTGAACTGGTCAACCAGTTGAACCATGTCGAGCTGGGAGCTGGTCTGAACTGGTCAACCAGTTGAACCATGTTGCGCTGGGAGCTGGTCTGAACTGGTCAACCAGCTACCATCTGTTTTGAAACCTAGCTTGAGCGGTTTTTCTCCAGCAGGGTGGCGTGGCCTCACAGCCGCAGGTGTAACGCGGTTCTCTCTCCCCCCGCAGCGCTGATGCACGCCGTGGTGTTCGGGAACGTGACGGCCATCATCCAGCGCATGTACTCCCGGCGCTCGCTCTACCACACGCGCACCAAGGACCTGAAGGACTTCATCCGGGTGCACCGGCTGCCCAAGGCCCTGGAGCAGCGCGTCATGGAGTGCTTCCAGACCACCTGGAGCGTCAACAACGGCATCGACGTCAGCGAGGTGCTCCTCTCAGAACCTCCCTCCCTCTGTGAGAGCAGGCTCTTCTCAGAACCTCCCTCCCTCTGTGAGAGCAGGCTCTTCTCAGAACCTCCCTCTGTGAGAGGAGGCTCTTCTCAGACCCTCCCTCCCTCTGTGAGAGCAGGCTCTTCTCAGAACCTCCCTCTGTGAGAGCAGGCTCTTCTCAGAACCTCCCTCTGTGAGAGGAGGCTCTTCTCAGAACCTCCCTCTGTGAGAGCAGGCTCTTCTCAGAACGTCCCTCTGTGAGAGCAGGCTCTTCTCAGAACCTCCCTCCCTCTGTGAGAGCAGGCTCTTCTCAGAACCTCCCTCCCTCTGTGAGAGCAGGCTCTTCTCAGAACCCTCCCTCCCTCTGTGAGAGCAGGCTCTTCTCAGAACCTCCCTCCCTCTGTGAGAGCAGGCTCTTCTCAGAACCTCCCTCCCTCTGTGAGAGCAGGCTCTTCTCAGAACCTCCCTCTGTGAGAGCAGGCTCTTCTCAGAACCTCCCTCTGTGAGAGCAGGCTCTTCTCAGAACCTCCCTCTGTGAGAGCAGGCTCTTCTCAGAACCTCCCTCCCTCTGTGAGAGCAGGCTCTTCTCAGAACCTTCCTCCCTCTGTGAGAGCAGGCTCTTCTCAGAACCTCCCTCCCTCTGTGAGAGCAGGCTCTTCTCAGAACCTCCCTCCCTCTGTGAGAGCAGGCTCTTCTCAGAACCTCCCTCTGTGAGAGGAGGCTGTTCTCAGACCCTCCCTCTGTGAGAGGAGGCTGTTCTCAGAACCTCCCTCTGAAACACCCTCAGCCTCTACCTCTGTTAGTCCAGGCTCTTCAAATTCAAATTCTGTTTGAGAAGGCTCCAAAAATGTTCCCAGAGCAACAAAACATGAGCGCATCCTTTGTGGAAGTATTTTTTTCGGGAATGCGTGAGGCGTAAACGATCGACCTGTGGATCCGATTTGCCTGTTTCATGTTTTCCTCGATTTCCCCGTCTTCACCCTCTCCTCCCGCCTCTTACTCTTGCCTCTCCCGGTGGGTGGGGCTCGGAGCGAGAGAAGGAGATCTGAGGTGAAAAAAATAAGCGATTGGAATGAGCCCAAGGTCTCTGATAGAAACGTCCTCAATCTCTAGTCCTGTCTCTCGCTCTCAGCTTTACTGTCCCATCGAATGGAGGGATAGCTTGGATGCCCCCCCCCACCCCAAATCTCAGCCCCCCCACCCCCCACCCCCCAAGGTTAATATGGAGCTTAAATCAAACACATCGCCATCACATGGAGCGCACTGAAGGACTTTATAGCGTTGTGAAATCCCACTATTATACCCCTAAGTCATTGTGTCTGAGTCTCTGTCAGTGTCCATTACGTCTGTTAAGTGGTTCTTAGCTCTCTCGCTCTCGCTCTCTCTCTCTTGCTCGCTCTCTCTCTCTCTCGCTCTCTCTCTTTCTTGCACTCTCTCACTCTCTCTCGCTCTCTCTCTCTCTTTCTCACACTCTCACTCTCTCCCTCTCTCTCTCTCTCTCGCTCTGTCATCGTCTCATCCCCTGGGGGCTCATTCTGTTATGTATCTCTCTCTCCACCCTCCCTCCCTCCTTCTCCATCACCCTCTCTCTTCTTCTCTCTTATTTCCTCTCATCCACACTCATCCCTTCATCCAATCCATCCTGTCCTCCGTTTGCCTCCGTTCTTCACCTCCGCCCGTCCCTCCCTCGTTCTCCCGCCCTTTCTCCTTCTCTCTTTCCCATCCTTTCATCCATCCATCCTCTGCTCTGCCCTCTACCCCTCCCTGGTTCTGTCCCTTCTTCAGCTTTTAATGCGTTTAATTTCACCGCTGTCACATCTCTGCTGTGTTGTGTGTGTGTGTGTGTGTGTGTTGTGTGTGTGTTGTGTGTGCACTGTGTGACCTGGCTGCTGTTGCAGGCCAGCTTTTTAATCTCAAAGGGACTTCCTGGCAGACCTGAGTCAAACACATAATTGGTTTGCATCCAAATACTTCTCTGTGCTCGATTGATCTCGCCCGGTGCAATTAAGCCCACCGAGAGGACCAGAAGGTGGGGTTTGCACTAGTTTTTCATAGGTTCCCCCCCCCCCCCCCCCTAATTGCCCCTGCAGCTGCTGAAGGACTTCCCGGACGAGCTCCGCGCGGACATCGCCATGCACCTGAACAAGGAGCTGCTGCAGCTGCCGCTGTTCGAGTCGGCCAGCAGGGGGTGTCTGCGCTCCCTGTCCCTCATCATCAAGACCTCCTTCTGCGCCCCGGGGGAGTTCCTCATCCGCCAGGGCGACGCCCTGCAGGCCATCTACTTCGTCTGCTCCGGCTCCATGGAGGTGCTGAAGGACAACACCGTGCTGGCCATCCTGGGTAGGGCTTTAACACGCTCACACACTCTCTCACACACTCACTTATACACACACACACACACGCACTCACACACACACTCACTTATACGCACTCACACACTCACTCACACGCACTCATACACTCACACACTCACACACACTCACACTCACTTGTACACACACACACACACACACGCACTCACACACACACTCACTTATACGCACTCACACACTCACACACTCCCACTCACACACACTTATACATACACACACACACTCTCACACACTTATACACACACACACACACACACTCACACTCGCACACACACACACACACACACACACACACACTCACACACTTATACACACACACACACACACTTGTATACACACTATAAGTGCTGTAGATGAGCACTGTCTGAGACAAGTCTGCTGGAGACAGAGTGCGGGCAGTAGATGCTGCTGTAGCCGGGGTGTGTCTGTAACTGTGCAGTGTTTGGGCCGTGTGCTCTTTTTGACTCCATCGGTCCTGAGGCTGAATTAACTTTGTTCTTGCTGCGAGAGCTTTGGGGTAAAAGCGGCAAGAACACACAGAACCCTTCGATATTATTCTAACCCTTGACAAAGATGAGCAAAGAAAGGCGAATTAAATAAACGGCACAGTTAATGAGCTCTTTTATGCTAATACAACCAAACAAATTATTTCAAAACACAAAGCCAGAAGGCCACACACACACAGACATACATATACATACAGAGGCACGTACACACTCACACACACACACACACGCGCACACACACACTCCCATAGACACACATAGACACAAAAAGGCACACGCACACACACATAGACACACATAGACACACACGTGCACACACACACACACACACACACATCCTGGCCACTATAGTACACACATCACATGCGCACACACACACACACACTCCCACACACACATACACACACCACACACACACACACACACACACACCCACACACATCACACACACACAACAAACCTATTAAGCATTGACAGCTCTATTGTGGACAGGGTTTTGATTCTCTTTGAAAGCGGGTAAATACACCACCTTGATGTCCACACGGCCGAACACAACGGAAACCGCGGCGGAACTGTTCCGTGCGGGAGAGCGAACGCGTGGTCCGCGGAGATATGGGGATTACCGCGGTAAACTCGGGGAATTAGCGGAGAATAAGTGTTTGTGTGGCGGCCGGGGAATCTCCCCTCCTCTGAAACACCTCTGTGTGAGAGAGATTGGGGGTTCTGGACATTATGGAGCTGAATGTCTGACCGTTTCTTTGAACAGCAAGGCCCCCCACAAACAAATGATCTCTTAACAAGCATTTTAGTCTTGTAATAAGACTTACAATCATATTTTTTCTCTCATGTAGAAAATATTAACTTGTTTTAAGTTGCTGTTTGCTTGCCAGCCCCGTTGGAAAATCTTGAAATAAATCGATCTGTCTCACCTTATTTCCAATATTTTGGAAAAAGTAATAGAAATAAGATTTAAAATAAGCAATACTCGTAAAATACTTTTTGCAGTGCAGAGTCTGGCCACTGACTATGAAATCAAATCGAAAGTTTTGTTCATGCACCTTAACTGCATACCCAAAGCCTAACAACACAAATGTAGTATTTCAGTGCCAAACTGTACTTTTTTTAACTTACAATTAGTGCTCACTAAGCCACAAATACAATATAAATACTTTTTCCAAATAAGGATGCACCTCTGATGCTTCAAATATAAAACACATGCTACTTCAAAGGAACCAAGTTTTCAAAAGCCCAATAAATCCTTCTGTAGTTGGCTGTGTATGAACTGATAGTATGTTGCTTTCAGGATTAAAGAGAATAATAATCTATTTTAAAATGTCATATCATAGTATACGTGATATAACTCTTAAACAATGATTTTGGTTCTTTAATATATTTTATTATGAGAACTACCATAAACCATACTGGCCTTTTGCCATTTTATTAGTGCAGAAAACCAAACTCTGAAAACCAAACTGCAGGGAAAAGGTTCTCTTTCACAATAACATAAGGAATTATAAACGATCTTAGGCCTGCAAGCTTGTTTCAGAGAGGTAACTCACCATTCTTTTACGAAGGGGAGAAATATAAATATAAATATTCAACTTTAATACAGTTCTCTCTAATAGCGATGATAATATTAAATATAACCATAAGCATGAATAACGATTGTGTGCTCAACACTGATGATTTATAGAATGGTTCAGTTGTAGGGGCCCTACATTATTTGCTGTTCATTTCCTGGATGGTTTTGGCGTGCGGTGTGTTTAGCAGCAGTAGACGAGACGGTGAGTGAGTAACACAATGTTCCTTCGATGAAAACATGGCCATGGCGATTAAATATGGATGAAAAGCCCTGGTCTCTCCCTGTCGCTGACGTCCTCAGCGCCGTCATTAGCAGCTCGTTAGCTTTTCCGGAAGGTTCCGTGCGTTTCTTTGAGTCGGGCTGTGACACCTGTTTTGTTTTTCATAAAGCTACTTTATTTCTCTGTTTCTCTTTTTCTCCTCAGTCCCTGGAAAACATTTCCGTCTCAACAGGCATTTTAGTCTTGCAATGAGACTTAAGGTCTTATTTCGGTTTCTCTCAAGGAAAAAAAACATTAGCTTGTTTTAAGTTTTAAGTTTGCTTGACAAGCGAAATGTTCTTGCCATTGGCAAGTCCTGAAATTAGTCAAACTGTCTCTCCTCATTGTCAATATATTTGTCTTATTTAGCAAAAAAAAAAACATAGTGAAAGTAAAATAGACAAGATTTTAAGTCTCAGTGTAAGACTAAAATACTTTTTTTTTAAATGGTTTTTGCAGTCTTCTCTTCCTTCTCTCCTACCGCTCATTCACTCTTTTTATACCTCCTCTCTCCACCCTCTCCTGTCCTTCTCCTCCTCTTCCCTCTCTCCCTCTCTCCCCTGTGCTGCTGTCTGTTCCCTCGTTTCCTCCCGGGCCCCCCAGGGCCCGCCGGAGCAGCGGTCTGTCCCGTGTTTGTTGAGCGAGAGTGACGCATCCACATTAACTGAGTGTGAGTGATTACTCCGGCCCCCCCCTCCCTCCAGAGCTCATTATGTTCCTGGTTGTCTGGGAGAACAGAGCAGAGATGTCACGGCCACTGACAGGAGGACTGATGCCGGCTTCATCGTCACACCTCTGCTGGTTCTGTGTGTGTGTCTGTGTGTGTGTCTGTGCGTGTGTGTGTGTGTGTGTGTGAGAGAGAGAGAATGTGTGTGTGTCTGTGCGTGTGTGTGAGAGAGAGAATGTGTGTGTGTGTGTGAGAGAGAGAGAATGTATGTGTGTCTGTGAGTGAGAGAGAATGTGTGTGCGTGTGTGTGTGTGTGAGAGAGAATGTGTGTGTGTGTGTGTGAGAGAGAGAGAGAGAGAGAGAGAGAGTTATCTAGCTAATTCTGTAATCCTACCCTACTTTGTGGGTTTTACTCAGTGCAGTTATCCAGCTAACTCAGTAATCGTGCTTTGTGGGTTTTACTCAGTGCAGTTATCCAGCTAACTCAGTAATCCTGCTTTGTGGATATTATTTACATATTTAGTAATACGTTAATAAACTGGTGTACAGGTCTACCTAATAAATTGCTCAGTGAGTGTATATTCTGTGGAAAGATGGGCGGAAAAACACAATTTAGATTTTATGAGTGAAGTCGGGGTTTAAATGATGTCCCACCAGCTCGGAGGAAAAGCACAAATACTGATTTAATTTCTGTTAAATTAAATATCTGTTTAAAGAATGATTGTCCAACGGCAAGCCGTAACTGCTCCCAACTCCCCGGTTTTTCATCTCTGTGTCTGTTTACTGCAATAACTCCAGATTCACATCTCACGAACGCCACACCGTCCTTCTCAGTCTTTAAATTTAAACTCCCAGAGGCAAACATAAATGTGTCTCAACTTGCCAACATCGAAGATTGGAAATTTGGCATTTTGCAGGCTCTTTTAGCAGAGAGTTTTTTTTTTTTTTTTTAAGCCAGGATATACAGTTCCTGTACCTGTGTATGTGTACGTCTGTGTGGGTTTCTGTTTGTGTGTGTGTTGTGTGTGTCTGTGTGGTGTGAAAACATGTACATGCGTGTGTGTGTGTGTGTGTGTGTCTGTGTGGTGTGTATATATGTATGTGCGTGTGTGTGTGTGTGTCTGTGTGGTGTGTATATATGTATGTGCGTGTGTGTGTGTGTGTCTGTGTGGTGTGTATATATGTATGTGCGTGTGTGTGTGTGTGTGTGTCTGTGTGGTGTGTATATATGTATGTGCGTGTGTGTGTATTTGTGCGCGCATATGTGCTTGCGTGCCTGCATGTGTCTGTGTGTGCGTGTCTGTGTGTGTCTGTGCGTGTCTGTGCGTGTCTGTGTGTGTCTGTGTCTATGTGTGTCTGTCTGTGTGTGTGTGTGTGTGTGTGTGTGTGTGTGTGTGTGTGTGTGTGTGTGTTTGTATGCGTCTGTGTGACATGAAGGCAGGTGTTTCCCCTCAAGGTCACAGAATAGCAGTAGTGATCCCAGAATGCAGTGCGTGACCTGGCCCTGTGACACAGCGCTGGCCGTATGTGTCCGTACACAAAGACTCGGCGTTTTCCAAAGCAGACCTCCTCAGTAAGCACCACTGCATTCCTTCTCTGCGGTAAATAATTGATCGGCGCTGCATTATTAATGCACTGTGGGTTATTAATACAGGCCAGTGTGCAGTATGAAATGATAGATCTCTCCATAATATAGCACCTTCGGTATCAGAACAAAGCTGGCTGAGCAGGAGCAAGAGTTTCTGAGGCAGACCCAGAACTCATCGATCTGAGCAGGAGCAAGAGTTTCTGAGGCAGACCCAGAACTCATCGATCTCAGCAGGAGCAGGAGAGCAGAGTGTTACAGAGGCAGACAGGGAACACATTGATCGCGGAGTGCGTGCTCACACACACACACACACACACACACACACACACAACACCCTACTGCTCTGACTGGAATTCTCCCATCGGAACAACACATACTACACACGTGATCCGGAATTCTCCCATCGGAACAACACATACTACACACGTGATCCGGAATTCTCCCATCGGAACAACACATACTACACACGTGATCCGGAATTCTCCCATCGGAACAACACACACTAAACACGTGATCCGGAATTCTCCCATCGGAACAACACACACTAAACACGTGATCCGGAATTCTCCAATCGGAACAACACACACTACATGCCTGAACTGGAATTCTGCGTTGGAAAGACCGACAGCGTTAGGCAGATTGACACTTTAATGTGTTGACAAATATTCCGGGATGCCGATTTCATTTTATTCGCACATTTCGAGTATTCCCCTTTCTGTCTCTCAACTATTTTTCCGAATGGACTTTTGAGGACCCGTTCTTTAAACATCACATCCATGAGTCATTTTATCGACTGACCATGAAAAACCCCCTAATTTCCTCTCAGGTCCCCGCACAGTTTACCTCCTGCCTCAGTCTGATTTCTGCTGAGCGGAGAGTGGCCAGGCTGAGTCACAGGAGCGTAGATTGGGCGGGAGACGCTGTGTCCTCCCAGCGCAGAACATCAGACTTGTCCGCTTGGCACCTCCCCCTAGGCACCTCACAGGCCGCTTGGCACCTCCCCCTCTCCGAACCTCCACCTCACGCTCACGACTACTGTCTGTTCTGGCTCCACGGTGGTGGAACGATCTCCCCGTTGAGGTCAGAACTGTAGAATCTCTCCCCACCTTCAAGCGCAAGCTGAAGACGCACCTCTTCAAGCAGCACCTCTCCCCGTCCCTCCCTACCTCCCTGTGAACCTTAGTTGTTGTCTTTGTGATTTACGTAGTGTTTTGGTATTTTCGTAGCGTCTGCCAAATGCCAATGATGTAATGTAATGTATGTCCACGTAAAGAGATGCCATCGGCCCACTTGCAGCCGCCCTGCGGGGTAATGAGGCGGGTTGACGGGGGCCCCAGCAGCGTGTGGCAAATGGGGGGGGGGGGTGTCGAGTGAAATTCTGGGTGCACCGGACCCTGTGGTCCACCTGAAAACCAGAGACGAAAACACTCAACATTTTAGTCCAGGCCTTGTGAGCCCCCTACATAATACTTTTCTGCGTGAGACTAACTAACCTTGCCTGGTGGACTGGCACAAATGAAATTATCCCCAAAGTGTCAACCCCGCCCATCTGATCCTGCGTGCAGCTCTTCTTGGGATCCTGGGTGGTCAGTTACACAAACCCCACCCCCCCCTTGTGACACCCCTGTCTGACAGTAATGGATTGCACGTTATCTGGATTAAGTAATCGGATTACAAAAAAATGAAGTAATTGTACTTGGCCAGGGACATTTTATAAAATATGAATAATCTGATTACAGATTACCTGCACACAAAAGAAAACCGATTAGATCATACATTTTGAATAATCCAACAGATTACACTACTCAATATATTCTTTGCGATGTAATCTGTAACGGGTATCAGTAATCAGTACATTTCCCAGGTAATCCAGAACTGGTCTCGGGTCGGGCCGTGACGGGGTACAGGGTGGGGAGGTGGAGTGCAGAACGGGGAGTGGGAACGAAACGAAAACACCGCAAACCTGACGAGTAACTCCGGTCCCGTCTGCCTAACCAAACCTAGATGAACCTCGCTAGTCTACCGGAGGTTTACCGGGCTCGGAGCGGGCGTGTAGCCACATTACATTACATTACATTATTGGCATTTGGCAGACGCTCTTATCCAGAGCGACGTACAACAAAGTGCATACCCATAACCAGGGATAAGTGCGCTGAAAGACCCTAGAGGGAAGTACAATTTCAACTGCTACCTGTACAACAAAGATAAGGACAAGGGCCAAGAAACGAAAAAACAGAGCAAAAGTGACCAAAGTTAACTATCAAAACACTGCTTACCTAGCCAACTAAAAAATACCGATACACAAAGCAAGTCACAGAGACAACAATTAATGTTCACAGATCTCCTCCCAGGATCGGCCGCAGAAATACCAAAGGGAGAATAACAAAGCAGGATAACAAACGGTGTCCCGATGGAAGGCTGCGATCCTGCTGGAGCGCTCTAAACAGCCCGAGCCACTATACGGTGAGCAGAGGGGCAAAACTAAAGTCAAAGTCAGGGTGGGGTGAACGTGGTCAAACATGAGCAATTCACTGGGCCAAACAAATCAACAAGGGCTAAGGCGAGATTCAGAGTCGAATAGGATGAGGCAGTAGTCGTACACGAAATCCGATCAGCCAGCAAATCAAAAAAAGCGGTTAGGTGAGACGGTCGTACGCAAAGTCAACAAAGTAATCAAAAATCCACAATGCGCTCCCGCCAAGGTTCGAAGAGCCCACTGCTCCACTGGTGAATGCAAACTGCGGCTTTCTCAAATGCAAGAACCGTAAACGAAAGTTAAGCAAAGATAATCACGCGAATAGCAAAGATGCACAAGTGTAAAACGAAAGCTTACGAAAGAGGTCGTAACAACGTCGTCTAAGCTGTTGCTTATAGTCTGTGCTTTAGTGCAGTTAAATGCATACGGCTGAATGAGTTGATGGGAATCGATTAAAGCAGCGTGAATTGGTTGGAATGAAAACCTGCATACAAACGGCCCTGCCATGGCAACGGGTTTGAGAACACTGCCGTAAAAACTCACTTTCAGTGTCTGGTTAAGGGTTCGGTGCCTTACCCACAATGCCGCGCTGCCTCCAGCCCTCGTCCTGTCAGCTCTCGGGCAGAGAGCGAGAGAGGGAGAGGGAATCGGGAGAGGGGCTAAGCGGGAGTGTTGTAATAAGCGGTGCGGTTGTCCACAGTAGGTGTCATGTTTTATTTTACCTGCTCAGCGTCCCAAACCTTCTGAGGACCTGGGAGTCACCACAGCAATTTTCACTGCACAGTGTCAGAGACGGCGGCCGTGTGAAATGAAGTGAAGTGTGAAAGATGGCTCAGGCAGAGAGAGGGGGAGAGGGAGAGGGAGAGAGGGGGAGAGAGAGGGAGAGGTAGAGGGGGAGAGAGAGAAGGAGAGGTAGAGGGAGAGACAGAAAGACAGAGAGTGGGGAAGGTGAGGGGAAGAGAGGGAGTGAGAGAGAAAGGGAGGGAGTGAGAGTGAGAGGGGGGGTGTATGGTGTGGTTAAATGAAGTGTAATGTAGAGAGAGTTGGGCAGTGTGGGGTGGGGAGGGGATCAAGGCAGCACAAACCCCAAAGATGAAAGCGAGAGGAAAAAGGTGTAAAATGGCGGTTCTGGTGACTCCCAAACCCACGCCAGCCCCCCTCCCTGCCCGTGTGTCTCCTGGGAGAGCCTTCTGAGGGAGCTGAAGAGCCCTGTGCCGGGGAGCTTTCATCCAGCAGCTCTGCCTCCAACCCCTCTCTCCCCTCTCCACTTCACTCCCTGTCGAGAGTATCGATTGCACCTCGTCTTCCTCTCCCGGAAGCAAGAGCTGCCAATCACTGTCTTTATAGCACTGCGATCGCACTGAGCCCGGTGGAGAGGAGGCTTTCCGCGGTGTGCAGTGTTCTAGAACCCCGTAACCAGTCGTTATTGTGACATCAGCATTGGAGTGCTCAGACGAGAACGTTCCAATCACGTGTTTGTGACCTCACACCTTACAGGGTTAAGGGAGATGGGATCGTGGAGGTCCTAGAGTGTGTGTCGGGGGCCTCAGAAAAGTGTACTGTAATTGTGCACAGGGTTGTGCAAGATCTTTCCATGGGACCCAAAATCCCTGCCGGCACCGTTGTTTTCAGTCCATGGTGGGTGTGTGTGTATGTGTGTGTGTGTGTGTAGTCAATATGTGAATGAGCACATCCCATTGGTCTTTGCTCTACAGTAGTAGTAACCAACCCCATTCCTGGAGATCTACTGTCCTATAGGATTTCACTCCAACCCTAATTTGGCGCATCTGATTCCATTAATTAGCAGCTTAAGGGTTGGAGTGAAAACAGGACGGTAGATCTCCAGGAACAGGGTTGGGCAGCCCTGCTCTAGCTGTTGAATGAGGTGTGCTGTGTTAGGGTTGGAGTGAAAACCTACAGGATGGTAGATCTCCAGGAACATGGCTGGGCAGCCCTGCTCTAGCTGTTGAATGAGGTGTGGCTTTGTTAGGGTTGGAGTGAAAACATTCAGGATGCTAGATCTCCAGGAACATGGCTGGGCAGCTTTTGTGAAGCTGTTTGACAGGTGAGCTTTGGCTGTGTTCCCGCAGGTAAAGGAGACCTGATTGGCTCGGACTCTCTGACTAAGGAGCAGGTGATAAAGACCAACGCTAACGTGAAGGCGCTGACCTACTGCGACCTGCAGTACATCAGCCTCAAAGGTCTGCGGGAGGTCCTGCGCCTCTACCCCGAGTACGCCCAGAAGTTCGTCAGCGAGATCCAGCACGACCTCACCTACAACCTGCGGGAGGGCCACGGAGCGGACGTGAGTTCGGCCTTAGCCTGCATGCTACGCTACATCGTATGCTATGCTGTGTCATACACTAGCATGCTACATCATACGCTACGCTACGATACGCACTATGCTACATCATACACTAGCATGCTACATCATACGCTACGCTACGATACGCACTATGCTACATCATACGCTAGCATGCTACATCATACGCTATGCTACATCATACACTAGCATGCTACATCATACGCTACGCTACGATACACACTATGCTACAGCATACGCTAGCATGCTACACCATATGCTATGCTACGTTGCACACTATGCTACATGTTACGCTATGGTTCATCATACACTAGCATGCTACATCAAATGCTATGCTACTTCATACTCTATGCAACGTCATACGCTATGCTTTGTCATATGCTGGATAGACTCCGGCTTTAACCTGCATGCCATGCCATAGGCTATGCAATGTCATATGCTACACTCCATTCACCCAAATGTGGGGTTGTCTAGCTATAGGCTATGGGTCTTCCAGGGTCAAGGATGTTGGCCTTTGGGGATTTGGGGTAAGGCGGGGGTGGGCGGGGGTTGGTAGGATATTACATAATTTTTTCCATTCTGATATTCTTAATAACAAAAATGAGCTAGGGTCCTTGATGATCTATGATTCACACAGTTCAGCTTAAACAAGCGCTGCATTTCGACTTGAATTATCCAGGGCTGAGAGTGTGTTTAACTGGTCCAGAATCTGCCTGCTAATTTTGCCGTCGTTGGCCGACACCTCTAACCCGCCGTCTGCTCCTATGCGCTGGCATGCGGAAGCAGCTTTCACGCCAGCGATGCTTCTCGAGTAATAAGTACACAGTACAGCACTCACTCCAGTCCAATAGAATTTGTAATTGGGGCCCTGTTGTCGTTGAAAGAGCGGTTAGCCCAGGAGGAGCCGCTGAGCGGCGCCGTGAGTTACGTGTCTGAGTCACGTCTGCGAGACGTGGGTCGCTGAAGGCGCCGTCGCCCGGAGCGTCTCCGCACCGACAACCGCCGAAAAAAAACAACTAAACAAAATGGAGGATTCTGTTTGAATCGAGCGAGAGACGGCGGCCCGCTTATTCTCCTCGTTACCTTCCTTCGCCCGAGCTTTCATCCCCGAAAATATCTTTTTATTAACACTTATCTTTGTAGACTTTCAGCCCGTCGTTAGAGGATTAAGTGAGAGATTCGCGTTGCAGACAGGTGCGGGGTGTAGTGCTGCTATTATCCGTTCATCAAATTCACGATTCGAATCGTTAAGGACTGAGCGCCGGAGCTGTGCGCCAAGTGAATATGACTTCGTGTTCTCTTCGCTTAAAACTTGAAAAGTGTTTTTGACTTGTGAGTCAGTCCGGCGGTAAAATGCTCTTGAAGTCTCAGAAGCCCCAAGGTTGGCGAGGGAGCTGGCAGCAGGTCTCTGTGGTACGAGAAGTCTTTGACCGCTTTCAAGCGCAGACTGAAGACTCGTCTCTTCAAGGCTGCACCTTTCCCTCCCTACCTCACGACATAATAGCACTGATGTGTAGTTATTGTTGTAGTCGCGGTATTCTCGCTGCCAACCGTGGTATGCTAGTCGGTGAGTTGATACAAGGGTTCAAGTGTAATCAGAAGCATTGTAAGGTCCCCGCTTTGTTGGGTATACGTGAGAAAAGTGTAATCCAAAGCATTGTAAGGTCCCCACTTTGTAGGGTATATGTGGGCGACATTGGCTCAGGCAGGAAGAGCAGTCGTCTGGCAGTGGATGCCGATTCAATTCCGCTCTGGGTATGTTGAAGTGTCCCTGAGCAAGACGCCTAACTCCCAAATGCTCCTGACGAGCTGGTCGGCGCCTTGCATGGCAGCCAATTGCCATTGGTGCGTGAGCGTGTGTATGAATGGGTGAATGAGAAGCATCAATTGTACAGTGCTTTGGATAAAGACACTATATAAATGGCCACCACTTACCCATTTATGTGAGAAAAGTGTAATCCAAAGCATTGTGAGGTCCCCGCTTTGCATGGTATGTGAGGAGACTCGCACAGTGCTTTCTTTTAACAGATGACCCCTGTCAAATTGTCTGGGTTCATTGTCATAGCGTTGCCTTACAAAACAGATCACCTCCCTCCTGGAATAATATCCACTGCATCATCGCCTGCTGTCTACGTCTGGCTAAAAATACCGCTGAAGAAGACGAATGAGAGTACATAATGCATTCAGTTCTCTCTAGCGCAATTCATTTATTAGCACTAAAGACTGGTCACATTTCAAGCCACTGCCGTTCTCCTTTAGACGGCTGGAAAATGTCACTAATACATTAACTACTCTGGGGGAAAAACACAGTGTGTTGACTCATTCCTCTAATATATGTGTATGAGATTTTGGGTCAAAAAACTTTCTACGCTTTACTGAGCTTGTCGGGTGTATTGGTACCAATGAAATACTCTCAAAAACTGCAAACCCCGACCTTCTGGCCATCTTGGTTGGCTCAATTGTACCAGGCAAGATCAATCAAGCACAGAAAAGCATTTGACTCAAGTCGGGCGTGTATTTTGTTTGATTGTTTTGTGACATTGAAATACCTTTCTACCACGAATGTCTACAGCCACAGACGTAACATAACCTCCCAAAAACACCCGTTTAGTATTCAGTTTAGAAATATTTGCTGAATAAAACATTTGATCACAAAAACAAAAACCTCCCGAAAAACACCACTGCACTATGCACCACGCTAGCCGGCAAAGCTATGAGGACAACCGCAGGTCAGACGATGTTTCGTCGAAGTACGGCGCGTCGGACGCCCGCCTTGGCGTCTGCACGATGAAACCGAGGCGATATGAGCGTGTTTTCGAGGGCCGGTGTTGTTCTGAGCCGGCAGGGGCCGCTCCCGTAGCGCTAACCTCCCGGCTCTGGGCTCGTCGGGGTGCGGGTGGAGCCAGGGCCCACCGCCTCGCTCTCGTCCACTGCCGTTAGCCAGCGCCTGGGGCTAGGTCTCTCCGGCTGCCAGCCCGTGAAGGTGTGCTGACAGCAGGGTCCGCTGTAGTTTCCCTGCCGCCTGCTCAGCTCATTATTTATTCATATGAATACCGGTAGGTGCTGTCCTTCTCCTTGTTTTTTATTTTTTATTTTTATTAATCTTTTTTTTTTCCTCCCAGTTCGGGGAGCTCGGTCGTGTTTGTAAAGCGCGACACGACCACATCCTTGAGAGCACGGGCCGGTACTCACAGGCGTCCTTCGAAAGCCACTGGCGCTAACCAGCGCTAACCGGCGCTACGTGGTTTCACACGGTAGTCGTTGTGTAGGATGCTAAACGGCATGCAAGGCTGGGGACTAACAGACTGCAGGCACACACACACACACGCGCACACACACACAGGCACACACACAAACACACACACAGGCACACACACACACAGGCACACACACACACACAGGCACACACACAAACACACACACAGGCACACACACACACACAGGCACACACACACACAGGCATGGGAGTTGGCTGAGGTGGGGTGGTGAGGGGGAATGGGGTTATGGGAGGGAGGCGGGGTCATCCACCTTGCCCGATACTTTATCCTGGTATTCGTTTTTTAATTGTCATTGCTATTTTTAATATTGACACGCAGGATATATAGCATACCAACATAATATAACATATAACATACAAGGTAAAGATAATATGAAGA
This sequence comes from Conger conger, assembly GCF_963514075.1. Classification (NCBI taxonomy): domain Eukaryota; kingdom Metazoa; phylum Chordata; class Actinopteri; order Anguilliformes; family Congridae; genus Conger; species Conger conger. Next base: position 79,775,755 of record NC_083762.1, read on the forward strand.
AAACATAAACATAACTTCACATAATGATGCGAACAGGCCGTTCAGCCCAGCAAAGCTCGCCTTTTCCTGCCACTAAAGGGTTCCTAGTCCTCACTGTTTACCTTCAAACCAGCATCGAATCAAAGCCTGGTCTTGAAAACCGCCAGAGTCTCTGTCTCCACTACATGACCTGGCAAGCTACTCCACACAGTGACCACTCTCTGTGAATAAACACTTCTTGATGTCTGTGCAGAATTTAACTTTCAGTCATTTTCAATTATTCAGCCTTGTTCTACTGCCAGAACTCAACCTGAGGAACCTCTTGCAGTTCACTTTGTTAGTCCCTTTTAAAAGCCTGATATGAATGTAAAAACCCTAAATAATCTAGCAATTATCTTTGTCTATATATCCCTCTCTAATCCCGAAAGTCCCATAGAGTCATGCACACCAAAAATATTGACTCATGAACCATGTAGCGAATGCAGAAATGTGATGCGGTAATGCAAGACATTTCAAGCAGAACCGGACTCAGAAGAGGGAAGTCCATCTGCCACGGGTCCCCACTGTTGTCACGGTCTCGTTGTGCCTTTCGGCGTGTTTTGTAAAACGGGTTATTAACTTTCAGCTGTGCGAGAGCGATCGTTCGCCCTCCCTGGCCCGCTCCCTCGCGGACCGGCGGTGCCAGACGGCCCCTCCAGGTCGCTCCCGAAGTCTGAGCACGATCCAAATGAATGTTCATTCGCTCCTCATCCTCCTCCTCCTCCTCCTCCGCTGGAGTGCGTGCGGGCGATCATCCACTCCAAACAAACAGACGTATCGTCGGCGCGTTGTTCTCCTGAGTGAATGGGGAGCGCGGCGAGACACGTTTTTTTCCTGAGAGAACGATGTTGACACAGCCATCCTCTGCACCGTGCCCTGTAGGAAGAAGCAGTCAGCTCGTTAAGCACATATTATTACTTATTATATAATATCCCCCGGCCCTTTCCATCTGCGCAAGATAAAATCTATAGCGCGGTTTCTTCTTCGTATGTATCTGTGAATTAAACATGCCGATTGAAGCTGAGCACAGTTTATGACATCAGTGAGTGCCGCGTTTCTTCGAGTGTGAAGTAGCCACAGTGCCCGCCCGAGGGGAAATGTGATCATCAGACACAGGGGGCGTGGACTGAGGCGCGTTGGAGTGCGCACTTCAGACGGGGATGCCGTGTATGCGGTCAGGTTGTTAATCACGGGTCACGAGTCCCTGGGGCTGGCGGTCTGATGCTGGAGCTCTGGGTATAAATCTCAGTTTCTCGCCATATGGAGGAGCTAATCTCAGAGTGGGGCGCGCAGACTGCAACGCTGGCAGATTACCACAGTGTTTCCACCACCACTGCGCCACTTATTATATTATATTACCACTTTTTATACACACACACACACACACACTCATACACATACCGTAAATCCTCAAATTGTGGCCGGGGTCTTTTATTTACTTAGGCTGCACAAAGCACAGGCCTTTATTTGGGGCAGGCTTGTATTCGAGACAGGCCTTTATTTCTTATTAGGCTTCTGTTGTAGAATTGTATTCTTAGAAATAAAGTAAAAGGCTACACTTCAAGTGGGCACTTTGTAAAACACTTCCTGTAACCGTTCAGAAATCAATTAGTGTAGGCTAATCAGGAAACACCGTTTGGTAAATCATAGTGTCAGTCTTAGACTTGGTTTATTGCAAATATTTTCAAACACAATAAATCACATGCAAGTCCAGAATCCATAAAATAACAACTTGCCAGACACGCCTTCATGATCAATAACACATTAACGTAGATAACAGCAAGTTAAGGATCTTTTTTTCCTAAAGTGCGTTTTATTGTGAGACATGCGTTTCGTTCGGAGCAGCATACCGGTAGGCTATCAAAAGATTTTCGCTTTGGTTTGGGATTTAATTTACTTTTGGACTGTTTGATTCTATCGCTAAATGTTGGGACTGATGGGCACTGGGGGGTATTTGATGGTTCACTGTTAAGTTTTATGTAGTTGAAAGAGTGTCGGGATTTCCACCCGTCTGTTTATTGCGAGCCAAGGCAGCCGCTTTCATTCATTCATTGAACGTGCGCTGTGCTGTAAATACATGGAAACCTTATTGCGTAGCCAAGTAGCCTAAATTGAGTTAATTTTTTAATTTTGCCCGATTAACTTTTTATTAAATTCGTAGGCTGGAATGCCTCGCGGCAACAATTTTGTTTAAATGTATACTGCTTCAGCCTTTGGCAAGCTACTTAGAAGGGGGCGGCAAGCGACTGGTAGCTTGAGAGCAACGTGTTGGAGACCCATGGTGTAGGACAACGACTTTTCATTGGCAACAGTACTAAACCAGCCAACAATATAAAATATTAAGAAGAGCTCTTTTATTTCATTGAGTTGAATCGAAACAATGTCTTCTAGTGCTCATGGACTGATAGCCCTACTGGTAGGCAATATTACCCCAGCTTGTATTTGGGGGCCGGCCTTTATTTGTCAGAATTGACCACGCCCCCGGCTATTATCCGAGGCCCGGCTTCAAATAGAATCCCGGACACAATTTGAGGATTTACGGTACATACACTCACACACACTCACACACACACACACACACACACACACACACACACACACACACATATACACACACTCTCACACACACACACACTCGCATACACACACACTCACATACACATACACTCACACACGCACGCTCACACACACACACACACACACACACACACACACACACACACATATACACACACTCACACACACAAACACACAGTCACATACACATACACTCACACACGCATGCTCACACACACACATACACACAGATACACGCACACACTCACACATGTCTTTTTAATGGAATCTTTATTTAACCAGGAATACCCCATGGAGATGAAAATCTATTTTACAAGGCGGACCTCACATACAATACAACACATCCTGCATCAGACACACATTAAGACACACACCTGTTGTATAACACACACTATAACTAATGCCCACATCCTCACGCGCTATACATCAGAGATCGTCCGCACACTCTATTAAAGTGAGCAGCCGCACACGGATCTCATCTGTACGAGTCTCAGGTGCGTTGGGGATTTGTCTGTGAGTTTCACATGCAGGACCACGTTCAGAGTCTCTGTAGAGGTAACACAGCAGCGTGCAGCACTGCAGTGTTTCAGCGAGCACGGTGTGTGGGGGTCTCTGACCGTGTGGGGTGGTGTGGGGGTCTCTGACCGTGTGGGGTGGTGTGTGTGGGGGTCTCTGACCTTGTGGGGTGGTGTGTGTGGGGGTCTCTGACCGTGTGGGGTGGTGTGTGTGGGGGTCTCTGACCGGGTGGGGTGGTGTGTGTGTGGGTCTCTGACCGTGTGGGGTGGTGTGTGTGGGCGTCTCAGACCGTGTGGGGTGGTGTGTGTGGGGGTCTCTGACCGTGTGGGGTGGTGTGTGGGGGTCTCTGACCATGTGGGGTGGTGTGTGTGTGGGTCTCTGACCGGGTGGGGTGGTGTGTGTGGGGGTCTCTGACCGTGTGGGGTGGTGTGTGTGTGGGGGTCTCTGACCGTGTGGGGTGGTGTGTGTGGGGGTCTCTGACCGTGTGGGGTGGTGTGTGTGTGGGTCTCTGACCGGGTGGGGTGGTGTGTGTGGGGGTCTCTGACCATGTGGGGTGGTGTGTGTGGGGGTCTCTGACCGTGTGGGGTGGTGTGTGTGTCTCTGAGTGTGTGCGGTGGTGTGTGTGCGGAGGCAGCTCGTTAGCTACAGATTCCGTTACATTAAAGGAGCACACACTGTTACTAACAACCCCAGGCCCCTGCCAGCCCCACTAAACAGAGCAGCTTCTTGTGCAGCGGATTAAACCTCCTCTGACATAACATCAACACATCAACACCTCAGCACTGTCTGTAACAGGGAGTGCCCCGTTCCTCCTGCAGGAAATAACCGCAGTCCTTTCAGACACACTGGGGAGAGCGCATCCACACACACACACAGTCACACACACACACACACACACACACTCACACACACACACACATACACACACACTCAAACATGTACACACGCACACACACACATACACTCTCAAACATGTACTCACGCACACACACACACACACGCACACACACACACACAAACATGTACTCACGCACACACACACACACACGCACACACACACACACACACACTCACACACACACACACACTCAAACATGTACACACGCACACACACACATACACTCTCAAACATGTACTCACGCACACACACACACACACACACACACAAACATGTACACACGCACACACACACATACACACACACACACACACACACTCAAACATGTACACACGCACACACACACATACACTCTTAAACATGTACTCACGCACACACACACACACACGCATACACACACACAAACATGTACACACACGCACACAAATGCCGCTGTTCGAGCTCAGACATGGATGAGCACGCAGAGACACGCAAACACACACGTGCAGACACACACGCGTGAGCGCGAGAGTCTCAGGGTTTGAGTCTAACACGCAGGGACGGGAATAGCTGAGCGGAACACGGCGGTTACTAAGAATAGCAGCGGGCGGGGGGGGCTGCCCCCATGGGCTGTGTCCCCTGCAGCTCTGCGCTAAGATTGGAGCTGGCAGGATATAAATAGCACAGGGAGGGGAGGGAAGGGGGAGCACCTCCTCTCTGCTGTCTCCTTCTGCCTGCAGTACTGCTCAACCGGAGAACTGCAGTGTGTGTGTGTGTGTGTGTGTGTGTGTGTGTGTGTCTGACACGCAGCCGGCGTGTGTGTGAGTGTGTGTGTGTGTGTGCATGTGTGCATGTGTGCATGTGTGTCTGTGTGTGTGTGTGTGTGTGTGTGTGTGTGTGTTTGCTTCTGTGCCAGAAAGAGAGAGTGTGTGTGTGTGCGTGTCTGACACAGAGCTTGCACGTGTTTCTGAGTTTCTTATGCTTGCTTCTGTGACAGTGAGAGTGACAGTTAATTTGTGTGTGCATCTGAGACAGAGCCTGTGTGTGTGAGTGTGAGTGTGTGTGTGTGTGTGTGTGTGTGTGTGTGTGTGTGTGTGTGTGTGTGTGTGTGTGCGTGCGTGTGAGTGTGAGTGTGCGTGTGCGTGTCTGCTCGCTTCTGTGACAGTGAGAGACAGTCTGTTTGTGGGTGGGTTGGATCTGTGTTTCTGAAGCAGTGTGTGTGAGTGTGTGTGTGTGTGTGTGTGTGTGTGCATGCATCACGCAAAGCCACACACTACTCAGTGCACACATCTAAGCTGAGGCATGAAATTCACTCCAAACCCTGAATTTTGGATGCAGACTTGTGTGGGCTGCAAGCAGGCGCACTAGCGACAAGCCGAGACCAACGCCCCCCCAACGCCCCCCCAACGCCCCGCCAATGCCCCCCCAACGCCCCCCCAACACCCCCCCAACGCCCCCCCAACGCCCCACCAACGCCCCCCCAACGCCCCCCCCCTCACTGCAGCCGGGGGGAACAGGGCTCAAAGGCTGCGGCTATTTATTTAACACTGTGGCTATTGATTGGTCGAGTCACTTAGGATCGACCACGCCGGTACATACATTAGATCAACACACACACACACACACACACACACACACACACTCATAGAACACAGGCATGCTTGCATATACACACACACGGAGCACACACAGGTTTACATACACACACACACACACACACACACACACACAGACACACACACATGCACCCATGCAAGCACACACACACACACACACACACACACGCACCCATGCAAGCACACACACACACACACACTTATAGAACACAGGCATGCTTGCATATACACACACACGGAGCACACACAGGTTTACATACACACACACACACACAAATACACCCGCTTTTGTTTAGTTAAGGGGACTCATGACAGGATCATAATTCATGGAGACACCTCTTTCTGTCTTTCTGAAGGTCCCTCTGACACACACACATATACACATACGCATGTACATACATATGAACACACACACACACACGCGCACACACGACCCTCACCATAGGAGGAGACAGCGGACACGTTCAGACTGTAAGATGTACGGTGTATGAGTAAAGGCGCATGCCCTGATCTCCCACAGACACCCCCACAGACACCCCCCCTCACAGACCCCCCCACAGAACTCCCTCACAGACACCCCCCCCCCACAGACACCCCCACAGACACCCCCCTCACAGACCCCCCCCCCCACAGACACCCCCTTCACAGAACTCCCTCACAGACACCCCCCCCCACAGACACCCCCACAGACACCCCCTTCACAGACCCCCCCCTCACAGACCCCCCCCACAGACACCCCCCTCACAGACCCCCCCCAGAGACACCCCCTTCACAGACCCCCCCCACAGACACCCCCCTCACAGACCCCCCCCAGAGACACCCCCTTCACAGACCCCCCCTCACAGACCCCCCCCCCACAGACACCCCCCTCACAGACACCCCCTTCACAGACCACCCCTCACAGACTCCCCCCCACAGACACCCCCCCTCACAGACCTCCCCCACAGACACCCCCACAGACACCCCCCCCACAGAACTCCCTCACAGACCCCTCCCCCCACAGACACCCCCCCCACAGAACTCCCTCACAGACCCCTCCCCCCACAGACACCCCCCCCACAGAACTGCCTCACAGATCCCCCACAGACACCCCCACAGAACTCCCTCACAGATCCCCCACAGACACCCCCACAGAACTCCCTCACAGATCCCCCCCCCCCCCACAGACACCCCCCCACAGAACTCCCTCACAGATCCCCCCCCCCCCCCACAGACACCCCCCCACAGAACTCCCTCACAGATCCCCCCCCAGTGCTGACGGCCCTGTTACTATGATTGGATACTGAGAGCTAAAAATAACCCCAGATTTCTGAGGCGGGGGGCGGGGGGGGGGCGGGCGGGGGTGGAGGGAGCGGGGGAGCGGGGGAGGGGGGGAGGGGTGAGGAGGAGAGCGAAAAAGAAAAAAAACTGCGCCCAGAACGAAGGAGAGGGGGGATGGAGAGAGAGGGAGAGAGAGAGATGGGATGGAGAGAGGGAGAGGGATGGAGAGGGGGATGCAGAAAGTGAGATAAAATTGAAAAGAGGGAGACAAAGAGAGAGATGAAAGGATCAATGTCCTCTCGTTGGACGTAGCCCCGTACCCCTCCCAGAAGAAGATGACTTCTCCCTCTGTGTGTGTGCAGACGGTGTTATGAGTCTACTGCAGGGCACTGTGGACACCACTGTCTGCCGCTTTACTCCTGCTTAGCGTGGATCTCTCAGACTTCCCTGGCAGAGCGAGACGGAAAGATCCAGATTATTAATTTGGCGAAAAAGACAGGAGGGGGGGGGGGGGGGGTTGGGGGTGAGGGTGAGGCCAGGGGGAGATGGATGAAGCACAAAAGACAGATACGGGCGGGGGGGGGGGGGGGGGGATGGGGCCTCCTGGAACAGCCGGTAACCGAACACACAGCAGGAGGAGAGGAGAGGAGAGGAGAGGGGTCTCCTTGTGGTGTCCTGCCCCCTGGTGGCCACTACTGCGTAGTGCACTCCGGTCTTCACCGTTAGCGTTAGCGTAGCGACCCCCCTCGGTGGAGCAGGGCCATATGCTGCTGCAGCGCTCTCTGTCCTGGGGGGCGTAGCCACCTGGAGGTCTTACATATGGATATCAGCTTATGCTCTGTTTGCATTATTTATTATGAACCGTCATTTATACGGGGTAAGTTGACAGAGCACACATGCTCTTCTGCAGTAATGCCCTTAATGCCCCCCCAAGTTGCCAAACCTGCATGTGTTTGTATGGTGGGAGGAAACCGGAGTACCTGGAGGAAACCCACACAGACACGGGGAGAACATGCAGACTCCACACAGACACGGGAGAACATGCAGACTCCACACAGACACGAGGAGAACATGCAGACTCCACACAGACACGGGGAGAACATGCAAACTCCACACAGACACGGGGAGAACATGCAAACTCCACACAGACACGGGGAGAACATGCAAACTCCACACAGACACGGGGAGAACATGCAAACTCCACACAGACACGGGGAGAACATGCAGACTCCACACAGACACGGGAGAACACACAGACTCCACACAGACACGAGGAGAACATGCAGACTCCACACAGACACGTGGAGAACATGCAGACTCCACACAGACACGGGGAGAACATGCTGACTCCACACAGACACTGGGAGAACATGCAGACTCCACACAGACACGGGGAGAACATGCAAACTCCACACAGACACGGGGAGAACATGCAAACTCCACACAGACACGGGGAGAACATGTAAACTCCACACAGACACGGGGAGAACATGCAGACTCCACACAGACACAGGGAGAAAATGCTGACTCCACACAGACACGGGAGAACATGTAAACTCCACACAGACACGGGGAGAACATGCAGACTCCACACAGACACAGGGAGAAAATGCTGACTCCACACAGACACAGGGAGAAAATGCACACACCAAACAGAGAGGCCCAGGCCTTGATTTGAACCCAGAATCTTTTTTTTCTGTGAGGTTATTTCCAGCACGATGGAGTGTTTGGTGTTTTCACAGTGATTACATTTTTTTAATTCTCAGCGCATGGTTTTGTAAGAATTTCTCAGATGACAACGGTTCTGAATATGAGCGCGTTCAGTCCCAAGCCCACATCCCCAGGGGTTCTGGCTTCAGAAAAGTTGGAAAGAAAGTTGGGAAAATGTAGTATGGTTTTAATAGCGGCTCGAAACAATGGTATAGCAGTCATCAGATTGGTTGAAAAGGTATCAGAGTGCCATATGGCACTTTTGGGACTGAAAGGGATAAACTGCAGTGGCAGATGGCTTTTTTCCAAACAGAAAACAACTAACGTGGTTTCTCCCTCTCTCTTTCCCACCCACCCCATTCTCACCTTTTTTACTCACCTCTTGTCCCATTCCTATGTCCTCAACTCTTCCTCTTCTCTCCCTCTTTCTCTCCTTCTCCTCCCCTCTCCCTTGTTCTGTCCAACTCTGCCTGTTTCCACATCCATGCCTCTCTCCCTGCCTCATCCCTCTCTCTCCCTCTCTCCCTCCCTCCCTCCCTCCCTCCCCTCTCTCCCTCCTCCCTCCTCTCTCCCTCCCTTGTTCTCTCCCTTCCTCCCTCTCTCTCTCCCTCTCTCCCTCTCTCCTCCCTCTATATCTCCCTCGTTCTCTCCCTCCTCCCTCTCTCTCTCCCTCTCCCTCTCCCTCTCCCTCTCCCTCCCTCTCTCTCTCTCTCTCCCTCTCTCTCACCCTCTCTCTCTCCCTCCCTCCCTCCCTCTCCGTCTCTCAGATGGACTGGGAGAGTAACGGCGGGCTGGTGAAGAAGCTTCCCTCCATAAAGGAGGATGAGGAGGGCGATGAAGAGGAGCTGTCCACCCTGTCGCGGGCCGCCGCGGTCCCCCATGAGGCTGTCCCGCGGGCTGAACTCGCCGCTGCGCTCCCCCCTCATGCCCCCCCGGCCCTTCCGCAGCCCCGGCGAACAGCTGCGCCCCGCCACCCTGCAGATCCCCCTGGTCAGCTTCAGCGGGGCTCCTCCGGAGCTCAGCCCCCAGGTAGGAACCTTCCTCACCGGGACATGTTCCCCCGGGGGACGCTTTAAGGGCGGACGCAGTACACAGCCATGTCCAAAACCGCCGTGTCCTCAGAATGTGTGCCGTCTTCTAAATATACCGCCTACTGATAGTTGTGCGAGGTGTTTCGCTGAATGCAGACAGTGAGAAAGTGGATGAGAAAGTTGGAGGCTACATTTTCTCCCAAGTTGTGTACATATTAACATAATTTCGTGGAGTGTATTCGCAAGTAGACCTTTTCAGGAGTGAAGCATTAGGAGGTCCCCCAAGGAGGAAGAGGCAGACCTTCTCACCCAGTGTGTTCAATTTACACACGCTGTGGCTCAGGGGCAGTCATCCGGCCGCCGGAGGGTTGCCGGTTCAACCCCTGGATGTGTCCCTGAGCAAGACACCTAGCCCTAATTGCTCCTCACGAGCTGGTTGGTGCCTTCCATGCGCTTGCCTACTATTATACAGCTTGTGTACTCAATAGTAAGCAGGTATGCAGACTCGGAAACAACTTAAACAAGAAGGAAAGCCGCACTGTCTTATTAACATGGATCCACACCCACACGTGCCCAGCATTCCCGCATTTTTACAAACAGTTTTGCCTTGAATGCCCTAAAGACTGGATTTAGTTTGCCACTCCAAAACATCCACATCTGCCTCCTCTCACTGAATATTCACACGGACGTTATTTGAGTAATGCTCACTATTCAAAGAGGTGGGCGGATCGAGAAAACAACGTTTCAATCTTCCTTTAAGTGGTAACTGATAACATCTTCAACACACATTCACGGATCTGAATGAATTTCCATCGTAAATTTTGCCAACTCTGAGATCTGAGCCGGGAGCGGACAGGCAGATCACTAATACCTCTGTTTGAGATGCTGCACTCCCATTACCCATAATCCACCTCTCCGCCCATCAAGTGGGTGGAATAGCTTTGGCTCTTGTATTAGCCCTCTTTGCGCAATGTTTGTGAATGGCTCTTATAAACCTCTTTCTCGGCTTAAAGGCTTTTAGAATCCACAAGTGCTTAGAGTAAGCGATGGCTCGAAGTCAAATATGGACCCTTGTTCAACATCACCCAGTAATTACACACAGTCAGATCTTAGAAAGCAGTGACTTTAATCCAAACTGGATCATTTCCAGCATTTTTTTTTAATGGCCACGACTGCAGTCAACGAAGAAACAAAGAGGTGCATTGTGGGTACGTGTAACACAGGGCTCCTTCCAATCGCGTGTTTTTTTTCCGATCGATCGAGGTCCGCCATCTTTAAGGACATTCCGACCCGTTAATTGCTCCTTCTAGCAGCTAGAAGTAGAAGTTCTGAACTCCCAAACTTTCCTTTGAGCATCGTTTGCAGAGGTTTTTTTTGTTTTTTTTTCCCCGGAAAGCTTGACGCATAAATGATGGACCTCTCCCCATCTGCCACACATCTGCCACACGTCTGTAGCTGACGTGGCTTCAAACTGGGGTTTTAAGGAGCGAGGTCATTCCATTTGCCTAATTTTTAGTTTTTCTCGATTTCCCCCCCCGTCTTTATTTCTCTTTCTCTCATCCTTCCCTCGCCTCTCCGGATGGGTGGAGCTAGGGGCAGAAAAGAAAAGGAGAAAAGGAGAAAGAGGGGGGAGGAAAAGGGATTGGAATGAGCCCACTGCAGGTGATAGACTAGTCTCCAGCGAAACGGGGCGGAATGAAACGGTCCTGAAACAGCCGAGTGGGGAAATGGCTTCCATTACCGGGCAGACGCTGTCGTCCGGGGCAACACACACATCACCGGCCGCCGTGCGCTACACAAGAGCCGTGGCCTCTGCGTGTGAAGCGTCCTTCAGCGGGGCGTGGCACGTGTGTGGCACGTGTGTGTCACGTGTGTGCCGTGACCGAGTGAGTCCGTGCTGAGAGAGAGAGTCTGTACTGTCCTGCCAAACAGGAGGGGCTGCCGCGCACGTCTTTCTCAACGCTGCAAATGGGCCGTTCTAGAGGGGGAACGGTCTATCAGAGGCGGCCCTGCCTCAAATACGTAATTGCTATGGATTCAAACACGTTTCTGCGCTTGATTGATCTTGCCTGGTGCAACTGAGCTGACGTCCGTCCCCTGAGAGTATTTAACTGGTTACAGTGCACCAGACACGCTCAGCGAAGCGGAGAAAATAATCTGAATCCAAAAGAATGACATATTTGACCCAGGTCTGGCCAGAGGACGGGGGGGGGGGGGGAGGGGCGTGGCCTGTCCTCCTATTGGTGCAGAGATGCTTCACACCCTAATATAGTAGCTGGCTGCCATGGAAACCAGGTGGACCCAGCTCACTTGTGGCGCGGTTGAAACGAGCCACGTTTCCAGAATCGCATCTCACCCCCGAGGCGGTGCGTACTGAGGCCCACAGCCACGGGGTGGTGGGGGGGCGGAAAACGGCCACGGCGTGTCTGCAGGGGAGGCCTGGCTCGGTCCGCAGGATGGTCCTCGCAGGGCACGCCCACATCCCACAGCCTGGACCTCCAGTGCAGCTGAAGCACCACAGAGCAAGAAGAAGAAGAAGAAGAAGAAGAAGAAGCAGCAACACTTCACAGAAAGCACATCGGCGTGCGTGCGCACGCATTCCGCATTCCGCATTCCAACAGAAGCCCTGACAGAGATCCTGGTCCACTGGAGCCATTGTTGATATTGATGAGAGATTATATTGATGCTGACCTACAATGGGGCTTCTGTTAACCTCACTCTGTCTCCTCGGCCATCTCTGTCAGGCCTGATCGAGGCCATTTACGGCTGAATATGGCCTTGAAATGAGCTGTAGACCTTTGCTGCCAGTTTAATAGACTTTCGCATGTCTGATATATTGAGATGAAATCTGCCTTGGTGATTTCATTAATAGAAATGTGATGAATATCACTCTGCCGTGAAATAATCCATAAATGGCTTTTGTCCATTTGGGTCTCTTTATTTAAAAATTTAACAACCATTTTATTTGATTAATGGTTCGACCACTTCGACCACTTCTGAAGCCTTTTTTTTTTGCCGTCGTGTAAAAGAGAACAAAAAAAACGTTGCATTTTTTTTTATTTCCTCCCTGCCCTCTGGTGGCCGTTGCAGGAAGCGCAGCGCACACATGCTTCACGCCCCAATCAAGTGTCCGGCTGCCATGGAAACTAGCTGGGCCCGCTATTGGCCACGAAAGGAAGCCGTTGGGGTTCTGCTCTCCGCAATGCGTCCTTTCCGGATCGTGTGTAGCGTGTCAGCTCGGCGTGTGAAGGATTTTGACGGATCCCGTTTGCAAAAGGGGGCACAAAACATGCGTTTTATTTATTTTCAAATGGTTAAATCGCACTGAGAGTCAAGCGCTCGCTTACAGGTTAGCCCCTTACGAAAAAAGGATTTAGATTTAAAAGCGCAAGACTTACCCACAATAAAAAACATTAAATTTTACAAAAAGAATAAACAATAATCACAATCAAATGTTAAAAACAGCAACAATAAAACATATACGTACACAGTCTTGGTTTACATTCAGAGAGAGTGACTAGTGAACAGCAGGTCCGAGCAGATGTCATAATTTCAATCACTGTTAAAGTGTGCACACGTGTTTAACAAGAAGAGGAAGGATAGGTCTTTTCCTCACCTCTCTCTCGCTCTCTCTCTCTCTCCCTCTCTCTCTCTCTGCAGGTTTGTTGATGGGATTGAGACTGAAAGCCATGTTCACTCAGCTCAGAAGTTTGAGTTCAACACGGGCCTGTCTCAGAGCACCCCTCCCTCCCCTGCCAGAGGTAACACACACACACACACACACACACACACACACACTCACACACACACACACACACACACACGGGCGCATGCAGACGGACACACACACACCGCACAGACACACCTGCACATACAAGAACACACACACTGCACACACACGCCTGCACATACAAGCACACACACACCTGCACACACACGCCCGCATGCAGACACACGCACATAACATGCACACACACACACTGTTCAAAATGTGTTCAAAATTATTTAAACATACAAGCAAAGTGCTACCAATCTTACTGGCCCTCTCCACTCGACTAACCGTGAAATTGAAATGCTTTTATTTAAACTGTGTACTAAGAATCTGTGTATTTATATAGAATGACTTTATGAAAGCAGAATGTTGTAACCGGTGGTCTGATGGCTAGCCATATGGAAATGAGCCTTTGATAGATGTGTCACCATGCCGATATGGCTACTTGAGTAATAGATGATGTAATTATAGTTTATGAAAACTTATAAACTTCACTCTGACTTCCACCCACTGCTGTCGTCTGTCTGCATCACTCCTCTCCCTCTTCAGCATCATCCCCCCTTTATCTTTTTTCCAAATCCCCCCTTCATCCTTTATCTCTTTCAGTCGTAATCCTCAACTTCTCCCCCCTTATCGCTCTGTCAACTCCTCATAACTCCTCCGTTTCTCCATCTCCCTTTCAAATGTATTCCTCCCAACATCATCCTCTCCTGATCCCTTTCAGATTAAACTTGTAATGTAATGTAAATGTGGATTCTCTATTTTGGCATCGAAATGTATGCGAGTGAATGAACCTGGGAGAGGTTAATGTGTTAACACACTGTGCTTCTCTCCCTGTCGTTCCTGTGTGTGTGTGTGTGTGTGTGTGTGTGTGCGTCTGTGGGTATGTGTGTGTATGTGTGTTTGGGTGTGTGTCTGGGTGTGTGTGTGCGTGTGTGGGTATGTGTGTGTGCATGTGTATGTGTATGTGTATGTGTGTGTGTGCGGGTATGTGTGTATGTGTGTGTGTGTGTGCGTGCGTGTGTATGTATGTGTATGCATGTGTGTGTGTGTGTGTGTGTGCGTGTGTCTGGGTGTATGTGTGCCTGTGTATATGTGTGTGTGTATGTGTGCGTGTGTATATGTATGTGTATGTGTGCGTGTGTATATGTGTGTGTGTGTGTGCGTGTGTGTGTGTGTGCCTGTGTATATGTGTGTGTGTGTATGTGTGTTCGCGTGTATATGTGTGTGTGTGTGCGTGTGTGTGTGTCTGGGTATGTGTATGTGTGTGTGTGTGTCTGGGTATGTGTGTGTGTGTGTGTGTGTGGGTGTGTGTGTCTGTGTGTGTGTGTGTGTGTGTGTGTGTGTGTGTGCGCGTGTGTGTGTGTGTGTGTGTGTGTGTGTGTGTGTGTGTGTGTGCGCGTGTGTGTGTGTGTGTGTGTGTGTGTGTGTGTGTGTGCGCGTGTGTGTGTGTGTGTGTGTGTGTGTGTGTGTGTAGGGATCTATGAGAACTCTGAGACCAGGCAGAGCATCACCAGGCTGAGTCAGGAGGTGAGATGATCCAGGACCAGCCACCCTTAAACCTGAGCCTTAAACCCAAACACAGTGTGAAGTTAGAACTGATCCAGGGTCAGTTATTAGATGTTCATCTGCTGTTCTCTTAATGAGGGTATTACTAAGGCCTCAGACCTGTCCTCTTTGTGCAGAGAGTTGAGCCCTCACCTGACATCAGGCTCCAGCTCAGCAATACGCAGGACCTCACAGGCCAGAAGTGTTCTGTACACACAGACACAGACACAGAGGCAGCGCTGCGCGAGGGAACAGGTTTAGACCACTGTCTCCGCGTTCACATAAAATGCAGAATAAAGAAGTTCCCATCTGGACAAGGCTTTAGAGGTTTCACAGGCTTAGATACGGGAGACAAGACAGGGCGTGGTCCAATCTCAATTTATTGAGCCATGAAAGTGGTTAATGTTTCAACCTTGATGGTCTTCTTCAGAACCAAATCTCACCCTCCTCTCCTCCTCCTCTCCTCTCCTCTCTTCTCCTCTCCTCCTCTCTTCCTCTCTCCTCCTCTCCTCTCTCCTCCCTTCTCCTCTCCTCCTCCTCCTCCTCTCCTCCTCCTCTCCTCTCTCCTCTCTCCTCCCCCTCTCCTCCCCCTCTCCTCTCCTCCCTGCAGATGAGCAGCCTGTCCCAGCAGGTGTCCCAGCTGAGCAAGGAGCTTCAGGAAATGACACGTCTCCTCAGGCCCCTCCTACTCGGCAACCAGCCAATCCCGTCGACGATGACCCCGCCCCCCAGCAGCGGCAGCGACCCGGGCGTCGGCAGCCCCCCCCAGCCCCCGGCTCCCTCCTCCCCCTCACCGTCCTGCTCCCTATTGGACGTCTCAGACACAGGGGGCGGCGGCCTGCTGAGCTGCCTCGTGCCCACCACCCCGCCCCACCCGGCAAACTCGCCCCCCCGCTCCCCCACCTCCCCGAGCGGGGCGTCCACTCCCGGGGCGCTCGGCTCGCCCCCCTCCACCCCCAAAAACGGACTGCCGCTCCCCCTGCAGGACCCTCAGGCCCTGGGCTCCAGAACGCCGTCGCAGTCCCACTCCCTCTCCTTCTCCCTCTCCCTCTCCACCGCCTCCTCCCACGCCTCCCTGCCCCCACCCTGCCAGGGCCCCCACCTCTCCCGCCTGGGCCAACACAGCCGGGGCGTGCTGGCCCCGCCCTCCTGCTCGCAGGACACGCCCCATCTGTCCTCCCATTGCTCCGCTCCCCCGTCACTCAGCGGTTCCCCGGGCAACCACAGCAGGCCGGGGGCGGGTCTGTCCTTCCGCTCGTCCTCGGCCCTGGGACCGTACCCCTCCCCCCCCCCGGAGGAGGACACGGGCAGGACGGCCGGCTTCCCCCCCCCGACCTGGCCCTCGAAGCGGGGGGGCCCGGACCCCGCCTCCCCCCACCTGGAGCTGGAGATGGACGAGAGGGTGGGGCGGGGCGGGCCGCAGACCGAGCGAATCTCGCGTCTCGACGAGGAGGACCCGCCCCTGTGAGAGACTGTAGCAGCCCCATTGGAGGAGGAGGAGGAGGAGGAGGAGGAGGAGGAAGAGGGGGGAAAAGAGGAAGAGGAGGAGAGAGGGGAGGAGCCTCTCCCCGAGTAGGAGGGGGGCGCTTCTCCTTCATTGGCCATTACTGCTGACTCCGCCCCCGCCAGAAAGACCCCGCCCCCTTAAACCTGTGACACCACCGGGGGGGGCCCTTCACTGAACCCTGAGGGGCCATCTCAATCCCATCAGCCACCTGGGGCCATTGGTCACGTGATCAGGTACAACGCTGGAGCGAAGGAGTCCACGACAGCCAGAGCCAGCCCAACTGCATGCTGGGAAGCCACCCGCGTCAGCGTGCGTGGGGGGAGGACACTGTATTCATAAGACCTCGTTAAGTATCTTAAACACGGTTCAGTGGCGTCGTCTGAGAGGGACGCAGCAGGCAGAGGATCGCGGGACGGGAACGTTTGACTGTGAGGACCAAACGTCTGCTCGAGGTCGACCCCCATCTGCTATGAGTTTGACATATCATGTTTTAAACCCAAAGAAGTTCCTTATTTGCTTGCTGTAGTGGCCATAATTGCTAATTAATGAATGCCTTTTGTAGTTTGGGGCCCATAGATAGATTAGCTGAGAACCCACCCCCCCCCCCGCCCCGTTACCCACAGCTTGTTTCGATATGAATGCCTTTTTGGAAAACTACGACGCTGATCGGCAGGTTAGCACCTTAATACCAGTCCTATTGCGAGAAACTTTTATTCTATAACGGGAAATTTTATTACTCGCCGTTTGGAAAAAGCCCTGATCCAGAGACTCACACAGTACTCTATTTCTTAGTATTTCTGTCCGCGCCACAAGTCTGTTAGTATTCTCTCCTGTAAATGCTACGTTTATATTTATTGCTAACGGAGATGCTTTTCTTGGCTCCCGAACGCCAGATTGTTTGAATGAGGAATGCAGACATTTTCCTATTCCAGTTTTTTGAAGATTCCACCCCATTTTAGAAACAAGAGGTGGAGACATCACTCAACACTGCACTCTCGCTCTTGCTCTCTCTCTCCCTCTCTCTCTCTCTCTCACACACTTCTTCACACTTCAAATGACGAGTCTGATTATTAGCGAGTCAGATCTGGCAGCAACGCAGGTGGCAGCCATTTTGTCTCTCTCCCTGCGTCTCATATCTTCACAGGGGCTGTTACTATGACAATCATCAGGAAAATGGAAGGTCAAAACGACACGCCTATCCCCCGGTCTAAAAGCCAGCAATGGCGGCCGGTCTTTGGGAGTTGGGACCGGGGGGGGGTTTTTTGGGGATAAATCTGTATCAGGCCAGGGGGGAGGTTTTCCCCAGTCAAAGCCATTTATCTTAAAAAGAAATACTTTCTCATGAGACCCGAGCTTTAGTCATGCAGCCGTTCGTGCCTTCTCTGCCACCGCCACCCATCCATTTCACTTCGGGGCTCTCCCCCATCGGTCGACGGGGTCGCCGGTCACGATTGTGTTTGTGTCCTGCATGCGTTGCGTCACGGGGCCGCGGGGAACGGAGAGGAAACGGGGGCAGGACTGGACCGTGAGGCGCAAACCGAAAGCGCGAGGTGGCGTCGGCACGGATAGACGCAGAATTCAACACCCCCCCCCCCCCCCCCCCCCCGCCCCCTCACCGAAATGAAATCATCCACCCCAACCCTACAGCTATGAGGAATGTCAGGTCACCACGTGTCCAGCAGAGGGGGGCTCTCTACACGGCTGCTGCGGCCCAGGCGGGCGTAGAGTCGCGTGCGAACCGCATGGACCGCAGAGCATCGAGAACTGGCAATTCGTAGCACCGTCTGTTTGCCAGGCCGGTACAGCAGGGAGGGGAAACATCCTGTTGCAAAATGGAAGACAGGCTCCATTTTGGTTCTTCTGTTCCACACTGGGAGCAGGCAGGGGGAATATAGCCGTTTTAAATGGGGAACGGGCTCCATTTTGGTTCTTCATGTTCCACACTGGGAGCAGGCAGGGGAGTATTTCTGTTTTAAAATGGAAAGAGGCTCCATTTTGGCTCTTCGTGTTCCACACTGGGGGAGCCAGTGGACAGGACTCCCAGTGCGCACAGAAGGCTCCTGGGGGGGGTCAGGTGGGCTGGGGAGGGGGACGGGTGGGGCTGGGGGGGTGTGCATGTCACAGCTTACTGCATGAGGAATGTGCCTGCTTGTAATAACTGGGGGTGGGGGGCGGGGTTAAAGATGTATTTTATTAACAGCTGAGTTGAAAAAAAAAAACAAAAAAAAACAAGAATAAAAAAGGTGTTGTTTTATAGGAAAACCAGACCCCTGTGGTGCTTTAGACAAGGTTCCCTTTACAGGATGACATCGCACCCACACTGACACACACTGACAGACGACAAGCACTCAAACTCCCAGCGTGCACTTCTTCAGCCCCGTCACCGTGAGCAGGGTCAAGGGTCAGCGCTAAAGAAAACAGACCGTGCTTCATTTCTTTCACTTTTTTAATAAGGAAATATTTCATCAGTTAGTAAATTTTGCAGAAAGTGAGGAGAGTAACTTTAACGCAGAGTCCCTTCAGTAAGGGTCAGCTGTAGAGTGTAAAGGGGGGGGTGCAGTGGGGGGGGGGGGGGGGGGTGCCCTTACTGAACGGACTCTGGGGGGGTAAGGTTGCTCTGCTCTTAGTGAGTCCCATAATGCTCTCTGTCCGATAGGCTGGACGACCTGGCTCACGTGACACACGTCACAGTCCGTTTGTTCGACACTGGGAGGAGTCTCTCCGAGCTGTGCTGCAGCCGGAGGGGTTCTAGGTTCTAGGCGTCCGGGTTCCGCTGCAGTTGTCCGCCGCAGTGGGAGGGGTTCTAGGCGTCCGGGTTCCACAGCAGTGCGAGAGGTTCCAGGCATCCAGGTTCCACTGTAGTGGGAGGGGTTCTAGCTGTCGGGGTTCCACTGTAGTGGGAGGAGTTCTAGGTTCGAGGAGTCTGGGTTCCACTGCAGTGGGAAAGGGGTCTAGGCATCCAGGTTCCACTGCAGCAGGAGGGGGTTCTAAGCATCCAGGTTCTGCTGCAGTGGGGTTCTAGGTGCCTGGGTTCCGCAGTAGTGGGAGGGGGTTCTAGGCATCCAGGTTCCACTGCAGTGGGAGGAGTTCTAGGTTCTAGG
>NC_083762.1:79802404-79859904 GCF_963514075.1 Conger conger
GCAGCCTGCAATCCACGTCAATCGTCAGGGGAAGGCACAGCAGCGACGGCAACACAGCCAGGTACTTACATGACTCCCTGTAGTACTTTCTGAGGGTCGGGGTCGAACAATCTGTCAACATAATGGCGACTGGTGGCGGTGACCTCCTGCATATTGACACAGAGCAAGTAGAAAGTCGCTCACTGCTTCGTCACATCATATATCTTGGTGTGGAGTTGTGCACACAGGATCCAGACATCATGGATCTCAATACAGCGCCCTCAGCGTTAATCAAGTCCGGTGAGCCAGGCAATGCGAGTCCCAAGTTTGTCATCTGATAACTCATGCATGTTTATCAACAGCCAGCCCATAGCGCGCCTGTTTTTAAGCAACAGACCAGCGCTTCTTCGTCTCTAAAGGTCTCCTATGCCATGTCCCACGTCTAAATCAAAGTTCCTGCCTCGGCTTTCGCGCAGAACACAGAAGCCCACAGTAACAGGAGGGACTCCTCCATTCTCCGAGTGACCGGTCATGGGATACCTAATTTCGTTTGTTTATATTTAATGTCACTGAAAGTTAATTACATAAATAAGTAGAGGCATCACTGTCTACGTGACTACAATCAAGAAAATAATGTGAAATATTGTTTTATTTTATTTGCTATATAAAGTCGAGTACGAAAACCCTTGCCATTTAATTTAGAAATTTATGACATGTAGACATTCTGCTAAATATGCAGTATGCTGACCTGATAAAGTTACCTTAAGTTCAGCCAAGGATTTTTCTGCTAGTTGAACAATAGCTGGATTTCGGGAGTTGAATTTATGGGGATAGTAAATCTCCTGTGACTGAAACACAGTGTGTGGCCATAAGTTCAGCAGCTCGTATGAAATTGGGTAAAATAGCTAGTTATCAATTTTCTCAAACGGGTCCAACAAAGTAAATATTAAATTGGAAGCAATTCCGTTCACGGCTAAAGTTGCCAATGAAGCTTGATGGCACAGCGCTATGCATAGATTAATGCATATCGTTACTCAAATTGTCTCGCTAGCTAGCTAACGTTAGCTAACGAACACTTCCTTTAAAAACAAGCGGTTAAGCAGCATTTCATTCATACTCTGCACGTGTATCTAAGGCTGGCAAATCACTCCCCCACAAAGTTCACGCTACAAGTTAGCCAACTACGGTACCTAGTGTCAAGAAGGCAGCAAATGCCTCGCTAACACACACAGACCAAGCCAGATAACTAGCCAACTCTAATAGCCAGCCGGCACTAGCTACCCTGGCTGAATAGTTTTGGTGGGTAGGACAGTTTATTTAAATAAATGAACAACATTGCAAAATAGTTAACACTAGCTAGTAACTTAACTTATACAACAGTCATTAGCAGGCTAGTTATCCGGCCAACATTGGCTACTCATCTGTATCTTCCATCATCATCACCTCAAAAGTTTGGTTGTTATTGTATTCAAATAGAAAGCAAGCTAATGTAACTAAAATAATTACCGAAAGAGTACTTGGCTTTGCTAGCACTACTAGCTAGCCAACACGAACAGGTGGTGACGAACATTTGACAAATGAACCAGCACATTGCCTAGCTATTAAATGACTTGACAGACTTGGCAGCCAGTAGAGCCAATTAGCTCAACTAGCCTAGCTAGCAAAATAGCTAACGTAAGTTAGCCCCAGTGTGGTCTCGATTAAGGTAACGTTATAATCAATTAACTTAGCTACAACAACTGTTAAGCTTTCGAGGTCAACAAACAGAGTAATATAACGTAGCTAGCTCGTTGGCAAAGAAAGCCAAAAAACCCCTAAGAAGAATCTGCAAACCAATCAACATTTGCTTGATAGCTAGCTAACGCCCTGACCTACACTATGTTGTGGCCCAATTTCAGGCAGCTACGCGACCTAGCTGAAAGGGGGCGTTTCCAGTTTAGCAAGCTAACCAGCTAGCTGCTAAATATTAGAAGATAGATGATCAGACAGATGACAAGTTGACGTTACGTTAAATGTCCCCATAAGTGCCCATTTCATTTCTAGCCAGGCTTAAGTTAAAGAGCTACCCAGATAGCCAAAATCTGACAGCACAGTGAAGCATCCTGACACGAGACTTCATCCGTTAGCCTGATAGAGCTAATGTTAAAGAACTAGCTAGCTAGCTAGCTTGCTGGTGGTGGTGTTAATCATGGCTATGATGGCTAGCAATCAAGTGTATTGATCAGCTAGCTAGGTAGCATTAGCTGTGTTAACTTGCTCAACCTCTGAACTCAAATATAACCTCTAATTTTAGCTAGCTAGCTGGCTAACTTAATTTGTTAGCCAGCTAGTTAGCCATTTAATGTTACAGTAAGAGTAGCTACCCGACTAGATAGATAACCAGCTTACGACCTCACTGCAGTTATCCTACTAACTAAGCATTAGAGAGCATTTAACGGGAGCCAGTTAGCCAGTTTTCTAACTAAATGATAGGAACCGCTGCCGGTAACTCGGTCCGGTTGACCGGGCTAACCCTGCCCGTGACATTCCACCAAGCTCATGAAATGCATATGCATGCAAGTTATCTGGCTAAATATATTACGAGCCTTGTTCAAGTGCCTTAGCTGAACGCAAAGAGCAAAAGACTGTGTTAACAGGGAAACATTTTGGGTAGACTCACAGACAACACGCTGATGCGGAGTGGGGCCTCCAACAAACACGCCATCTCTCTTCCCCCTGACGAGCGCCCCAACCGGAGCCGCACTTTCCACACACTCGGCCTTCCAGCCCGCAACTCGGAAATAAAAAAATCAGCAGCAACTGCTGGTGGCAGCAACACGCTTTTTCGATGGACTTCGGGGAGTATGGGTGTTATTCGGGAGGGACCGAAACGGTTTACACGACCCTCAAAACCATTATTAACTTCTCCATTTTTAATTAATGTTTAGTGCTGTTTACTGTGCGTCGTAACTACCGAATGTAAAGGTGTAGATTAGGAGGAATTAGTTTTGTTTAGAAAAAGCGTACAGCCAACATTTCAAGTTGACTGATTCAACAAAGTGATTCTCAAATTTGTTAACACAGGAAATATTTGTATCCGTATACAGCTGCACAATGATTTTAATTGCAACATTAATGTTATGGATATTATAAACGTAATTTAATTATTGCTACAGGTTTCAGTATTGTTATGTGTGAAAGTGCCAAGATGAAATTTCGTGACGTTTTACTTAAGCGCTTTTAACGGAATCGTTACGTGCGCATGCGCATATGTTCAAGCCTTTTTCGGTGGGAAGGAGGGTAACTAGCTAGGGCAGTGGCAGCAGCAATAGTGTTTGTTTCTTCTGTATTTAGCCACTAACTTGGAGTGCTTCATGCTGGTCTTTAAACAACGAATGCATTATTGAGACGGCTGCTACGATATTAGGTGGGTCTTATTCATGGCTTGAATTAAGTTAGCCATAGCTATTGACTACATTGCTGTCGTTTGCTAAAGATTGCTAACGGCGTAGCTGCTGTTCACCGTTAATGACTTATACCAAATGAATCTTGTAATTTATTGCTAGCTAACGAGCCAACGGCACATGTTGCCCCTATTTGAACAACTGTGCACTTCTGAACAATTTACAAGGTTTTGAGCACGGCAAGTCACGGCACCACGGCACGTTTGTTACATGGGTAATCAATCTGGAGTAAGATTTGCAAAAGATCTAACACTTTTGCCGCAGATCAACCAGCTGGATAAGTGTAACTTAGTTGACATTGTGCAGTGTTTTAATTAAGATTAATTTTCTTTAACTTTAATTTAATATATAAGGTCGGTAGGCAGGATATTTTGTCCTCGTCTGAAGCTCCAGGTGTGAGTTGACATTAATTGGTTTTTTTTTACTTTTTCCCCTTTCTCTAGTCATAATTGTCTGCTGTTGCCCCTGTCTCAAAGTCCTTCCTCGCACTGAAACCTGTGGCCCAACACTAAACTATTGTTGAGTGTAAACGAATGAGCGGACAGCACTAGACTAAACCTGCACTCCGTGGAGGCGGCTACAGTAGAGAACAGACGTTGACGAGGAATATATTGGCGGTCGAATCTCGGCACGGCCATGAAGATCGCCGTGGAGGGGTGCTGCCATGGCGAACTCGACAAGATCTACGAGACGATCGCCTACCTGGAGCGCAAGGAGGGCGTGACCGTGGACTTGCTACTGTGCTGTGGAGACTTCCAGGCCGTGCGCAACGAGGGCGACATGAAGTGTATGGCGGTGCCGCCCAAATACAGGAGCATGCAGACCTTCTACAAGTCAGCATTTCATTTTTTTTAAATTTTATTTATTACTTTCACATTTGCGGATTAAAATCCTTTTCTGCACTTAGTTGATCTTGTGTGGTGCAACTGAGCCAACCTCGAGGGCCAGAAGGTGGGGATTGCAGTTCTCGAGAGTTGCTTCCAATACACCAGACAAGCTCAGCAAAGTATTTGAATCCAAATCAATTATGTATTTGGCCCAGGTCTGTCTCTGATCCGGTCTGTTTTTCCTCCCTGTTTTTAAGGTACTACTCTGGAGAAAAGAAGGCCCCAGTCCTCACCATCTTCATTGGGGGCAACCATGAGGCCTCCAACCACATGCAGGAGCTGTCCTATGGAGGCTGGGTGGCCCCCAACATCTACTACTTGGGTGAGGGTCGCACACGACACGTTATGATAAAATGTACTGAACTCCACTATGTTTGAGAGACGCTACTTTGACTATGGAGTGAAACTCTACTCATGAGATTCTAAGTATAGTGCTTGTAGCCCTGTCCATGCCATGTGTCATCAGTGTAGTGTATGAGCCAGTGGGACTGTGCTTTAATGTGGTTGAATCTCATTAGGTTATGCTGGCGTCGTGCGCTACAAAGGCATAAGGATCGGTGGGCTGTCGGGAATCTTCAAGTCGCACGACTACAGGAAAGGTGAGTCCTGATAGCTAAGAGGACCTCATCCCAAAACGGTTCGGCCCTCTTCAGAAGTATTTTTTCAGGGTTATTGATTTGGGTTCAATTCCTTAAGGGACAATACAATGGACTTTCAGCATAAGCATTGTAGGTTTACTTATTTGAAATGTGATCTATGATCATCTTTCTGAAGTCACTGAGAATACCATCCACATTTTAAGCCTTCACGCCCTTTGCCCAATTTCAGTGGGATGATTAAATGTAGCTCTATCTCTGGTTCTGGGTTCTCCTCGTCAGAATAAGGCAGCAGTGTGATGATTAAATGTAGCTCTATCTCTGGTTCTAGGTTCTCCTCGTTAGAATAAGGCAGCAGTGTGATGATTAAATGTAGCTCTAGCTCTGGTTCTGGGTTCTCCTCGTCAGAATAAGGCAGCAGTGTGATGATTAAATGTAGCTCTATCTCTGGTTCTAGGTTCTCCTCATTAGAATAAAGCAGCAGTGTGATGATTAAATGTAGCTCTAGCTCTGGTTCTGGGTTCTCCTCGTCAGAATAAAGCAGCGATGTGGTGTTTCTGTTGAGCCCGCGGTGTGTCTTTCGCAGGACACTACGAGTTCCCGCCGTACAGCAATGACACGCTGCGGAGTGTCTACCACATCAGGAACGTCGACGTCTTCAAACTCAAACAGGTGATTGACATCATGCGTGACAGAATCAAATCCGAGGGTTCATTTTTCTTGCAACAATTTATTTGAAAGCAACAACAAAAATAAAAACCCACATTTCTACTGCCTTCAGATTAATCTAATTCTCTCGTCCGTCACTTTCTTGCTTGTGATAGTTAAGTTTGGTCACTTTTGCTTTGTTTGTTTATTTATTTATTTGTTTATACCAACTTCCTGTTGGTCCTTTCAGATCCAGCACCCCATGGACGTCTTCATGACGCACGATTGGCCGCGCGGTATCTATAACTACGGTCCTCTGTGACCTCACTTCCTGTTGGTCCTTTCAGATCCAGCGCCCCATGGACGTCTTCATGACGCACGATTGGCCGCGCGGTATCTATAACTACGGCAGCACGGAGCAGCTGCTGAGGAAGAAGAAGTTCCTGCGGCAGGAAGTGGAGACGAACACGCTGGGCAGCCCCGCCGCCGCAGAGCTGCTGGCCCACCTGCAGCCCTCCTATTGGTTCTCCGCCCACCTGCACGTCAAGTTCGCCGCCATCGCGCAGCACCAGGTCAGCGTGGGGGGAAGGGGGGTGGGGGGGGGTCTGAGGCTCGGGACCTGACGCTTACTTCAGTCTGTGCTGCTGTTTCACGCAAAAAAAACGCTCCTGCTAGCGTATGACATTTGCACCTGCACGGAGCTGATTCTGATAATATTTTGATTTGTTGCTGGTGTGATTCTCTACTTGAGCAGCCACTGTGGCAGGTAACCGACCAGGTTGCGTCGTATTGTGAAATGTACAAAATGGCTGCTGATTGGCTTAGAATCCTCAAGCCATTCTGATACCACCAGTGGGGTTTGTAACGTTAATTCCGTGGCCATGGCGAGGATTAGAGATGAGGTTGCTCAGGGGAGAGATTTGGACTGATTCAGTCGTACAGGCCTCATCGTAAGGCTGATCTGAGGCTGAATGTGTGTTTCGATTACAGGCCCAAGGCGACTGTGCCCCGCGCACCACCAAGTTCCTCTCCCTGGACAAGTGTCTGCCCCACCGGGACTTCCTGCAGGTGAGGGTCTCAGTCGGGCGTCCAATTACAGCCACTCACAGCTAGGTAGCCAATCACAGCCAGGCATCCAGCCAATCACAGCGAGGCATCCAGCAGCTTGCTGAAGTGGGGGTTATTTATTCTCTTGTTGGTGTGATTGGGCCGACAGCCTCTGAGCGCTGTGGAAGTGGTGCTCGAGTGTTTGTGCCGTGGTTAGCGTGGTCGGCGATGTCTCAGCGTTCAGCCCGTATGAAGTGAGTGTGATTTCAGTGGAGTGTCTGCAGAGTATCCTCATTACAGAACTAGGAATCAGTGAAATGCCTGCAGTCCGGGAAAGGGGAGTGAGCAGGACTGAGAGTTCCTGTCTTAATTGCCATGCTGTTCAGTGGCAGCACCACAGGAACTGCAGAGATCATTTTTTATGTTAATCGCTGATGTGAACTGTTCTGATTTTATATTGTTCAGTTCTGCATTTAGCTCGTTTGGTTGGTCTGACAGAAAAGCACATGCTGGGTTATTGAAAGATCATCCAAAAAAGTACATGGATATTTGTGTGTGTGTGTGTGTGTGTGTGTGTGTGTGTGTGTGTGTGTGTGTGTGTGTGTGTGTGTGTGTGTGTGTGTGTGTGTGTGTGTGTGTGTGTGTGTGTGTGTGTGTGTGTGTGTGTGTGTGTGTGTGTGTCTCTTTCTCTCTCTCAGGTAGTGGAGCTCCTCGGTGTGTGAGTGAGAGGGTGTGTTCGGTGTGTGAGGGTGACTCTCTCTCTCTCTCTCCCTCGTTAGGTAGTGGAGATACCGGACCGACCCGGTTCCTCAGAGCACCTGGAGTACGACCCAGAATGGCTGGCCATCCTGAAGGCCACAGACAGCCTGCAGAGAGTGTCTCCCTGCACCTGGAACCCCCCCCAGGACAACGGCCTGCACAGCAGGTCCGACCGTCCAGCACCACTCGTTACCGTTTTGCCTTTCATGCACACATTACATTACATTACATTACATTACATTACAAAGCATTTAGCAGCATTTATCCAGAGCGACGTACAACAAAGTGCTGATCGAACACAGGGGCAAGTCTGAAGAGGACCCTAGAGGATAGTACGGTTCCAAGTCCTAGAGACGCATGCCTACACACACGCACACACACACACACACACACACACACACACACACACACACACACACACACACACACACACACACACACACACACAGGCTTGCAGGACCTTGTTTGACACTTGGCACAAACACTGGAGGGAACATGTCACACTTTTAAATGATGGCAGTGAATTTGTTTTTGAGCAGAAATCTGACCTCTTAATCATGGTCAGTAGGTGGTGAATGATGTAATCCTTGTGCACGTTGTATCTCTGTCGCAGTGTGGTGCTCTGGCCTGGTTTGTGTCACTGATGACTGTGGTGTTGTTGCCCGACTCTGTTGATCCCTCGTTGTTCCCAGGTGGGACTACAGTCCGTCGGAGGCGGCCATGCTGGAGGTGGTGGGGGACCTGGGCGGGGAGCTGCGCATCCCGGAGAACTTCTGCGTCACGGTCCCGGCCTACGACCCCGCCCGGCCCCAACCCCACCTGGCCCCCGCCTGCACCACCAACGCCCAGACCACCGAGCTCTGCGCCACGCTGGGGCTGACGGACATCTACGCCCGGGCCGCGGGCCAGCGGGGGGGCCGGGGCGCCTCCGAGGAGGATGAGGAGGAGGAGGAGGAGGAAGAGGAGGAAGAGGAGGAGAGCCGGAGCACGGGCAGTGCCGAGGAGCCCAGCGAGTACCCCACCGACACCTCGGGCATGTCCAGCTCCTACAACCCCGAAGAGATCACCATCGAGGACGAGTGGGAGGAGGATGAGGAGGAGGAGGAAGGGGCCGGGGTGAAGAAGGGGGCCGGCGCCCCCAGCCTGAGCCCTGACGCCGTGGTGCCGGAGGGGCGCGACCCCGAAAGCCCCGCCCAAGACCTGGCCTCCAGCCGATTGGTCCTGCCCCCGCCCCGCCTGCCCCTCCCCCTGGACCTGCCTGCCCCCGCCCACTCCGCCCCTGGCTCCGCCTCCCCTCCTGACCCCGCCTCCCCGTCCCACCCCGGCCCCGCGCAGGAGGGGAGCCCCCTGCTGGTCAGAATCCCCAAGCGCACCAGCGGGGAGGTGGGGAGCACCGGCAGCGCGGGGAACACCCCCAAAATCAAGCGCCGCAACCAGACCATCTACACCGCCCAGGACGACGAGGACGAGAGCGAGGGATAGCGGAGGAGAGGGGGGAGAGAGGGATGAACGTCGGGTGAACGAGTGAGGCTTGAACGTACACTACCGCTGGGTGAGCGTGTTTTTACTCCCAGCAGAAGGAAGGTTCCCGGTACAAGGCTGTGGGACCCCTGTGCTGGACTGTTCTGTTGGAGTTTTGTGTAATGCTCACCATTCCTGATGTCTGGGAAGGTGTTAAACCAGCAAGGAGTCATTTTGTTTTAAGAAGAGGGGGATGATTTTATGCTCCTATTATTATTATTTTTTTAAAGAGAAAATGTAAAATAGGACAAAAGTTGTTAGATTTATTTTCATTTAATTGTACATTTGGTTTGATTTTTCCCCACCCAAATTATGTTGATTTTAATTTCCTTCCCCACAAAGATCCGTGTTTTTTTTAATACGGCTAAGATAGCAGTTTGAGGGTATCATTTTTGCTTTTAAATTATAAGGGTGGTTTTCATGCATGTTATTTTCCCTCGGACCACTCTTGAGAACTAAGAAAACTGTATAGGGCAGGGCTGCTCAACTCCAGGTCCTGCGGGCTGCAGTGTCTGCAGGTATCTTCTCCAACCATGCGCTACACCACCAGATCTCACCAACCAGCTTACTTCCTGAAACAAGGAGGCACGGTAATTGGTGAAATCTGGTGGTGTAGTGCATGGTTGGAGTATATACCTGCAGACACTGACCCCCAGGACCTGGAGTTGAGTAGCCCTGTTATGGAGTCTCTGTATTTTCTTAGAGAACTATAAACCAAGTTGACAATGAATGTGTGCTGCCATTTCTTTCCCCTGTGTCAGGCAAGTGTGTGCACACTTTGGTCAGAAATTTCCCCAAAATGATCTTGCAGTTCAGTGAGGGTACTGTATATCAGTCTGTACATCCACAACACATGTGCACACACACACACACACACACACACACATTGTAAGCTGAAAGGCATACAGAATTCGGCCTCAATTCTTGTTTTTATGAAACCGCTTGGGCTAGATTTTAAGTTCCGGTTTAAGCACAAAAACCTTTTAAATGTTTTAATCATGGTGTGAACAAAACCACTGACGCACTCTTCTGTGGTTAAGGTGATCTATATATAATATGGTAAATTTGAACAAATTTCTTGTGGTAATAAATACACACAAGATCTGATACTATATAGTGTGTATGTTGTGGTACTTGATCTATTTTTATGCTAAAGCTACATTTCCCAGCAGTGTCGGTGCAAAAAGTAGAAAATTGAGATGTCAGTGGCAGCACCAAAATATACCCTGGATAATTTAGGGCTCATTAAAACTACTGTAGACACAACCAACTCCAAACAAGTGCAAAACTCGGCAGTTTAAATTATCACAGTCAAATTTTAATCAGACCAGTGTCAAGATTACATCGTTTTAAAGCAGTTGTCTCCGTATTCTAGAGTTACTTGGCACAAGTGTTGGATTTTGGGGATTACTTTCTCACACATTTTAAACTTTTTTTCCCCCTCTGATCATGATTTTATTTAAATTGGGGGGGGGGGGGGAGAATGTTGCATCCTCCCTCTTTACCAAGAGTAGATTCACACACCCCTCCTCCTCACCTAGAGTAAGACCCCGCAGTGCACTCCTTTAACTCTCTTATCTGTACAGATGAATCCAATTAATATGCAGCTGAACCAGCACTACCGAGTGTTCCTCTGTCCCCCGTCTGTGCGGAGAACCGGTCTAGAGCCAGGCAGGAGGACCAGAACCCGTTCGGACCGGTACCACCCTGCTCTGGCCAGCACCCTGCTAATCGGGCATCCAAAGGTCTGCGCTTAGCACTGTGAGGGGGAGGCTTGTGTGCTGCTCCAAGGAGGCACATCCGCACTTCTGGGCAGAAAACGCAAGCTAACTGAAATGCTAATACTTTTAATGTTGCGTTCATGAGAAAGCATGGCTCTCCAATCACACACCACATCCGACCGCCATCACATGATGAGGTAAAGATGCTTTAAACCATGTGCTTTTCTCAATGGTTTTAAGTGTTGGAAAAAAAATCTAAAATGGCAACATTTACAAACTGCCAAACGGCACCCGTGATGAGGAATAACACACGATGAGATCATGCATTAAAACAGCTCGCAGGATACTGCTAGTTTTTAATCGTGTTTCATGTCATTTTTCTTTATGCTGTCATCTTGCAGACTGAGAAACGACCAAATTAAAGGCATTCATCTTTTTTTCTTTTTTTTTTTTTTTTAAACACCACTCCACTGCGACTAAATGTTTCACCCAGACACCAAATGATCAAACTGCACATTGTGAGCTCCAAGGACCAGATTATTCTTGAGGAGAGACTGCCACACTCGTGAAAATCTGGGATGTGTTCGATAACATGGAACATCCCGCTGGAGTCTTTCGGAACTGAAACTTGGCTCCTTTGAACACAAGTGCTGAAGTGAGTGTTTTATAGATTATGGCTACAGGGCAGGGGTAATTACTGAAGCGGATACATGATTGGTTTAGTCGGAGTAGTTCTGGACACAGTGCAAGCCAGTTAGGGATTTTGGTTGATAATACCTTTTCAGTGCTATGGAATCTCACTAGACATACAGTAAGTGACACTTTACAAATATTACTTTTCAAGTACAGACAAATTAAAATCAGAAGAATCATTAAAAATACACTAAAATTGAACACAAACTCTGTTACACTCTCCCGACACACCCCCCAGACTAGCTCAGAACACAGAACAAGGAAAAAAAAATGAGAATAGGCACTTCTATTTTTGTCCAATCCATTTAGTATTCTTCTTTGAAATAGCAAGTCCATAATATTTGAGGGGTGAAGGTCTCTATTACTTCGTGTTCTGTATGAGAAGTTACAAGACAAAAATATCTGAAGATTTGTGTCACCTCTGGGCTGAAAGCAGAAAGGATATAATAATTACTTTGATCTGCAGTATTGCTAACAGGGCTGCAAATCAATATGCATTTCATAACTATAACACAGACAGTTTATCGATTGGTTTAACAACAGATTACAGCGAGCGGCCAATAGCATTAGCAGCGGGTAGGCAAAGTGGAGGCAAACTCCAAACAGAAAATACCACATTCTGCTTCCAGTGCATTCAACTGGGGAGGGAGGGAGGTTTGGGGGGGGGGGGGGGGGGGGGGGTTTCCTGACGGAATTCCGGCGGAATGGGACAGAAATAAATGGACGAAACGGCGCGACTTTTCAGCGCCCCAGTGTATAAACAACGGTGGCGATTATTAAAGATTAGGCCCGTTTTAAAATTATCGGTTTGAAAAGGCGGCGCGCGGAAATAAATATCACAGAAGCCGAGGCCGTTAGCAGTGCACGCGGCGGACAAAAAAAAACAACAACAAAAAAACGTTAAATCTAGTTGGGATTCCTTATGGGGACATCGAGGGCTTGGCTGTCTGGGTGTCATCTAATTTCAGGGTGAGACATCCCAGACATGGAAGAGGGCGACAAGGGAGGATACTGGCCTTACTCTGGAGCTAAAATGAAAGTATGTCTCTATGGAAAGGGGGTGGAGGGGACTGTATTCAGAGGTATTTTTGGGCCTACATTTCATTTGCTCGTATATATATATTTTATCCAACATTACCTCCCTTTCACATGACCTGGGTCAGACCTACATACATTCCCGCTGTCCACCAGTCCGTCTCTGCTACCTTTGACCCTAACAGTGCAGTACTTACATCAACAGGAACCATGATTTTAAATTAAATAAAACATAACAACAGCTATTTGTGCCAATTTTTTTATACAAAACTCCAAGATAATCTATCTCCCTCTCTTCTCTCTCTTTCAGTCTTCTCGAATCTCCACCACTCCACCAAGGAGGATAAGCTGCAGAACATCTCTCTCTCTCTCTCTCTCTCTCTCTCTCTCGCTCTCTCTCTCTCTCTCTCTCTCCCTCTCCCTCTCTCTCTCCTCCCCCCCTCTCTCTCTCTCTCTCTCTCGCTCGCTCGCTCGCTCTCTCTCTCTCTCTCTCACTCCCTCCCTCCCTCCCTCTCTCCATGTGTCCCTCTGGGTGGTGCTAAGGTGGGGGCTGTGGAAGGGGGTGATGGGCTCCCCTGGCCCCCAGGGGGTTGCGGAGGGTGGGGTTAGTTCCCACAGCAGCCCCGGGTAGACTGGGCATCTGGGTCCTGGAGGTTCACACCCCTGTGCCTTGCTGCATGTGTGGGGTTCTGCGTGTCTGTTTTTGGCATCTTTTTCGCTGGAGAAAAGGAAGTGAAATTAGAAAGCAAGACATTAAATATCTTAAATTAATATTATAGTACATCTTTATAGTCTAATGAGAATGGCATCTGTGAGTATTCTGTGGTATTTTGAGTATTCAATTACAGGTATGATAATAATGCTACATGAATTGGCATTAACTAATGTAGTTGTTAACTAACTACTGAGAAGTTAATCTGTAAAGCCCTGTTATTGTATTTGTATATAATTAATTCATGTTAACTACATTAGTTAATGCCAATTCATATTGGAATGAAAAAATGGTTCACTAATTATAAGTGTATCCTATGGTTAGCTAAGATATAAATATTTGCGTAACTAATACGTTAGTTAGTAGTAATGACATCTTAATTTCATGTTTAATGTATTCCTACGTCATCAATTCATGTTAACAACTACATTAGTTACCAACCACCATGTAACCTTATTATAAGGTGTGACTGATATGGTAATTATAGTACACAGATGCTTTGTAGTGGACTATGAAACAGAAATGGAGCCTCACAAGCTTATAGCAGATAACTAGGGAGCTCTAGGTACATTCTAACATTAGATCTGATGCTAGATAAGTTCCAACATTAGATGTGATGCCGCCACAGAGACTTAGTCACAGGCAGGGAAACTCCCTCTTTTGTCCTGGTGGCCAGCCGAGTCAGCACAGGGGTCTTACCGATGGCCAGGAATAGCTCGTTGACGTTCATGGCAGTTTTGGCAGAAGTCTCCATGAAAAGCAGTCCCGTGTCCTCGGCGTAGGTCTGGGCCTCCTGTCACAAACGCACACGGGCAGGGCGAGGTCACACGTCACCTCACAGGCCACTCCGACAAAGCTTCATCGTACGATCGTCCGTGAGGCCTAGTTCACAGGCGAGCACTCTGACTTGATCACTTTAACCCTTTATGGCGTTACAAATGGTACGTGATCGGAATGTTCTTGGCAGAACATTCTAGAACACTCTAGACTTAAAAACAAAACAAAAAACATTCCGAGAAACCTACTCTTTCAGGTAGGCGTAGTAGGCCTAGTCCAACGATTTAAGAGGAGCTACAACAGAAACAAAGCATGCTATACCTGTATGTCAAGTGCTCTAGAATGAGGGCATAACAAAAGACGAGTAAATATTGAGCATTTAGGTTTGAACATTTCCAGCTACATGATGTACGACATACATGATGGGGCGACATCACGCAGTAAGAGAAGTCGTCTGGCAGTCGATCCCGCCCTGGGTGTGTCGAAGTGCCCCTGAGCAAGACACCTAACCCCCAAATGCTCCTGACGAGCTGGTTGGTACCTTGCCGGGCAGCCAATCGCCATTTGTGTGCGAGTGTGTGAGTGTGTGTATGAATGGGTGAATGAGAAGCATCGACTGTACAGTGCTTTGGATAAAGACGCTAAATAAATGCCAACCATTTACTATTTACATGACCACTGTTCTGCCTGCCTGGTGGTGCTATCGGCGGTGTGTGGCGGTGTGGGGCAGTGTGGAGTGATGTGGGGCAGTGTGGGGCGGTGTGGAGTGATGTGGGGCACTGTGGGGCAGTGTGGAGTGATGTGGGGCGGTGTGGGGCACTGTGGGGCAGTGTGGAGTGATGTGGGGCGGTGTGGGGCAGTGTGGAGTGATGTGGGGCACTGTGGGGCAGTGTGGAGTGATGTGGGGCACTGTGGGGCAGTGTGTGGCGGTGTGGAGTGTTGTGGGGCAGTGTGGGGCGGTGTGGGGCAGTGTGGGACGGTGTGGGGCAGTGTGGGACGGTGTGGGGCAGTGTGGGGCACTGTGGGGCAGTGTGGGGCGGTGTGGGGCTCCTCACCTCGTACTCCACCATGCGCTTGTCCGCCAGGTCGGCCTTGTTCCCCGCCAGGGCGATGACGATGTTGGGGCTGGCCTGTCTCTGCAGCTCCTTCACCCAAGCTTTGGCCCGCTCAAACGTCTCCTGCAGGGACACCAAAAACAAAAACCCCATCACACCGAGGCAGAGACAGACGGAGAAGTACCCAGAGCATCACACCGAGGCAGAGACAGACCAGGAAGTACCCAGAGCATCACACCGAGGCAGAGACAGACCAGGAAGTACCCAGAGCATCACACCGAGGCAGAGACAGACCAGGAAGTACCCAGAGCATCACAGACGGAGAAGTAGGGCGGCCTGTAGTGTAGTGATTAAGGTAAATGACTGGGACACGCAAGGTATTTGAGTGGTTCGGATCCCGGTGTAGCCACAATAAGATCCGCACAACCGCTGGGCCCTTGAGCAAGGCCCTTAACACTGAATCGCTCCAGGGGAGGATTGTCTCCTGCTTAGTCTAATCAACTGTACGTCGCTCTGGATAAGAGCGTCTGCCAAATGCCAATTATATGATGTAATGTAAAGTATCCAGAGCATCAAACGCAGGCAGACAGACGGAGAAATGCCCAGAGAAACGGAGAAAGAGAGGGAGGAAGAGAAGAGGGGATGGAAAGGGAGAGAGGCAGAAAGTAAGGTAGTGACACACTGAGTTAATCCTTTGATCGGTGAAACGGGGAACTAGACACATCAAAATCAAACTTGGGTCAAATACCTTATAGTTTTGGATTCAAATACCTTTCTATGCTCTACTGAGGTTGTCTCGTGTATTGTGAAGAATTAAATATAGCACAGAAATATATAGAATATAAATACAGCATACTTATGCTACATTTAGCATAGTGCTGAAAGTGCGCTACATTTAGCATCGCGCTAAAAGAAGCGTAAGTACGTTCAGGGCAGTTCTCAGTCTGCAGCAGAAGATGAGCAGGGGTTATTGCAGACCTTATCTCATTTTGTTTGTCCTTCATCCAGATATTGATTTGCTTTCATTTGGAGCACAGGCTGCAGTGCCTGGGTCAAATACATAATTGCTTTTGATTCAAATACATTTCTGAACTTGACTGGTGTATTGGAACCAATGAAATACTCTCAAAAAGTGCAAACCCCCCTCTCTTCGTTGGCTCAATTGCACCCGGCGAGATCAATCAAGCACAGAAAAGCATTTGAATCCAAAACAATTATGTATTTGACAGCATGGCACCACAGTGATTGGTGCCACCTTAAACGTCACATCACAGTTTTGGGAAACCACCGGGCTCAGTTAGAACACAAGACCTTATCAAGGCTGGAATGACACTGAAGGAACAGGCTAAAAGGTATTACTAGGCTGTTATATGGAGGACGGGTGTGCGTGGCGTTCGGTTTGCGAGAGACACGCACGCGGAGGTCGTACCGGTTTGGTGATGTCGAACACCACGATGGCTGCCTGCGCTCCGCGGTAGTACATGGGGGCCAGGCTGTGGTATCTCTCCTGTCCCGCCGTGTCCCAGATCTCAAACTTCACCGTCGTGTCATCCAGAC
The DNA here is from genome assembly GCF_963514075.1 of Conger conger. Lineage (NCBI taxonomy): Eukaryota > Metazoa > Chordata > Actinopteri > Anguilliformes > Congridae > Conger > Conger conger. The sequence continues at coordinate 79,818,835 of NC_083762.1, forward strand.
ACACGGACTGCGCCAGGAACGCAGCTGGGAGGGAGGGAGGGAGGGAGGGAGGGAGAGGGAGAGGGATCATTCGTGATTGTTATTTATTAGAGTGGAATTTATTAACGTTAACGTTTATTAATGTTATTTTATTTTATTTACTATGCTTTGGCAACACTATTTTGTTAGTCATGCCAATAAAGCTCAATTGAAATTGAATTGAGAGAGGCAGACAAGGAGGGAGAGTGTGAGAGAGAGAGAGAGGGAGGGAGGGAGACAGAAGGGAGGGAGAGAGAGGGAGAGAGAGTGAAAAAGGGGAAGAAAGTGTAACAGACATAATCTAAGATAAGAAAAAGGAACCTAGCAGCTTTATCTGGTGCCCTCCTTAATGCTGCCACTCGCGGTAACTCTCAACTCTCCCTTTTTAAAACGCTTACAGGCAGGTTAATAACTCTCGCCAGGCCCTTCTCTCTCTGTGTAAAGCCTGACCAGCTTTCCCTGGACTTGCCAGCTCAAATCTCTGTCCAACCGTCCCTCTGTGCTCTGTTCCCTTCCTCCTTAACGTAACACAACATAACAAGGCCATTCAGCCCAGCAAATGCTCGCCTTTTCCTACCACTAAAGTGTGCCTACTGCTTAGTTTACATAAAAGCTAAACAGTATCTAGAGCCTTATCAAGCCTGGTCTCGAAAACCCCCAGAGTTTCTGCCTGGCAAGCTATTCCAAACAGTGACCACTCTGTGCGGGGGGGAAAAAAATACTTCCTGATATCTGCGTGGAATTTATCCTTTGCTACTTTCCATTTAGACCTTTCTCGAGCGTCACTTGTTTTCTTCCAGCCTCCCCTCCCTCTTTCCCCGGTCTGCCCGGTCCTCACCCCCGATGGTGGTCTCCTGGAACTCGTCGAACTGGCCCTTGACGAACCGCAGCACCAGGCTGGACTTGCCCACCGCCATGTCTCCCAGCAGCACCAGTTTGAACTGGCAGATCTTGGTCTGCGGCAGGCTACCGTTGGGCCTGGCGCTTCCTCCTCGGCTGGCCATGAGCGGGGGGGGGGTCTTCCCAGGGGGGTCGGGTGGGCGAGGTGGGGGGGGGGGGGGGGCGGGGGTCAGTGATTTACAGGGGGCTCGGGGGGGGGGGTCTCTGGGGCTCAACTCTCCCGCTGACTGCCTCTCTCTCTACTCCTGAAACACAGAAGCCAAGCGGGCCACAAATTCAGTGTGGGGGTTGCCAGCTCAAATATCCAGGAGTGTGACCATGCCACGGTACCGTCCAGGCTAGCGCCATTTTGAACTGTAAAAATTGTTAGTTATAACCAGCAAGCTATCGAATGTCAATTACACAGCTTCCTGTAAGAAATGTTATTTAAACTTGCATTAACATTATGAACATAAATATGTCTAATTTACCTTCGAAAACCAGCATTCATATCTGCTGTATATTTCAGTGTGATACCAAGTCATAAAAGGGAGATTAAAAAAATAAAAATAAAACATACACAGAAGCATAGGACTTTGGTTTACTACAAAGGAAATTAGCTGCCCAAACAATCTGGTTATATTTAGTGTTTGGAAACTGCAAAACAATCATACAAGCTCTGATACAATTGTTCAAGATTGCACTTCCTAAGTGACAATTTTCACCATTTTATTCAAAGCAAAAAAAAATAACAAACAATTCCAATATACTCCTGTCAAACCGGTCTGAAAGAAACGTGTACTTTTGAAGGCGTTCATGATTATGGATAAAGACACAGCGTTCATGATTATGGATAAAGACACAAATCTTATCAACTTCCTCTTGTATTTCCTCTGTTAGTTTTACAGCCGTTTCATTTCAATTCGTTGCTTTTATGTGTTGGGAGTTTGACGCAGAACGTAAACTGTGGGGGTTTAACGGTCAAAAAAATCTCACGGCGCAACCATTTACTGCTCAACAAGGGCCATTTAGGTTTGCCAACGGAGCCACACAGTTGTAGAAATAGTGTATTGGTCCATAATCAGGTCTACTTCCCCAAAATCCGCATTGTCACATTTTAACACATAAATGCACAGCATTGTCAATTTTTAAAAAAATCAGGAATTCATCCAATAGGAAAAGGGCTTCGCCGATTATTTACTAAACAGCTTTGGATGTTTTACTTTATGACTAGGGACATGCACAACCGTGAAATGCAAATATTTATGACCACTAACGTTAGCAGTATTACGGCGATGCGGCTGTTCTTGCTCAGTCCGTGGTTTCTCAATCGCTGGCTGTCAGTCCGCGAGCAGGCAGATACCAACGCTCGCCGAGACGCGTTGAGTTCGCGATGTCGTGTAGCTTATAATGTTACAATCACGGGTGCGTGAAATGAAACCAAGTAATTTCACAGCTAAGATATATGGACAGTCGCTACCAGTTGAGCAAGGCACAAAAAACAGGACCCTAGGGCGACTGTTCCGCCGTCATCGCAGCAAGCAGTCCGTTAAATAAACAGTGCTAGCAAGCTAAAAAATCAGTTAACCAGTTGGTTAGATAGCTACTGATATAGATACCTTTTAGCTTGCTAAACTAATCTGCGATCCGAAGTGGCACATCTCCATGCACAATCGATTCGCTCCTCTGATCACAGCGAGCGCTGGCTAGCTGGCTACCGTTAGCTTGCTTGCTATTACTCTGTCGCCAGGACAAGCCTACAAAACGGCCCCTAGCGCAGGAATGTGGGCCTTCTTTGTGACGCTGACAACTATTGTCTGACACCCTGATGTAAACCCGAAAAAAGAAAACTGAGGTAACGTTAATTACCTGTGACAGATCGTCGTCGCAGAAGACTCTGGCGTGGTATGAATGCACTTGGAATTGCGGTTCGACGTGTTGTTGTTGATCCAACAGCTGAGTGTAGTGGGTCTTCTCGCACTTCCTGTACGGTCGCGCAGCCGCAATGGTCATTCCAGGCTTTCTTAAACGGAAATATCACATCTTCAACGAAGCGATGGACTTGTGTCACGTTAGGTGTTAAGGTCCCTTTCTTCTGTGCAAAGCCTCAATGAATACCTCTATTCTGGTTAATGAATTGCCATAGCTAACTCTACTGATTTAGCCTATGCTTACTGCGTGACTTATACTTGATGCCCGTGGCTATGCATATTTAAGCCCGTGGTTTAGAATATCCTATGTCTGGCCTATGTTCCGTAATTGTTTGAACGACCAAAGGGTTTTGCAATAAATCCAATTTAAAATGGTATTAATTTACTAAAATGGTATTATATTATTATTTTCATTTTGAAAAATATGACATCTAAAAAAGTTGCCAAATTAACCACATTAATATAGATATCATAACTAATAACAAATGCTGATTGAAAAAAAAAAAAGTGCCTACACCAATGCTATAACAATTTTATGGTCAAATCACTTCTTCCAAAATTCCAGCTATACAAACCCCTCCTACATGAGGTATTATTTATCCTCATGACATTACATTACATTACATTACATGGCATTTAGCAGACGCTCTTATCCAGAGCGACGTACAACGAAGTGCAGATCAGACACAAGTATAAGAGCGAAGAGGAACTGAGAGGACAGTACAGTTCTGAGTCCTAGTGTAAACATACAGATAATCAGAACCCTTGAAGAGTACAATCAACTTCCAAACTAGCATACCACAGTTGGCAGCTAGAATACCCTGAGTACAACAATACAACAGCCAATCTATATCTATACAATATCTATACAAGTAACAATATCTATACAATCTATACATAAGTGCCATTACAGTCTAAGGCTAATCATGGTGGTGAGTTAGGGAGGGAAAGGTGTAGCCTGAAGAGATGAGTCTTCAGTCTGCGCTCGCTTGAAGGAGGTCAGAGACCTCGTCGTGAGCGTGAAGTACAGGTGTGGCGAGGGGGAGGCGCCAGACGGCATGAAGTGGCAGAACGGAGGGGTCTTGTTGGTGTATAGGTCTTGATAAGGGATTGAATATATACAGGGGCTGATCCCTTAACTGCCTGGTATGCGAGCACCAAAGTTTTAAATTTGATGCGAGCCATAACAGGCAGCCAGTGGAGGTTGCTGAGCAGGGGGGTGACATGTGAATGTCTGGGAACATTGAATACCAGACGGGCTGCAGATTAAATTAGGTTTATTTTATTTTATTTAACATTTGCATTTTTGTAATTTGGCAGATGTTTTTAATCCAAAGCGACTTACAAATGCACAGGTTTTTCCACAAGTTAAAAGCACTAAATCTTATGATGCATATTTGCCCAGACCCTCCCTGAGTGAACATCCAGTTAGATCCAGCAGCCTCAAATTAGACTCAATTTAAACAACTATATATTTTTTTTTTCTGAGAAAATATTGAAATGGAAGCCAAGGTCCAGGCTCCACATTATAATTATGATTATTTCATATAATTTGGTTGAAATTCAGCCATTCACTGAAAAATAATTGACACCACAATTATTTTCTAAATAAAGTAAGATACATACTGTATTCTGGGTGCACAAGTACATAGAAGATATTTTTAAGAAATATGGTCACCTTGGTTTTCTACTACTCCACGCCACTAGACGTCAGTATGAGACTTAAATGTGTATGTTTTTACTCGATCGTCTTCTATAGGAAAGAATAATCTATCGCTGCACAATCGAACTTCATGCTCTCCGTACAGTCCTGTGTGTACAGTAGCCCATAGTCGGTACCATGCAGGCATGCAACAGAAAGAAGAAACAGGGCAAAGATACAGCAGTGAGTTATTATGTGTGCTGAATTATCGTGCTTGTTCTTTTTTTGAAGCTAGATTGTGCGATCAATAATGAACATAGCTTTCGTGATTTGCTGATTTCGACTTTCCCCACGCCTTACAATTAGAAGTCGCGAATCCTCTGTTCCCTCTAATATCTCGCGTTTTATTTCTAACTTATAGACTCCACATTGTTCGGGTTTAGACAAAATCAAAGTCTTCACATTGGAATTCGAAGAGAACCGCTGACATATGCTTTGAGCTGAGATATGCTTTAATAGCCTTTTTGTCAACAGCCTCCAGCTGTTTATTCTTATTGTAAGCAGACCTATCTGTTTCATTCTTAAAATAGCCTTTACCTGTCCTTTATATCGGGGATTGTTGGAGGCATAATCACTTTATCATAATCACAGATCTGACCTTTGTCAGTCAACACAACCCATCCATCCATCCATCCATTATCTGAACCCGCTTATCCTGAACAGGGTCGCAGGGGGGCTGGAGCCTATCCCAGCATACATTGGGCGAAAGGCAGGAATACACACACTCACACACTCACACACTCATACCTACGCTCAATTTAGACTCTCCAATCAGCCTAACATGCATGTCTTTGCACTGTGGGAGGAAACCGGAGTACCCGGAGGAAACCCACGCAGACACGGGGAGAACATGCAAACTCCGCACAGAGAGGCCCCGGCCGACGGGGATACGAACCCAGGACCTCCTTGCTGTGAGGCGGCAGTGCTACCCACTGCACCATCCGTGCCGCCTAGTCAACACAACCTCACGATCTAAAGCTTTCTCTCTGTCCCTAGGTGCAAGGCACCAATGACAGCAGTGTGGTTAGCAAGGTGTCCGCAGCGGCGCAAGGCTACTTCCGCGATGACTTCCTGAAGAGTTTTGTGTGCAAAGTGTCGCGGAGAGCGCCACTCATTAACAGGTCAGAGGTCCTGCTGCAACAGTGTGCAGTCAAACAGCTACACAGCGTTATGTTGTTCATTTTTTTTCATTCGAAACAGCCCTGCGATATTTCAGTTTAACACGTGCAGTGGTAAATGACACTAGTGCACACAGCCAGTCAGGTTTGTGTGTGCGTCTCTCTCAGGGGTTACTGTGTGTGTGTGTGTGTGTGTGTGTGTCTCTCGCTCTCTCTCTCTCAGGGGTTACTATGTGCATGTGTGCGTGCGTGCGTGTGTGTGTGTGTCTCTCTCTCTCAGTGGTTACTATGTATGTGTGTGTGTGTGTGTGTGTGTGTGTGTCTCTCTCTCAGGGGTTACTATGTGCATGTGCATGTGTGCGTGTGTGTCTCTCTCTCAGGGGTTACTATGTATGTGTGTGTGTGTGTGTCTCTCTCTCAGGGGTTACTATGTGCGCTGGTGTGCTGTGGATCACTGTGTGAAGAGGTTTCTGCGGGTGACTGAAGGCTGTCCGAGGAGACAGGTGAGGCAGCGTTTCCTGAACTCAAGCCTACCGCGGCTCGCTGAGTGCTGCTAATCATGTTCCCGGCACAGTTCTCACGCAGTACACAAACACCGACTGCCGTCTCGCTAATAACACTTGTGAGAACCCTGAATTGCTTTATGTAGCGGCCTGTAAGGTAAATGACTGGGACACGCAAGGTCGCTGGTCAATCTCCGGTGTAGCCACAATAAGATCCGCACAGCCGATGGGCCCTTGAGCAAGGCCCTTAACCCTGCATTGCTCCAGGGGAGGATTGTCTCCTGCTTAGTCGCTTTGGATAAAATGTAATGTAATGTAATGCTTTTAGAGGATTCTTCTTATTCACAGTGTCTTTGATTATCTAGACATACATTAATGTTCTGAAATTTGCGTGTGACCTTCTCTCTCTCTCTCTCTCTCTCTCTCTCCCTCTCCCTCTCCCTCTCCCCCCTCCTCCCTCTCCCTCTCCCTTCCCTCCCACCAGGTCTTGTCTCTGGGGGCCGGGTTCGACTCGCTGTACTTCCGGCTGCAGGCAGAGGGCGCTGTGGAGCGTGTGGTGGTGTATGAGGTGGACTTCCCCGATGTAGCTCGACGCAAAGCTGCTCTGATCAAAGGCAGTAATCACCTGAAGGACGCCCTGAAGGACTGGAGCCCCGACTCCCCCAGTCCTAATGGTGAAACACACTTATTCAATGGACGTATCGAACCCTGCTCACTGCTCACAATGTACATAATATTAAATACGCTTTTGAGTGGATAAGCCAGTTTCACAGACACACATTAAGCCTAGTCCTAGACAAAACTCAATTTATTCCAGGACTAAGCTTACTCTGTGTCTGTGAAACCACCCCTATACTTATTAATCCCGTAGTACTGTATTGAGAATAATTTCACTTCAACTAAGCAGTATATAAAGATGTTAATCTATTTTTTTATGTATTTGTATTTGTTCATGTATTTGTTCATTTTTGGTACTGTAAAACAGTTTCATTAACATTTAGCGATTTAGCAGATGCTCTTATCCGGAGCAAATGAATAAGTAAAAATGCAGATTTAAGCATCAAACAGTGCTGACGCCAGTTCATCAGGGTCACAGTAATTCCACAACATACGATTAGATGGCATAGTCGGTGCATTCGGGATTAATATGTTGATATGTTAAGTGATTGTTCAGAGCGTCTGTGAGCTCCTGTCCTCCAGGCCCGGTGTGCGTGTCCAGTGCTCGGTACTCTCTGCTGGGGGTGGACGTGCGTGAGGAGCGGGGTGTGGAGGAGGCTCTGAGCCGGGCGGGGGTGCAGTGGGGCGCCCCCACCCTGCTCCTGTCTGAAGTGGTGCTCACGTACATGGACACCCAACGGTCAGGACCCCCCCCCCCTCTCTCTCTCTCTCTCTTACTCCGTTCCTAAACTTTAATGCATGCCGTCATTCTTCATGAGAGCACGTTTACGTGTGTGCTGTGTCTGTCGGTCAGACCTGGGTCAAATAACGTTGTTTTGGATTCAAATACTTTTCTAAGCTTTACTGGGCTTGTCTGCTGTATTGGAACATGTAACATACTCTGGTCCTCTTGGTTGGCTCAGTCGCGCCAGGCAAGAACACTCAGGCACGGAGAAATGTATTTGAATCCAAAACATTGTCGTATTTGCATCTGTTATCATTGAGTGTCACTTACGTACACTAATATATTGAATGCATATGGGGAAAATAAACAAACAAAAGTATTTTTGTGTTAACTGCACTGTGGGTGTGTCTTAGGTCGGATGCTGTGATTGGCTGGGCGGCACGACTCTTCCCCCAATCGCTGTTTGTGATGTACGAGCAGATCCGCCCTGGTGACCCCTTCGGCAGGGTCATGCAGGAACACTTCCTGAAGCTGAACTCCGCCCTGCACGCGATCGGTCACTACCCCGACACTGCTGCACAGAGGCGGAGGTTCCTGGACAGGGTAACCACTGCCTGCCTGTCTGTCTGTCTGTCTGTCTGCCTGCCTTCCTGCCTGTCTGTCTATGTTTGTCTGTCTGTCTGTCTGCTTGCCTGTTTGTCTGTCAGTCTGCTTATCTGTCTCTCTGCCTGTCTGTCTGTGTTTGTCTATCTGTGTATCTGTCTGCCTGTCTGACTGTTTGTCTGTCTGCCTGCCTATCTGTATACATGTATGTATGTATGTATGTATGTCTGTCTGTGTTCGTATGTCTGCATGTCTGCCTACCTGTCTGCCTGTCTGCCTGCCTGTCTAAAAAGATTTAGTACTGTTGCGCCAACTAAGAGGACCAGAAGGTGGGGCGAGCACTTTTTGAGAGTATTTCATAGGTTCCAATACACCTGACAAGCTCAGTAAAGCATAGAAAACAATTTGAACCCAAAACAATGACATATTTGACCCAGGTCTGGTATTGATAGTGGCAGGTGTGTGGGTTGGTAATCTCTCTGTAACTGCTGTTATCTGTGCTGCACACAGGGCTGGGAGCGCTGTGCATGTCTGGACATGAACCAGTTCTACCTGGACCTCGTGTCGGAGGAGGAGAGACACAGAGTGGAGAACCTGGAGCCTTTTGACGAGTTTGAGGTGCGTCAGTCGAGCTGGAGCCACACCCCCTCCCTCCCCGCTGTCAGAGAAACGCCGCCTCATTCGCTGAGAAAGTTCACCCCTTTCACTAACTCCTCCCCCCGCCCCATGATGCACACCAGGGGTGGGCCATTCTGGTCCTGGAGGGCCGGTGCGTCTGCAGGTTTCTGTTTACAGCAATTGCCTAAATGAGCAAATTTGCTGTATGCAGAAGTTGGCACGAAAACCACAAACTGATATGGCCCTCCTTGCCCATCTCTGATGTACACCTTCCAGAATCTTCCATTTCTCTGACCTTTTTTGTGTCCTAATGCACCTTGCCTTTGTATTAAATAATGGTCCATCGAACATCCTCAGTAATGCTCACGTTCCTCCTCTCTCTCGCTCTGTTGTTCTTCTCTTTTTCAGGAGTGGCACCAGAAATGCTCTCACTACTTCATCCTCACCGCCTCCAGGGGCCCTCTGACGAGCCAGGCACTGGTCAGCCCGCTGTCCGGTAAGACCAGCCACTGCCTCCTCTAATCGTCCACTTGCAGTCTGCTTTACCAAGGCTTTTACAACACATCTATTCAAGTACCGGCGGCCATGTTGGGCTGCTGTTGGTCTGAACTCACCCGTAGTCTTCTCATCAGCGCCGCTCAGCTCCTGTTCCTTTGAGCCGCAGTGTCTGCAGGGATTTGCTCCTACCGCGCGCTACACCACCCGATTCCGGTCATTATTTCACCTCCCTGGTTCGGGAAGTAAGCTCATTGCTGAAATCTGGCGGTGCAGCGCATGGTTGGAGAAGATGCCTGCAGACACTGTGTCCCACAGGACCTGGAGTTGAGCAGTGCTGCTCTATATAATCCTTAGTTCAACTGACTGACAGAGGGACATTAAGCAGCATGAAAACCACCGTGATAATTTAAAAACAAAAATGATACCTCCCCATCAGCTGCATCTTAGTTGAATACAACAAATAGCTCACTGTGGCCCTCAGCGCCTGTTTTACACTGACCTCCTGGCTCCCTACAGAGTCTGCAGTTCCCTGCGTGTCACCGGCACTGAACCCCCGTGCCCTCCCCGTGACGCCCCTGTCTGCGGCCCCCGAGGGGCCCGGCTGGGAAGGTCTGGGGATGGGGTCCGCCGCGCTGGGCCCCGGGGCCGTCCTGCTGAGCGGAGGGGCCGGAAGGGGGGGTAGAGGGGACGGGGCCCGGCTCCTGATCAGAGGCCCACGTGGGTGGAGGTGTGTCTGCTTGGGGCCACAGACGGGTGAGAGATCTGTTCCCACGTGACAAATTACATTATCGGCATTTTGGCAGACACTCTTATCCAGAGCGACGTACAGTTGATTAGACTAAGCAGGAGACAATCCTCCCCTGGAGCAATGCAGGGTTAAGGGCCTTGCTCAAGGGCCCAATGGCTGTGTGGATCTTATTGTGGCTACGCTGGAATTCGAAACCCCAACCTTGCCTGTCCCAGTCATTTATCTTAACCACTGTGCTACAGGCCGCCTGACATAACATAACAACATCATTCATAACGTAACAACATAACATAACAAGGATAACAGGCCATTCAGCCCAGCAATGCTCGTCTTTTCCTACCACTAAAGTGTACTTACTGCTTAGTTTGCCTAAAAGCTAGATAGTATCTATGACCGTATCAAGCCTGGTCTTGCAAATTTTCTGCCTCTAGCATTTCTGCCTCCACTAATATGCCCAGTACGTTACCTCTGTCTAAGTCGGGCTTCTGAGTCTGTGAGAGGCATGTACAAACACCCAAAAATGTATAGGGCCCCACAACAGTTTTTGTGTCCAGTTCAAACTCAAAGGAGTGGATCTTCTTCTTAGCCATTAGCATGTGCAGCGTGTTAAAAAAATAAAAAATAAAATCAATATTCGTAAAGTAATTATAACCCCCTTGCTTATTGATAATCCTCTTGTGTTAAGTAAATATCCTAATACCGTTGCGTTACCGTTGTTCTCCCCCAGGTGTTAGAATGTACCACACGTTGACCGCCATTCCGGACTGGGGCGTCGTCGTTTTTGGCGGGCGAACTTCTCCGCTCCATCCAATCGGAAGCGTTCTCCGGATGACCTATGACCTTTCCTCCCTGCCTGACCCCTCTGGCCCAGACGGCCCCGCCCGTGATTGGCTGTCTGTGGAGGAACTGGCCTGCACGGGCAACGCGCCCTTACCAAGATGGCGGCACACCGCCACCCTTCTCAGATACAGAGGTGAGGCCGTAAACCAGGCAGAAATAGGGAAAATGCATCGAGACGATTGCCATTGAATGACACAGTGAATACTTGAACACAACATTATTACATTACATTACATTATTGGCATTTGGCAGACGTTCTTATCCAAAGCAACGTACAGTTGATTAGACTAAGCAGGAGACAATCCTCCCCTGGAGCAGTGCAGGGTTAAGGGCCTTGCTCAAGGGCCCAACGGCTGTGCGGATCTTATTGTGGCTACAGCGGGATTAGAACCACCGACCTTGCGTGTCCCGGTCATTTACCTTAACCACTATGCTACAGGCCGCCAAACAGAAAGCTAAATGCGGCCAAAAATGCATCAAACCTGCCATATCAACAAGGGACCCCTTCCAACTTCTCACCTAGGTCAGAACTTCCTGTTTGTGTTTGGAGGCCGAACGGAGGCGGAGCCAGTGCTGGGAGACGCCCACTTCCTGTGTGTGGAAGACCAGCATTGGACAGAGGTCAGCCATTGATTATTATACTGAAAAAAATGTAACTTTTCAAAAGCATTTTAGACTGGATTTCCAAGACATGTACCAGAAAACAACCAACAGCCAAAAGCAGCAGTGTTTTGCTCCATCCTTATAGTAGATCCAGTCCAGGGTGTATTCCTGCCTTTTGCCCAAAGTATGCTGGGATAGGCTTCAGCCCCCCTGCGACCCTGTTCAGGATAAGCGGGTCAAGAAAATGGATGGATGGATGGATGTATGTATTGTAATGGTCCCGTGATTGTGACTTTGTTATGCTGCTATTTGACCCCGTCTTGGCTAGGTCTCATCTGTAAAAGAGGTTTTAATCTCAGTGTGACTTCCTCGTGAAATAAAGGTTTATAAATGCCCGTACTGCACTGTAAAATGGCCGTGTGGTCGGTGATTGGCAGGTGCCGGTGGACGGCGAGCCCCCTGGTGCGCGGCACTCCCACTCGGCCTGCGGGTACGGCGGGGGGGCGGTGATCTTCGGCGGGCTGGGCGGAGGAGGAGCGGCGCTGGGCGACGCCGTCGTGCTCCGGCCCGCCGAGACGGGGTTCTGCTGGGCGAGGCTGCGGGTCCACCCTGCACCTGCGCCCAGGTGAGACACCTTGCTCGCACGACACCTGAGCAAGCGCAATCCACACACGCGTCAAAAACCCACTGCACACGTGCCACCTTTTCCTTTGGTCCATGTACACCAATGTGGGGGGGGGGGGAGGTCTTTGGTGTTGAAGAGTGCCTTCTGTTGTGCTTCTCTTTTAATTTTATTTTATGAAGTTGCAACGTCTGTAAGCATTTGGAAAGTGACACAATTTTAAAGGGAGTGCATTAAATACGGAGTAAATCGTGGAGGAATTACAGCCGTTACTGTCCCAAATACTATCGGACCTCACTGGATACGCTTACTTAATTTATGGCAGCTAGAGGCTTTTTAAGGTGTATGGTAATTCCATGTTTAGAAAAAGGAAAGAAACAAGCCTAACAGGAGTTGGGACCAGATGTGTCACTGTTTGCAAAATCAGTTTGGTTTCCAGCGTGACTCCAATTGCTCTTACATTAACCTCCCCTCTCCTTCTCTTCAAGGTATTCTCACTCTGCGCACGTGATTGGCCACAAGCTGGTGCTGGTGGGCGGGGTTTGGCTGCAGGCGGAGGGTGTGCCGGGGGTTGCGGTGATCGACCTGACCACAGGGGGCAGTGTGGAGTACAGCCTGGACACGGTGAGTCATTTCCCCACGATTTGACCCTTTTGTTTCGTGTGTTTAACTCCGTCATACTATCCGACTGAAGCGGTGAGCCCGTGTAACAGGCACGTTTCGTCCTCTGCACCCCAGTCTGGCGTGCCCTGGCCTCTCATGCTGCACTCGTTCCGCTCCGAGCCGCTGGACGAAGAGGGGGCCGTGATCGCGGTGACGGGCGGCGGGGGGAACTGCTTCTCTTTCGGGACGCATCTGAACCCCCGGCCTGTCACCCTGGACCTGCGGCCGGCGCTCTGAGTCGCACTGCAGTCGCACTGTGAGGAGCCTACGCCACAGGAAGTTACATCACAGGGCGCTGCACCTTAGGACACAGGTGGGCAACCCTGGTCCTGGAGAGCCCAAGTGGAGTCTGAGCCTTGGTACAGCAGCCCTGGGGTTTTAAATGGTGGCCTCTGCTCTGTGTTCCTGCACTTTCTCATCTGTGTGGAGAGCTTCACCTACACTGGGTATCTAGCAGAGGAGACATTCTTGCTGTGACACTTGGACAAGGACTCTACTACTTATGGTGCTGCAATTTCTCTCCAGTTACTTGTGGTTGTCAAACACACACACTGAGATAATTTGTGTATGTTTTTTGTACACAAGGTGATGATGATGAGTAAAAGTGTTTGAGTTGTGGGCATCCCCACACACACACACACACACACACACACACACTGTCCAGACCAACTACATGCATTCACATGGAACTCACTGATGGAACGTGACTTAACAGCCGTACATGCAGTCCCTCGAGTCAGTCAGAGTCAGTGAGACCGAAAAACAAAGATGGACGCTCTCGCAATGAACACGCAAACCCGTCTCAGCTGCTTGACAGAGAGGTTTTTATTTCAACCGGGACTTCAGCAGAGTCGCCACCTGGGCTTTCCAGTGTCTGAGGAACATCGGGCGACCGAGAGCGATTTCACCTCAGGGAGAGGGAACAGGGCGTGGGAGGAGGGAGGGAGGAAGAGGAGGAGGAGGAGGAGGATGGCGCAGATCACTCGGTGAGGCGGCGGAAGGACTGGACCGTGGCGCACACTGCGCCCCAGTCCACAGGCTTGCGGTACTCGCCCTTCTCCAGCAGGTACTGGCGGCCGCGGTAGTTGGGGTGCTCGTAGAAGACCCACACGCCCTCCAGGACCTTGCAGGAGTGGACCTCCCGGGAGCGGAAGCGCTCCAGGATGGAGGGGCAGTCGTCCGTCGCCTCGAAGGCCTGGCCCGCGAAGTCGGCGTTGTCGTACAGCTGGATCTTGTACTGAGTCCCGCTAGCCTGCAGAGGGGATGGGGGCAGGGTTAGGGTTGGGGATGGGGGGGGTCAGGGTTGGGGTTTGGGGGTTGGGGATTGGGGGGTCAGGGATGGGGGGGTCAGGGTTGGGGATTGGGGGTCAGGGATGGGGGGGTCAGGGTTGGGGATGGGGGGTCAGGGTTTGGGGGTTGGGGATGGGGGGTCAGGGATGGGGGGGTCAGGGTTGGGGATGGGGGGTCAGGGTTGGGGTTTGGGGGTTGGGGATGGGGGGTCAGGGATGGGGGGGGTCAGGGTTGGGGATTGGGGTCAGGGTTGGGGAGGAGGAGGCGTGTTGGGGAGTATATGCCAGCGTGTCAGTGTAGGAGATTTTGGTAGAAGGGTGAGGGTTGGTGGGGTGAAAGAGAAGGGGGAGGGAGGGCATGGCAGGAGGTGAGTAGTTCTCCCCAAATTTGACACCTCACGGTGGATATTTCTCAGTGATCAGGTTTGACACTAAGGGAACAGTTGTATTCATTTTGAGATGGAACTTCAGTGACCAATGTTGAAAGTAGTGCCTAAAAGACCAGGGTCAATGACATAATTGTTCTGGATTCAAATCATTTTCTATGCTTTACTGAGCTTGTCTGGGAACACATGGAACCTATTAAATGCTCTCAAAAAAGTGGAATCCCTGCCTTCTGGTTGGCTCAATAGCACCAAGCAAGATCAATTGAACACAGAAAAGTATGGTGGCCAATATGGCAGAAAATCAACTTTTATTGATCTTTAGTAAATACAAAAGATGTTTGTGTGTTAGTAGTTGAATCGGTTGGACTGAAATCTCTTGCATAACAGTATTGTCATTGCCATGTTTGACTTTAAAATCCATTTAAGGTCAAGGTCAACAGGACACAGTTTCTAACCCACTTTACAACATTGTCTGAGGCATATTTATTGATTCAAAATCTATGTGGTGCAATACATTTTTATTTACGCTTTTTGCTGTCTTTATTAGCAAATCTTTGCTATTAAATGAAGGATTTTGTCCAGTTATACGCAAGCTGAAAGCATTTTCCCCACAACTGACTGTCCAGCACAATAACCCTGGTAAGCTGTACCAAACCTTATAGAAGTCTCCTTTAGCCCATACAACGCTCTGTAAACAAATCCATTCCTGTCTATTAATTTCCTGGTAATAGAGGAGTGAAGGCTGTAGAATGTGCCTTTATCCACACATTTACTACTATAGTGGTCAGTGTTGAGGTTGGCTTGTGTGGAAGAGCAGTGGATGGTGTTATTGATCTCTCTGGCCTTTGGTCTGAATGGCTTTAGCCATTGAGCACACTGTGGTTACAGAGGTCTGCAGAAGAACTGTGGCAAGCTCTACACTATCACATTACATTACAAAGCATTTAGCAGACGCTCTTATCCAGAGCGATGTACAACAAAAGTGCAGATCGAACACAGGAGCAAGTGTGAAGAGGACCCTAGAGGACAGTACAGTTCCGAGTCCTTTCTCTATCTTCTCAACCAAAGCCAAAAACTCCTTGGGATTTGCGCTGAGCCACTTCATATTGGGCTTGGGAGTCGGAGAGGTTTAAGAAACGAGAAAGACGGAAGGAGTACAAGGAGGGGGAGGGGAGGGGAGGGGAGGGGGGACACTTACGAAGTGGATCATCTTGCAGGAGCAGAGGCGGTCGTTGAGGCCCATCCAGCGCTGGTAGTCGGGGTACTCTCCGCGGGTCAGCACGTACTGGTAGCCCATGTAGTTGGGCCGTTCGTACACCACCCAGGCCCCGCCGTCCACGCGGATGGAGTTGCAGCGGCTCAGGTAGGAGTGGAAGTCCGTGCAGTCGCTGTCGCACTCATAGCGGCGGCCCTGGAAGTTCTTGTCCTCGTAGAACACGATCTGGGAAGAAAGCGGGAACACCCCTGCTGTAACAATCCAGCTGAAAATTGAGCTGGTCTTGCTGGGTATGATCTGGTCGTAAAGCTGGTCTAGCTGGGTATGAGCTGGTCAACCAGCATGGCCAATCTGGTCATAAGCTAGTCTAGCTGGGTTTGAGCTGGTTAACCAGCATGACCAAGCTGGTCATAAGCTAGTCTAGCTGGGTATGAGCTGGTTAACCAGCATGGCCAAGCTGGTCATGAAGCTGGTCTAGCTAGGTATGATCTGGTCATAAAGCTGGTCTTGCTGGCTATGCGCTGGTCATAAGCTGGCCTACCTGGGTATGATCTGGTCAAGCAGCATGACCAAGCTGGTCATAAGCTGGTCTAGCTAGGTATGAGCTGGTCAACGAGCTAGTGCTGGTAGCCCATCTGTGTTGGTAGCTGGTCAACCAGCTTTTTCAAAACATCGCTTCAGCTGGTCTGAACTGGTCAACCTGCTACCAGCAGTTTCAAAACCTAGCTTACGCAATTCTTTTCAGCATGGATGGCAGGAGGATGCTCAGGGGATCTGATCTTGCTTCTCAGCAGATGCCTGGTTGGCCCATACAGTTCACTCTCCCGAACTAAATGACACTTTACCAAATGATACCATCTTTAGGGATCCATCACTGACTAATGACCTCATCAAATCATGTTTTGATGTGCCTGTGCCATTGCATCTACAGTTGCATTTTCCATTGCAAAATCTGTCATCTTTGACCGGACAATTTGCCTCTGGAAGCCACAGTTGAAGACTTGTAGGCTTGAATTTCCTCCTGAGTTAAGAACAATCCGCAGAGAATCGATGATCTAAGCTATTATCCACTGAAAGCTAAAACGTACACACTTAGCCAAACCTCCACATATATTTGAAAACACTCATACCAAACCAAAACCAAAAGAGGCCTGACTGTCACAGTGAATAAGAGGATTTAGCTTTCTGTCAATTACTGTCACGGTGACAAGATGGTGTTCACTGTCCAGCCTGTGCAGCACAAGACAAGTATAACGGAGAACTGTACGTGCTGTCGGCAAAGCTCAACTGACCAAGATCAGCCAGTTTCCAAAAAACCTTTCTTTGTAACCACATAAACTTCATTCCTTTTTAAGAGACAACATGCTGAACACAAGTGTAAAATTGAACCTACTTCAACTTCAACGCAATTTGCATGATTTAGATTCACCTGTTTATTTTGAGGGTTGTTCCTCGCAAGGTCGAAGAACTTTCAAGACCCAGTTTTAATGAAATGTACAGCCTATTAAAGAAAAAAAATCAAAATGTTCTTGGGTGCCAAAGTGTGCAGGTGGATTCCTCGTATGCTAGCTGTAGCATATACGTTGATGCCTGTTCTCCGCTATGCTAGTGCAATGCTACTGTGCCATTCAAATTGGGATTATCGTGCCCATAAATGAGAAATTGCCCGTGAGAATCGCGGCTGGCCCGTACTCACCTTGCCCATTGCTGCTGTTGATTAAGCCCGTTTGGGTTGTCTCCCTGAAGTCTGAGTGTGAGGTGGGACTGAGGCAGGCCTGGCTTCCCAGACTCTTTTATACCCAACCGGGTTTATCAAACGGGCAGACTGGCTTTGTCATGCCATCCAAAAATTGAGTCAGTGATTCTAATGCTATTGAGGTTTTCCAGAAATGTGAAGTGGGATTACGGCCCATTGACCACTCTCTGCTGCCCTTGCTGAATGCACCCCCCCACCGCCCCCCGCCTGCCACAAACCCCCCCCGAACCAGTGCCAGCATACAGGCGTACCCACCACACCACGCAGCCCGCCAGCCAAGACCTCTGCCAAATTCAGCAGTCCAGATGCGTTGGCCTGAGTTCCACTGCGTTGAATGCACAAAAACCAGTCAATGACTCAGCAACCTTTTTTCTGTATTACACCAAAAAAAAAAAAAAAAAAAAAAAGAAAATACCAAATCTGGACGGAGAACGGAGAGCTCGGATTCAGAAATTTATTGAAAGATTGCAAATTTGGTAATCAGAAGGTCTATTCACACGGTCCTTAGGCCGGGGCTAAGAGAAACCAATTGAATGTTCACACTAGCAGTCTTAAGTGGGCTTGCAGCAACCTTAGCCCTGGGCTAGCAACGGCTTTTTTAGGGTTAGCCCGAGAAATATCCCAGCACAGCCCAAAGCAAAACGTGCTGCTGTCCGTAGCCTGGGCCCAAAGATATTCCTCCATTTTCAGTCCAAACAAATGGATGCTGGAGTCGTTCCACAAAGCAGGATTACTGAGTTAGCAGGATAACTGCACTGTTCCACAAAGCAGGGTTACTGAGTTAGCTGGATAACCGCACCACATAAGATCCGGAAAGTAAAAAGAGCTGTTCTGGGTTTTACTCTGCGCAGGTAGCTGGGTAACTCAGTAATCCTGCTTTGTGGAACAGGCCCCAAGAGTGCACAAATGCGTCTCCTGAATCAGCTAAATAATGGCATGTTTACTTCATCAATGTGTGTACATTTTAATGTATCGCAACAACACATGTAGACACGGATACGGTGAAGACAGACAATCTTTTTATTTGGTGTTTATCAGTTTATCAGCGACTTTCAAGGCTTCTTTGCATTGCATTTGTGTGGTCTGGAGCAATCAATCGTTACTTCAGTTTCATTGGGTTTATCGAAGCAAATGTAAACAAGAATGGTCACACACCTCAACAACAATAAACTCTTCTGAGGCAAGGCACAAAATAAGTGCTTTCTTTTTTTTTTCTGTGAAAGTGGCTGGAAAGAATATTGTACAAAAATATGTGCTTTTTAAAATGCGACTGGACTACTTTGGACCATTTAACAGGCTTGAGTGCAATTTCAGTGTAAGGCAAAAACAGAGCTAAGCAGCAAAACTAAGGCAAAGTCCCATTTGTTCAGAGAGACACCGCCATTTTGACCTTTAACCCGTCATGGATAAAAGGTACAGTACTTCCATGCAAATGTAATACAATCGTTATGCACTTTCATTAACTCTACAAACAAGTGCACCAGATAACGTTTCGCTTTTTACCCCTTAATTTCTATCAACCTTCCCATAATTCATTTGAGGGAAAATTAACGTGAAACCTTTGAGAAGAATTTGGTAACCTGGGCAGCCATTTTGATACAGCTGGTTGTTTACCGTTTGCTGCCGGTTCTCGACAGTACTATCTAGGCAGCATTATCTTGCTGTCTTGCTGTCATAGACATAGACCCCCGTTCACCTGTCTGCATTCGCGGTTCATCATCATCATTCACACACTGCACAATGTCCTTCTGTGCGTGAGCAAGAATGTACCTTTCATATATTAGACCATTCCCTTTTATGTTTACAACCTGACTACCCAGCATTTCACATACAGCAAGTGATCGGAGTGTGACTAATAACAGGAGAACTGACCGTCATGTATCGCTCTACCTCAGGGCTGCACGACCCTGTTCCTGGAGATCTTCCCTCCTGTAGGGTTTTCACTCCGACCCTAACAAAGCACACCTCGTTCAACAGCTAGAGCAGGGCTGCCCAACCCTGTTCCTGGAGATCTACCCTTCTGTAGGGTTTTCACTCTGACCCGAACAAAGCACACCTCATTCAACAGCTAGATATCTAGTTGAGCTGCCAATTAGAATAGGGAGATGCCAAATTAGAACCTAAAGGATGGTAGATCTCCAGGAACAGGGTCGGGCAGCCCTGCTCTAGCTGATGCCTGTGAATGGCCACGTTTTTGATCTTTCAATCAACTTGTGCTGTGACAGAGCTGTCAATCAACCCCAGGGCAGTCAGTACCATGCCCCTTATGAAGCTTACAGCCAGGCCTACTTGAAACTACGGACCGATCCTCAGACCTAAATCGGGCCCTGGTTTTCCTTCCTCCCAGGTAATTAACTGACCAGTTAACGGAACAGTGCTGCTGATTGGCCAGACGGTCTTCCCGTCAGACTCCCAGCTAAAGGGCGGGTGGAAAGGCAGCAGTTCCCAGCCCTAGAGGAGCGTGGGTGGAGGTACGGGGCAGTCTGCCAACAAAGATCAGGCTGCAGCCTGTGGCTGAGGCCTGCTCTGGCCAAACGGCACACCAGAGTCCAGGGGCCTTTATCACAGAGCAGGATTACGGAGTTCGGCACCGAGTAAAACCTGGAACCTCTCCTAAATCTGGAACACGGACTTTTTGTCCGTTTTGGTTTTAACTCGGCACGGTTATCCAGCTAACTCCGTAATCCTGCTCTGTGACACAAGCCCCCCGATCTGAGACCAGTTAACTCATCCAAACCTCATCCGAACCCCAACCTCTTTACACCAAAAAAAAGCTAAACGGATCCAGGGTGAGTACACGGAGGCACAATCTGTCGACACCTTCAGGTGTTGTCGGGAGTCCGGGTCTCAGTTCAGGACCCGTTAATTCAGCGGGCTGTCGACGTCTGTCCCGCCGCCTGTCGAGGTCCTTCGGGGTTCATCTCGCCGGATTTGCTGTGGTCAGGGCTGTAGGCGTCCACCCAGCTGCCCGAGGACTCCCCAGGGCCGGAGGTGAGCGTGGGGGGGATGAGGCAGTCCAGCTGCTGCCTGTGCCCAGACTCCAGCAGCCACTCGTGGAACTTCTGCTCCACCAGGGCCTGGAACTGCCGCCGCTGGTCTCTGGCAGATCACGGAGAACACAGGTTTGCGTGAGGATGCGTTACATGAGTCTACAGCTCTATTGTGTGTGTGTGTGTGTGTGTGTGTGTGTTCATGTTATATAAGCCCCTAAATGTATTACATTTGACAAAGCAGTCCATCAATTCAGGGCTCTACGCCAACATATTTTCCAAGGAGCATATGTGCTCTCAAGTTTAAAGCTTCAGAAGCACACAAAATGCATCCAAAATACAAGATGTGCTCCCAATACTGTGTAGAAGATCCCTGCTACTTGAGGGCATTAATATTACAGAGTAACTTTGCATAATATCTCAAGTGTTTTACACACATTCAGAGTCTAATGTAGATGCAATGAGCCCATTGTTGTTGCATCACACACCCCCTTTGATCGATTAAGTTCGCTCTCACCGCAAGTTCCCATGGTAACGATTTGGACCCTGCGGGTCACACTCACTTGATCAGATGAGCGTCCTTCACGGTCTTCTGCCACTCCTGCACCCGGAGCTCCCTCTCGTCCACGGCCTTTCTGTAGAGCGGGGGCAGCCCCCCAGGCACCTCGCAGGTATCCCCTTCCATCTGGAAGGGTATGGCCATGGGGCAGAACTCGCCGGGCGGGAGAAGGCGGTAGGCGGCGTTGTCGTGGGGGTTCCCCTCGGGCCCCAGCGTCAGGGGCCGGTCCCAGACGTTGGGGACCACGGCCAGGCCGACGCGGGCCATGTCGTCCTCCAGGGCGGGGTAGTGCGTGTGGAAGGGCCCCAGGGTGAGGGCCGTGTTGCCGGGGAGGAGCAGCGGCCGGCTGGGCGTCAGGGCGTGGAGGGTGCAGTGGGAGGAGGCCCCCACGGCCACGCGCCCCGCCACACACACCACCGTCACGTTCTCGCAGCTCTGCACGTGAACGCTGGTCTCCACCGGGCCCAGGACCACCGTGCTGTTCCGGCACTTGTCCAGGCACACGGACCTGCGGACGCAACAGAAATCCTGAAACCGATCGTCGACCCTTGTCGTGCACCCCCTGTGCCGAATACACTCCCCACACAACCCATTTTGGGTCATAACCCACTGCCTGAAATAATAAGGAAGTTCAAAGACATGCAACCACTGAGTCCAGATGGAGGTTTCTGGGCTATCCAATGATGAGGTTGTAGCCGCCTGTAGTGTAGTGGGCAAGGTAAATGACTGGGACACACAAGGTCGGTGGTTCGATCCCCGGTGTAGCCACAATAAGATCCGCACAGCCGTTGGGCCCTGGAGCAAGGCCCTTAACCCTGCATTGCTCCAGGGGAGGATTGTCTCCTGCTTAGTCTAATCAACTGTACGTCGCTCTGGATGAGAGCGTCTGCCAAATGCCATTAATGTAATGAGGTTGAACCCTGAAGCGTGGGGTCTCACCTGAGGGGGGAGAGCAGGTAGATGAAGGCCTCGCTGCAGCGATGCAGTTTGATGTTGGCTCCGGCCAGCTTATCCGAGTTCTTGGCCAGCGTCTGCCGGAACACCTGGGACATCAGCACCACCTTGCTCCCGGGCGGAGCCATGTGAGTGTTGCGGGCGATCTTGGCTCTCTTGATAGAGCCTTCCACTGCAAAAACACGGCACAACACAACTACAGCCATGCTTCACTGCTGAAAACTCAACACAAAACATCTATCATTTCTTAAAATGGGCCAAAAAAGATTTCATAGTGAGAAAAATATATATAGCAAATATGGTTTCCAAACATTTTCCACAAAAAGTAACTCTTTAATCACTCGGAATTGGCACTCTCAGTTATGACAATCCGGTATGATGTATGTTTGCCCTAAATCAAACTCTCATTGCACACAAACTCTATTCTCGGTTTCTGATTGGACAGCGGCCCCATAGTGAGACCTGGATCAGATTCTGATTGGACAGTAACCCCACAGTGTGACCTGGATCAGGTTCTGATTGGACAGTCACCCCCACAGTGAGCCAGGGATCAGATTCTGATTGGTCAGTGACCCCACAGTGACACCTGGATCAGATTCTAATTGGACAGTGACCCCCATAGTGAGACCTGGATCAGATTCTGATTGGACACTGTGACCTGGATCAGATTCTGATTGGACAGTGACCCCCATAGTGAGACCTGGATCAGATTCTGATTGGACACTGTGACCTGGATCAGATTCTGATTGGACAGTGACCCCCCCATAGTGAGACCTGGATCAGATTCTGATTGGACGGTACCTTGCTGGGCCCAGGCCAGCTTCTTCCCGGAGCGCAGGCAGGCGGAGATGCCGAAGGGGTTGAGGCAGAGCGTCCGCCGCAGCCAGGCCTGCAGCTGCTGCAGGGAGAAGGAGCGGCTGAGCTTGGAGAACCCGGCCTGGGCCTGCAGCGGGGCGCGGCCCAGCAGCCGGTGCAGGGGGTGCACCGTGCGCCCCCGGCCCGCGCACCCCTCCAGCAGGAAGCCGAGGCTCTGCACGGCCTCGGCGGACACCTGGCTGTCCCGCACCGCCTGGCCCGACTGGCTCAGCTGCCCCGGCTCCAGCAGCAGCTCCAGCAGGTCCGACAGGTGCGTCTGGACGAAGGTCAGGTGCGCCTGGTCGTCCCAGTTCTGCACGTTTTTGGGAAAACGAGAGCGTTTCACAGACGCGTCATTATTTCTCAACCGAACGTTCTAACGGAGACGTCACAATCGCTACCACCAAAAATTTTCAGGTGACCCCCCCCCCCATCCTCAAATCAGGCGAGGCTACTTGGGGGTGGTGACCCACAGGTTGAGATCCCCTGCCCTGTAAGATTTAGCGAATCTGCAGTCAGAAGACGATTAATGCGCTACGATCCACACACAAACAAGAGTTGGTTCATATCGCAGATACATGTGAATAAACAGATTGGGGAAGGTGAGGCCGTGACCTTGTTCTGGGAGCTGGTCTTGGCCTCCCGGTCGGAGGACGGGGACGGTGAGCGGGCTCGAGGGCTGGGCCACTCCTCCCCGATCAGAGAGGTGCGCAGAGACACGCGGTTCAGCTGCTGCATGTAGAGGAAGAGCAGGAACTGCAGCGTGTCCACGGACAGCTGGGGGAAAGGACAGGCGTCAACCCAAACGTCATCACTTACAGAACGGCCGAGTGGATTATGTGATAATTCTGGAAATCCTGAACATAAATGGTAAATGGTTGGCATTTATATAGCGCCTTTATCCAAAGCGCTGTACAATTGATGCTTCTCATTCACCCATTCATACACACACTCACACACCGACGGCGATTGGCTGCCATGCAAGGCGCCGACCAGCTCGTCAGGAGCTTGGGGGGTAGGTGTCTTGCTCAGGGACACTTCAACACAGCCCGGGCGGGGGATCGAACCGGCAACCCTCCGACTGCCAGACCACTGCTCTTACTGCCTGAGCCATGTCGCCCCACGTAACGTAAATGCGCAACACTTATTGCACCGAACGTTCAGGGCCATCGCTGTCGAATATTCGGTGTACGTAGTTAACAATAAAACTACATATGACGTATTATTCACCTTGCCGCGCACTCGGTCGAGCTCCTTGGCGCAGGCGCACTGGGATAGCGCCTCGGCCCACCCCAGCCTCTCCTCTGGGACGTGCGGCGTCAGGAGGTCAAACGTCTCGAAGTAGAGCCAGGCCAGGTCCTCCGCGAGCTGCAGCTTGCCGCAGGCGATGTGCCTCCACAGCGTCCACGCCAGCCGCGGGTAGCAGCCCTCGCGCGTGCGCACGTAGGCGGCCATCTTGCGCAGGTAGTGCAAGCTGAGCTTGGCGGGCGGCGGCACCTGCAGCGCGCCCAACAGGAAGGGCTCCAGGCGCGGCCACACACCTGTGCTGTCCTGCTCCATACCTGGGGGGGGATCGAGATCTCAGAGCAATGGCGGACGGTGTGGAGCTATAATATTGTTGCTCATACAATTCAAATGTATTGGGGGGGCATCGTGACCTTATCATGGTAATAAAATGTCCCATGTTCAGATCCATCATCTCTGATGGGCAGGTTGAAAACATGTTGCAGGAACCCATCAGACAGCATAATGTAATTTAAGAATTGTATCCCTAGCATTGTACAATACAAACTAAGAGGTTTAATCGCATATTTTACAAAAGTAGGAAAAAAAGCATGAAATCATATTTTCACTTGTAACATTTTCATATATTCGCCTCCGTATAAATATACATAACGTTTGGCAATCCGTTTAGCAATGCATTGGACCAATGGGACAGAAAGATAATGTATTTTACTTGGGAAAGTTGTCGTCGTAATGTTTGCTGGAGTGTTCACAAATTATTTCATGCTTACGAACGTCAGTTCCAATAACCTGATTATCTAGCTGGCTTGCTAGCTAACTTTAGGTAGCTATAGCTAGCTAGCAACTACCAACACTACGTTTGAAAACATTAACCTAGCTACCCAAAGTAGTAGAGTACATTAAGATAGACGGCTAGCTAACTTAGTAATAAATCGGTGGAAACAGCACGAACACTGAATGATCTGCTCTAGTTCTGTGGGGGCATCAAGCCAGAGAATCGTCCACAGAAAATCCAAAACCAAGGACGCGTTCGCATGTTTCCATGGCAACGATCATGAACCTGTCTGGGAATATCGACGAATTCCCGGCTGCATGTAGGGCAGAGCAACTAGCTAGCTAGAGCTAGCTAGCTAGCATCTGATAGTTAGCGACATCAAGTGCTTTACCTTTAAAGCAGCCCTCTTGCTCCGTTAAGACTTCTGGTCTTGCCTCAAAGTCTTTGAGATATCAGTGGTCAGCTTCCTCCCATTGCATGATGGAATATGTGGTTGTTTCCTTGTAAATGTGTGTTTTTTGTCCAATTATCCATGTTCGGAAGAGAACAGGCAAACTGCCCTGCCTGGACTATTTGCCGCCCTCGACTTGTTCTCGATGGCGCGCTTCAGATGGGAGCGCGCTTTTAGGCTTTCCAGCGATGTTCAGCGAGCTGTACCCACTGAACTCTATTGCACCACATTGGCTACAGATCTATGGCGACCAGAAATGCCCCCGTCCCAGTTCACCATGACTGTATATTGATAGCACCCCATTTGGCTATATTTAAATCGATGCAAGCCGTTGTCTAGCGACAAGACTTTGTTGGCCAACACAAACTTTTGCATATTAACATAAGTCGGATGGCTAGGATTACAATGCAATACCTACCTACCTAATAACAAATGTACAAGTGTCTAATATTTACTTCGCGTGTGGATAACAGCGTTAGCTAACGTACGATATGTGCGTGAAATTGGATGATGAAGTAACTTACCAACTGCACTTGTTGTGTGTGTGTGTTTCTCTTTAATTCGTTCAGTGGGCGGGTCTTTTGGGGTTTTCCGGGTGGAAGTTTGACGTGTGGGAAGAGGAAAAGGCTATAGTGACGGACGAGCCGACCTGACACTGGAAGCCGGCGAGCTGAGTTGGGCATTCGGGAGAAACACCGGGATCTATGGCAGTCCGAGGCATGAACCTGTGCAGTATTTGTGGTCTGATCCTGTATTTCGTCGCGGCCGTGTTTGCAGGGTGAGTGGACATCCATTCTTGAACAAACTGCAGTGTTCAAAGCGTGTCGCCAGCTGGTACACATGTTGAATTGTGATTGGTCTACGCCTCTCAACCCTTGTGCGAGTACCTTAGCCATGAGGAGGGTCGCATTCACCGACATATACAGACCCCGTTTCATTCAAATTATTTTAGCTACATTTGTTGTTCATATATCTGTTTGTATGTAGGCTTTGATTGATCGGATTATGAGTGATTGTTTCATATTTTCACAAGCTTGCCAGCTACTGTAGCTAGCTATGCTAGCTATCCAGTGACAGCAGCTAGCTGCTAGCTGGCAATTGTCGTTCACTGGCACCTTAACATTCCACCATCCATTTCCTCCTTACCCAAAGATTAAGTGTTCTATGGCAGTATAATTTATTCAACACATTATTCTTGATTTATATTCCGTGAATTAAACAACAATTTACCCCACGTCGGTATCATCCGATGTAGTTAAACACTCGTAGAGGTACAGTAGGAACCCTGAAATTGTTAAATTATTGTCCTGTGCTCCTATTGTTTGGGCATATTCATATCTTAATCCCCCTATATGCTTTGTGTTTTGTCCTTATTCGTCTGGACAAATAAGTTAATCCAACCCGTAAACCCTGTGAGAAATGACAGATCAGTGATTTTACCTGAAATATTGTGTACATATTGCCTGCTTGGTGTGCAGTGATTTCATTTACGCTTGACTTCTGTTTGGTCTTTTTACTTGTACGCGTCAACCTCGAAAAATCAAGTCATAGCATATTTCAGTTATTTTTCTCGTCTACACACTGTTCTGAAGCGGGCTAATCGAATGCAGTATTGCCGAGTTCTGTGTCCGAGCTATCTTAGCTAAAACCATGTAATGTTAAGTAGGCCTGTATGTGTACACTATATTTTCGCTAATTCGTTTATCTTTTGCCACATAGACGTGATTTCTACAAGATCCTGGGTGTAAGCAGGTCTGCGTCCGTCAAGGATATCAAAAAAGCGTACAGAAAGCTGGCCTTGCAGCTTCACCCGGACAGGAACCAAGATGATCCAGACGCTCAAGACAAGTTTGCGGACTTGGGGGCTGCCTATGAGGTAAGGTTAGGGCCGTCAGTGGTGCTGATCAACAGTGGATCTGTGTCACGTTCTGTACTACTAGTCGACATTTAAGGCCACCTGTGCTGATGTGATTGGATGCAGTAACTGGTTGCACGACTCAGGAACGTGTGAATTCCCATGGGCGAGAAGGCAACACCTGTTCTGTTATCATGACGTGTTGGCTCCTTATTTCCTGCCACAGAAACGATAGTTAGTAGCCTACATAAACCAGAGAGCACTCAAAACCATTGTAGCTTATGTGACAGCTAGAGAAATAGCGCTATATCTTCATAGTCTATAAAACCGCGCGATTGCCAAGTTCCGTTGTTTAATTTCAATATGTGGTAATCATATCTACTGTTTCATCATATCACGTATTTGTTGAGTTTTGCGTAGAACAAAACGCATAACCTCGTTTTGTGTAATGTTAGCATTATTCCTTAGTAACGTCTGAAGCAAATGACGTTAGCTAGTTCTTTAGTTATCATTAACTAATGCAAGGGAACTTGAATTTCGAAAGCTCGACTTGGCTAATTATTGTATTAAAAAATCTAGCGTTAACTAGCTCCCTGGCCATAATGCTAGCATGCCTTTTTGGTCGTCATTATAATGAACTGAATTTAATCTAAATATTCAGTTTTAAGTAAAATATTTAACCGACGTTACTGCTTTTGAATCACTCGAGACAATGGCTGCAATGGTTGTTATTGGAAACAAGGCACCCGGTTTGATTGGTCGGGAAGACTGTGTGGACGCTCCTGATTGGTCGCTTGTGCGGGGTGAAAGTTCATCCTAGATCAGACGGAAACACTGAAGTGGAACTGTTGACAACGGACCTGGAGTTGTTGTAACGCTGTTTTAACGAGGTGTTGGATTTACTTCGATATATTCGCATCATGTAAACAATTTCAATGGTGTTGCCGCTAGGTGCTATCTGACGAAGAAAAAAGGAAGCAATACGATCAATATGGAGAGGAAGGGCTGAAGGAAGGACACCACAGCTCCCACGGTGACATCTTCTCCAGGTCAGCATTTGATTATCTTTTCATTTAAAATTCAGGAAGACCATGGACCTGTTCAATTATCTTGTGTTTTGCTACAAAACACAAGGTAATGTTATCAAAGTCAGGTGCAGATATTTGCCCTAATGATGTTTACAGTGATGTCAGGTCAATTTTCGGTTATTTCCAAAGAGATACTTCCTGCCCAACTCAGGAAATGTCTGTTATGTACAGCACATTATGCAATTAAATAATTTATCATATGTCATGTCATATGCACTACTGACATGGCGAAATGCTGTTTAATTCGGAGTAAACGTGGTGGAAAAGGCTACTGCTCGTCTCACTTATAATAAAGATATATTAAAAAACACACATTATGCCTCTCCTTTTTTTTTTCTCCACTGGCTCCTGTTTGACGTCATTCATAATCTGTCTCTGGTTTTACCTGTTGGTCAAGCTTTTAACCTGCCTCGCAATCGCTGCACTGATTCTGCACTTCAGCTTCTTCGGAGACTTTGGTTTCATGTTCGGTGGAAACCAGAGGCAGCAGGACCGGAACATCCCCCGGGGCAATGACATCGTGCTGGATCTGGAGGTCACCCTCGAAGAGGTGTATTCTGGGAACTTTGTAGAAGTAAGTTGTGCTTGTGGGGATGGCAAGTTTTTGAATGTATATACAGTACTGTGCAGAAGTCTGAGGCACCCTATACTTTATTATATATGTTTTTTTGTGTGTGTGTGTTAGTATAAAAGAGCACATTTGGGATTTCCAAATATTAATTTTCCAAAAGATTTAATTTTACAAAGACATTTTTGTATTTATTTTAAAAAAGTAACATTACTGTAAGCAATTGACTACTTTTTACATAAAAACTTGATCGAGGCTGTCTGAGATCAGAAGCAAGGAGCCAACCAAAGTCTGCATTAGAACTGTGGCAAGTTCTCCAACATGCTTGGAACAACCTCCCTGCCGATTGTCTGATAGCCAACGCTGTCCTGCAGTTTTATATCTCAGAGAAGTGATGCAATTTTAACGCCGAAGGGTGGGCACAAAAAATATTGATTTGATTTCGTTTTTAACTATTCTGCCAAATTACTAAAATGCCATGTAAAATTTATTGTACGTTTATTTAGGACCTTTCATTCAATTATTTTTGAAAGAATCTTATCAGTACAGAATGTTATACAGGTGCCGAAGACTTTTGCACAGTACTGTACATGTTTAATATGTACGTGTTCATAGATGTCAGCTACGTATTAGTATGTCCTAATTCGATTAAGATTGGCCATGGCTGAATATACAAACAAACAACAGTATTTTGCTCTGTTTCTCTCGCTCGCTCACCTTCCTCGTGTACTTGGCGTCTCGTCCGTAGGTCGTGCGTAACAAGCCGATCGCCAAAGAGGCCCCTGGGAAGAGGAAATGCAACTGCCGACAGGAAATGAGGACGACGCAGCTGGGGCCCGGGCGCTTCCAGATGACACAGGAAGTGGTCTGCGATGAGTGCCCCAATGTCAAGTGAGTGTCTTCGCTGAGCGGGGAAAAAAAGCGACTTTATTAAATCGTTGCCTTCCGCTCTACTGTGTCATCCATCCATCCATCCATTATCTTAACCCGCTTATCCTGAACAGGGTCGCAGGGGGGCTGGAGCCTATCCCAGCATACATTGGGCGAAAGGCAGGAATACACCCTGGACAGGTCTCTACTGTGTCATTTCAGATTGAATGTTAATGGTTGCGAAATGGCGGTCTGTGTCCATTCAGGCTGGTGAACGAGGAGAAGACCCTGGAGGTTGAGATTGAACAGGGCGTGAGAGATGAGATGGAGTATCCCTTCATTGGAGAAGGTAAGACATGCGTTCCTCTAGGCTGCAACACAGCATCATAACACAGCAAGCTAGATGGGTGGCATTATTGTGCATCAGCGTGTATGTACAATTTATTCACGTTGACGTAACGCAAACAAATTTGACTTTTGTTGTCAAATCTCAGATCTCCATTTACAGAAGCAATATCTCTGTGCAAAACAATTTTGCCACACAAACACACCTGCCTTTAGTACGCTTGAGGGTACACACTGGACAGTTGATGTTTTCGCTGCAGACAGGCACAGACACAGAGCAGGAATGTCAGCAGGGAGGTGGTATGCCACAGCTCTCTCCGCCTGCAGCACTGGCTCTGCACTGCAGTCCACCGTGCGGAGGTGTATTTTCACGGTCCCACTGCACTGACGGCGCTTTGTCAAGCTGCTCACTCACACTGTCCGTCTCCCTCTGTCTGCAGGAGAGCCTCATATCGACGGAGAACCAGGAGATTTGCGCTTCCGCATTAAAGTCATGAAGTGAGTCAAGGCTTTGTTCTTTATTGTAAAGTACGACTGCAGGATGTCACTTTCCAAACTTCTGGGCACCTGAAAAGCGGGTGTTTTTTTTCCTTTTCTTTTATTGGGTTTTTTTTTTTTTTTCTTTTACTTACCACTTATACTTCTTGGAAAGATGTCCTGCTCTGTTTTTGGTGCAACCAGGCAATATCCTTGGGCTTGATTTTCAGAAACAGATTGACCATTTTACCATTGACGATAACTTAACTTATTGCATTTATAAAATGTATATTCTATATACAGACAGAGGTAAAATTCTGGTTGAATTTATTTTTTTCCGAAAATATACATAATGCAACTCCTCCCTGGCAGTGTATTGCATTTGTTTCCGCATTTCTATCAGTTTCTTCCATACATTCTTTGGAAACTCTCACCATATGTAAAGTTTCCCTGCCACTGGCCTCTTGATTGGTCACTAATGTGTGTGTGTGTGTGTGTGTGTGTGTGTGTGTGTGTTTGTTTCCTCTCAGGCACCCTGTGTTTGAGCGCAGGGGAGATGACCTTTACACCAATGTCACCATCTCCCTGGTGGAGGCGCTAGTGGGCTTCGAGATGGACATCAAACACCTCGATGGGCACAAGGTGTGCATAGCTGTATCTGCCTTTACTGGGATGAACATAATGTGCTATCCTATGCAGATCATGTCTTATGGTTTGACTTTGACCAGTCGGTACCATTGGCTGTTCACCATTTCCTTTGTTCTAATAATTGATGAATTCATAGAAAGATGGGGTCCTTTATTTAAATAGTCCATGACATTTCTTTGACAAGTGATATTAACTTGCCCCTCTTTCTCAGGTTCACATTGTGAGAGACAGGATCACCAAACCCGGAGCCAAACTGTGGAAGAAGGGGGAGGGCCTGCCCAACTTCGACAACAACAACATCCGTGGCTCGCTCATCGTCACCTTCGACGTAGAGTTCCCCAAAGATCAGCTGGACGAGAAAGAAAAACAGGGTGAGCAAGCGGGCGAAAGGATGAGAGAGACACAGGGTTAGAGGAAGAGAGTGGGTGGGAGGTGGTGGGAGAGTGGATGTGGGTAAAGTATATTATTGTTTTGCATTCAAATACTTTTCTGTGCTCGACTCATCTTGCCTGGTGCAATTGAGCCAGGACCAGAAAGGGGGGTTTGCACTTTTTGAGTATTTCATAGGTTGCAATATATCAGAAAAGCTCAGTAAAGTGTAGAAAAGCATTGAGAGAAAGAGATGGGTAGAAAACCGTGGGAGAGGCTGATGTTGTGTTCTGCTGTTCCAGATGTCAGGCAGCTGCTGAAACAAGCATCGACGCAGAAGGTTTATAATGGACTACAGGGGTACTAGCACATCAGAGAACTTCAGGACTCTTCCCAAACGCACACTCACTGACACATGGATTCGCAGAAACGAGCATTGGGGTGTATTTATTATTCATAGACTGTACTCAGGATGGGTTGTCTTATTGTTTGCATTTTCCTTTTTAATATTTTGAAATGTAAAAAGAACAAGGAAAAAAAACTTTTTTTTTTGTTTTGTTTTTTTATTTTCTTATTTTTGTTTTAAACCCCCCAGTACTTTATCTACCTTTCTTGAAATGGACAATTGTTGGAGGCAACATGTGTATCTTTTTAAGAAAAATGTAATTCCCCAACTGGAATTTTTAAATAGATTGTGCTTCCCAGCTTCAGTTTGTACAGGGAGAAATCTGTCACACTACAGACACAGGCCGTTCTAGAAGGAACTTGCATTTCCACTGAGCTGCCCGCTCTCAGCTGAACTGGACTGGACTGAAGAGTTGAACTCCAATCGAGATGTAGGACTGAGCCTTCAGAATCTAGAGTCTTGGTCAACGCCTGCTTTCGGAATGATCCGAGAATGGGACTTTGAAATTATTTTATTTCTTTATTATTATTACTATTTTCTTTTTCCCACAATTTTTTCTTTTGGGACCGTTAACCCAAGAGAAAATGTGGAACTTGGCTTGCATTTTCTTTTTCCACTTCACGGTTGTACAAATTCCATTTCAAATTCTGAAGCCAGGAGGTTTTTTTTTTTTGGGTTTTTTTCAGTCTTAATGATCTCTCTGTTGTTCCTGTGACTGAATCTTGACTGTGCTCACCATTGTGTTTTGTGCTTCACGTTTTATTTTTTCTTCTTTTTTTTTTCCAGTCTTTCTTTTTTTTGGTCCATTTTTCGGCTGCCTTTACCTTTTACAACAGCCTAGATCTCTTTCATCTGGACTGCATCTGACAGAAAGGGACTCTGTAGTGAACAAACAACCATTTTCTAGAATGTGCTGTTGGAAGGTGGTAGGTTGGCGGGTGGGGGGTAATTTTCCAATCCAAACTTCAATAAAAAATGTATTATAATACTTCAGTAGTTTTCCTGTGGTAGATTCCAGTTGTGCCTTAATGTCCCTCGCCAGCCAAACATAGTGCTCTTTGTCTTTAACCAAGTAAAAAAGGTTTAATTTTTATTTTTCTTTGGTTATTGCTGAATGATTTAGGTTGAAAGGAGGTTGAAGGCAAATGCCCCCCAAAATAATCTGGAACTGAAGATGGCTGCTGTTCAGACCTGGCAAAATTATCACCAGGGAAAATAACCCGTTTCTGCTGTTCCAGACTTCATGAGGTCATTGAACGCGAAGGATTTGCAACCAATTACTAAATATGGTTACTTTCGGTCCTCTAAGAAATTAGGGCGGCCCCGCTATGTATAAAAAGCGATGTCAGATGTCGAATGGAATGCATAATGAAGTTTTAACATTTGACCGAGGGTATTTGCGCTATGCCGTGGGCGCATGAAAGAACAAAATAAAGTACATCAAACTTTCGCTCGTTGGCGGCTGTTAGCGCGTGCATTTTTGTTACCGCCATGTCAACGTCAGGTAGCTAACTTAGTATCTTCTGAAGCGATGTCGTCGTACTAGTGAACGTAAGCTGAAGACAACCTTCTCCGTAAGACTGAAAAATAACGGCAATATAATATCGCTGTCCTCCTTTGTGTATATATACATCTAAAAAACAATGCCAGTTTAGTTTTCTTTCTAAAAGCCCGCCGCATACATCACACCTCAGCGAAGGCTAACACTGATTAGGCTAGCTACTGTAGGCCTCTGGGAGATAGTTGGCTATCGTGTAAATTAAATGAGTTAAAGTTAGCTATGCGTAAACAATATTGGCTAACGTTACACTAGCGTTACAATAACGTTACATTTGTTTACACGAGCTAGCTATAGATTTACCTATAACCTCCTATATTACAGAAGATGGACATTTTTCAGAAAATCGAGAAGATTGGTGAGGGAACATATGGTGTTGTTTATAAAGCAAAAAATAAAGTAACGGGCCAGTCCGTAGCGCTGAAAAAGATTCGCCTTGATGCGTGAGTAACACATTTGTTTTCTTCATCGTTAGTATTTCATATCCCATTTACACTGTCATCTTGGACCCAGAACTAATTGCATGTGTTTAATATTATTCATAACTAATGTATATGCTAGTTCATTGTTATATTTATAAGTGAACGCTTACACTATGTATGGGCGACTAGATCAGTTTGAAGCTTTTAGTCGTAGCTATGTGGTAGTTATTTGCTTGCTGTTTGTGTTACATTTGTAACCAGTGTCCACTCATGAACTGAGAGAACATTCAATTTAAATAAAAATGTTGATTTTTATTCCCTTCAGCGATACAGAGGGTGTGCCAAGTACTGCCATAAGAGAGATATCACTTCTAAAGGAACTCAGTCACCCAAACATAGTCAAGTAAGTCCAGATCATTTGTAATGTAGAGAACATATATTTATTATGATTCAATAAGGCTGGCCAGTGTCCTTTTTCCATTATATTTTTTTCCAGCCTGACTTGCACTGACTGTGTGGGTAGGCTACATTATATATGCCACCATAAGGCAAAGGTTCTAGAGTTTGAATAAAATAATTTGTATATAATGATTACAGCCATTAAATAATATTGGGTAAAGTTGGGAATTGGTATAGAATCATTGCTCCAGCTGGGTCAAAATGTTTTGACACCATTAAATATCAAGTTCATAAACTCCCTGGGTCAGGCTCAGATACTAATATCTTTACATCAACAAACCCGATGTGTGGTTGCTGCTGTAGGCTACTGGATGTGGTGCACACAGAGAAGAAGCTTTATCTGGTGTTTGAGTTTCTAAACCAGGATCTGAAGAAGTACATGGACTCCTCCCAGCCTGCTGGCCTGCCCCTCACACTGGTTCAGGTCCGATGTCCTTCTTCACTACTTCTTTCATTGTACAGCCTGAATATACCTTCTTTATTTTCAGCATAACTATAACTTCTTTATTTACAGTATGAATATAGCTTCTTTATTTACAGTATGAATATACCTTCTTTACTTACAGTATGTGAATGCATGTATGTTCTTTACATGCAAAGCACCTCATGGACCTGATTTGTAATGCACTCACTCATTAATTCATTAACTAACTCTCTCTCTCTCTCTCACACACTCTCACATACTCACACTCACATACTCTCTCATTCACTCTCTCATACTCACACATTCACTCTCTCACTCGCTCTCACACACTCGCTCACTCATTCACTCACTCACGCTCACTGTTTAGCCGGCTGAAGATTCTCCACAGGGGGGAGCTATTAGCACTCATGGTGCCACTGTGAGATCTTTGTTCCAGTTGCCAATGTCAGTGTCCCAAGTAGCATTACCAATTCAGACTCTTGCATCACTTGAGCTAATAATATGTTAGTGTCTGAATGTAATCCCCACATTATATGCTGTTCATCGTATTAAGCATCATGCGTAATTGTGACAGAACCTTGTGGAAGAACCTATGCGCTTTTGGTTAAAAGTGTCTGCCAAATGGCTAAAATGTAAAATGTACCTGACAGTGTTCTGTGCCTGTGTGTCCCTCTCAGAGCTACGTGCTCCAGCTCCTCCAGGGCATCGCGTTCTGCCACTCCCACCGCGTGGTCCACCGGGACCTGAAGCCCCAGAACCTGCTGCTGAACCAGGCCGGCGCCATCAAGCTGGCCGACTTCGGGCTGGCGCGCGCGTTTGGGGTTCCGCTGCGCAGCTACACGCACGAGGTGCCCCTCCTCTGCCCCGCTTCTGCCCCGCCTCTGCCCCCCCTCTGCCCCCCCTCTGCCCCCCCTCTGCCCCGCTTCTGCCCCCCCTCCGCCCTGTCTCTGCCCCCCCTCTGCCCCGCCTCTGTCCCGCCTCTGCCCCTCCTCTGCCCCCCCTCTGCCCCTCCTCTGCCCCACTTCTGCCCCCCCTCTGCCCCCCCTCTGCCCCGCCTCTGTCCCTCCTCTGCCCCTCCTCTGCCCCCCCTCTGCCCCTCCTCTGCCCCACTTCTGCCCCCCCTCTGCCCCCCCTCTGCCCCTCCTCTGCCCCACTTCTGCCCCCCCTCTGCCCCCCCTCTGCCCCGCCTCTGTCCCTCCTCTGCCCCTCCTCTGCCCCCCCTCTGCCCCTCCTCTGCCCCACTTCTGCCCCCCCTCTGCCCCCCCTCTGCCCCGCCTCTGTCCCTCCTCTGCCCCCCCTCTGCCCCCCCTCTGCCCCTCCTCTGCCCCCCCTCCGCCCTGTCTCTGCCACGCCTCTGTCCCTCCTCTGCCCTGCGACACCGCCTCACCCCCGCTAATAATGCGTCCTAGCCTCTCCCCATCATTCTCTGATTACAGCTGCCCCTCTAGAGCAGGGGTGGCCAACCCTGGTCCTGGAGTGCCGCAGGGTGGGCTGACTTTTGTTCTCTCCCTAAAATGAGCAACCAATTCAGACCCACCAACCAGGTGAGGTGAGTCAACTGCTGGGTAACAACGAAAGCCAGCACACCCTGCGGCCGTCCAGAACCACGGTTGGCCACCCCTGCACTAGAACACTGATATCTGACCTGTGGGTAACATGACCCGGGCTGTCACTACCATTGAGGACAACGAGGTCATGTCCTCGGTATTTTGTTTCAAAGTGTATATTTCATTTCATTCTTTACTGAGAACATCAGTGGTAATTAATTTGGGACGGGAATGAAGGGTCTTTAATATTTTCTCAAATGTAAAATGTAATGCCCCCAGACGCCCCTCTCTGGGTCTACGCATGTCAGTCCTAGCCCCAGCGCTCAGGCCCTGTGTACGGAGGCCTGCAGTGTTACTCCAGCGCAGTGAGCTGGCTGTGAACAGGGGCGTGATGGTGACGGGTTCCCTCTCCCCGTGTGAAGGTGGTGACGCTCTGGTACCGAGCCCCAGAGATCCTGCTGGGCTGCAAGTACTACTCCACCGCCGTGGACATCTGGAGCATCGGCTGCATCTTCGCCGAGATGGTGAGCCCCCCCGAACCCCCCCTGGGCCCCCCACGCTCCCCCTGAACCCCCCACGCTCCCCCTGAACCCCCCACACTCCCCCTGAACCCCCCCTGAACCCCCCACGCTCCCCCTGAACCCCCCCTCACAGCCTCACACCTGCACCCGCGGGAGATTCCTGACTGATTACAGAGCTCTCTTCTCTCTGATGATCGAGCTGATGAGTGTGTCAAACGCAACTGAAGTCTGCAAAACAAATGGCTGTCTTAACGAGTGCTTTAGTCTTGTAATAAGACCTAAGATCTTACTGTTTTTCTCTCGCCTACTAAATATTAGCTTGTTTTAAGTTACTATTTGCTTGGCAAGAGAAATTTTCTTATTCTATTGGCAAATCATGAAATTAGTCCTCATTGGCAATATTTTGTCTTATTTAGTAAAAGTAAAATAAATAAGATTTCTTAGCCTTAATATAAGACTAAATATGTAAGACTTTGGGCATAGCCTCACTACTTTACCACATTAGCAGAAGGCTAATTTGAGCTATATATAAGTGTATGGGAACGTAGCTGAGCTGGTCTGTCTGTGCGAATCACTGAGGACCTCTATCACCCCCCCCCCCCCCTCACCAGCACACTCAGATCAGTCAGCCTTTAGCGGCCACACAAAATGGCGTCTTACAGGGGCGCCATGGTGACGTGAAGCAGGAAAGTGAGGTTTTCCCCCCCCAGGTTGCTAAGCGCCCGCTGTTCCCGGGCGACTCGGAGATCGACCAGCTGTTCCGCATCTTCAAGAAGCTGGGCACGCCCAACGAGGACCTGTGGCCCGGGGTGTCCCAGCTGCCCGACTACAAATCGCGCTTCCCCCGCTGGGCCCCGCAGGACCTGGGCGCGGTCACCCCCAAACTGCAGCCGGCGGGACGGGAGCTGCTCCAGGTAGCGCCTGCATCGCCGGGGTCGCTCCCCCGCGACATCACAGGCCATGGGGGGTTCAGGGGGAGTGTGGGGGGTTCAGGGGGAGTGTGGGGGGTTCAGGGGGAGTGTGGGGGGTTCAGCGGGAGTGTGGGGGGTTCAGGGGGAGTGTGGGGGGGCCCAGGGGGAGTGTGGGGGCCCATCTGACCATCAACACGCCTTTTGGTGTTATTATTATTTTGTGGAAAAAGTGTGAGCTCTGGTCTCGTGTCGAATCGGGGGGTGCGTCCGCAGGGGTGGAAAACGGCGAGGATACCGGCGTCACGTTCATCGGAGGAGTCACTCAGTAATCTGCTTTCTGCTCTTACTGTCTTACTGCTTCCTGTTTGCGTTCGCGTCTCTTGGCCTCACCGCCCAGAGGAGGGTAGACTTTGCGCTTTGTGCTTACCTTGCTGTTTTCCCCACTTCCCACGCACTGAAGCCGCTGTGCTGTTTCTTTTCCCCATTAAAGTCCCATTTCATTATTGTTTTTCATTTTTGGGGTGCATTGTGGCCATCCTACCAGCAGAGGGCAGCAGATGAAAAGCGTACGCATGACAGTCCAGTCTAAACCTCAGACATTGTAGTCCAGGGCCTGGAATCATGGCTGTTCATTGGCTCATGAAGAATAGAGTGCAGAATGAGAGGAAAATATTAGGGTAAAAACAGTCATTTTCAGGTCACTGAGTCATCGTCCTGAGTCAGCCAATGAGGGATGTTGTTACATAAATTAGCTGCATTAATTGACTGCAACGTTTTGGTAGAAACCATCCATCTGATTTACGAGAAGGTAAACAATATGGCTAACCATTCCCATGTCATACAAACATCACATTGTCTCTCTTAACCCGCCTTAATATTTTCTGCCACTCTTTGAAAGCTGAGCTGTCTTAACCCCTCATCTGCAATGAGTCAGGCCACCAGGCCTGCAATCACCAAATCAAAACATTTTGGAACTAATGTCAAGACTTTCAAAACACCTGATGAAGTGTACTGCTGGTACTTTGTGTGCTCTCTTGTACAGCTCAATATGTTTGAACAGACACACAGTTTTAATAACCTATGCTGACTTATTCATTTTAACGGCATTAAAATGATCCTTTAAACATTACGACTTGCTCATATTATCATTGCAGTACTAAACAGCATTTAAGTCAAACTTCATCATTATTCTAAAATAAAATAAATTTGATCAAACTTTTAACAACGCCTTCCTCGTCACCCAAAACTACACGTTCGCATCCAGAGTCAGAATCGCCCGTGAGAGGTAGTGACTGTGTTCTTCCTCTTCCCCCAGAAACTGCTGTGCTACGACCCGTCCCAGCGCATATCAGCCAAGGCGGCTCTGACCCACCCATACCTCTGCAGCCTGGGGAGCTGAGTGTGGGGGAGCCGGGGCACGAGGCCCCCCCCCCCCGGCTGAGGAGAGCCACCCCACCCCCCCGCCCTGTTCTGGACGTTCGATCCGTCCCTTCCTCCCTGTTTCAGCTGTTCTGAGCTGTTCGTCCTTCAGAGAGCCAGCCTGCGCTCGCAGTGGGCCTACGGGAACCCACTTCCTGTTTCCTGTTTCCTGTTTCCTGTTTCCTCCGAGCTGCTCGTTTACTCATTCCAGTCGTTTATCTTTCTCTTCCTCGCTCCTGTCCCAACACGGAGAGGCTAGAAGAAGAAGCAAAGACGGGGTAATCGAGAAAACGTGAATTGGGCAAACGGAACGTTCTCGCCCATTCAAACGTCAGTTACAGACGTGGCAGATGGGGAGAGGTGGATCCACAGGTCAGTTACAGACGTGGCAGATGAGGGGAGGTGGATTCCACAGGTCAGTTACAGACGTGGCAGATGGGGAGAGGTGGATTCCACAGGTCAGTTAAAGACGTGGCAGATGGGGGGAGGTGGATCCACAGGTCAGTTACAGACGTGGCAGATGGGGGGAGGTGGATCCACAGGTCAGTTACAGACGTGGCAGATGGGGAGAGGTGGATTCCACAGATGGATCATTTATACGTCACACATTCCAAAAAATATTCCGCAAACGATGGACTCGTGTGGGATATTGCTCAAAGGAAAGTTCCGGGGGTGTTCCTGAGTTCTACTTCTAGCTCCTGGAAGGAACGTGTAGCAGTGTTGGAATGTCCTTAAAGATGGCGAACCTCGGTCGACTCCGGGGACAGGAGCGCGGAAGAGAAAAATGAACTATTGGAATGAGCCCAGCATTCCCCGTGAGGCTGGGTCCGTTTTATGGAATGTTTGGAAGTTTTCTGACCGTACAGGAGATTTTCAACAACAGCTGGTTTGCTTGCTTGTTTGTCCTTAAGTTGCTGTTGAAGTTCGAAAGTAATTTTTCACAGTTCAGAATGACTAAATGCCAATTTTAACTGAAAATAAAAATTTCCACTGTGCTAACTGGTTACTTGATGGTAAGAATAATGTTGCCATTCAGTCAATACGTCACAGTAACGTTGAAAGGGGGCAGCCTGTAGCGTAGTGGTTAGGGTACATGACTGGGTCCCGCAAGGTCGGTGGGTCGATCCCCGGTGTAGCCACAATACGATTCGCACAGCCGTTGGGCCCTTGAGCAAGGCCCTTAACCCTGCATTGCTCCATCCTGCTTAGTCTCAGCAACTGTACGTTGCTCTGGATAAGATCGTTTGCCAAATGCTTTTAATGTAATGTAATATTAATTAATATTCATATTAATTTAAGGGACTGTCCCAATGATGTCTGGGGCCAATCCCCCAGACCACCTCATCAACTCTTCCCGCAGTTTTATACCTGGGACATAGTTTTGGTTCTGTTTCTATAGCAACCAGACATACACAAGATAATCGGGTTTGGCTCCATGATTGCCGTAGTCCTACGGGCACTGTATGGGGCAATCGACACTTTTGTAGTTCTGCCTGCAGCAGCCAGCAGGGCCTTATCTGGGTATTGATTAAGGTTTTACGGCTGTAATAGCCGTGATTTACTGGCGAGATTACAGAGTTTTAGTGTCTTTAATCACGTTATAGACTAAATGTGTGTAGTGCTAATATGGGTGTTAGTTGGCGTATTGGGACCCTGGGCTGGCAGTCTGAGTGGTGTAGCGGCTTCTTGGTTTGGTAGGGCTGGGTAAATCTGAGCTTGCCTTTCTGTGAAGCAGCTGTTTGTCTGTATGTGGGGCTCTCTGTCTGGATACGGCTCTGTAAAGCGTGGCAGGCCCGAGTGGATGAGACGCTGTGTTTGCAGGACGCTGACAGTAATGTCTGACACGGCGCTAACCCTCTCCACACTGTGTCTGACCTCTTAGCTGGCCCAGGTGTTTCCACTTAGAGTAAAAACATCAGCGCTGGGCTGAACCACCGTGAAACGCTAACGCTAACACAGCGCTGGGCTGAACCACCCAGCAATGCTAACGCTAACACAGCGCTGGGCTGAACCACCCGG
>NC_083762.1:79862404-79864904 GCF_963514075.1 Conger conger
ACTTTGACGGACAAGCCTGCAATTTGCGGGATTAAATAAGAGGCAAACAAAAGACAACTTCTGCAAGGGATAATGCGTGTCAGCCGTGTCCGCTTTGAAGACGGCGGGGACACCCATCACTGTCCTCGACGGGAAGGGGGTGGTCGGGAGTCTGTGTATGTCGCGTTGCTATATAAAAGTCGTACACCTCAAAGCGAAAGCCTCAACTATTTAACAGCGAATTGTGGGTTCTAATTATGGCCGCCTCGGGCAGGAAAGAAGTGGCTTGGGTTTTCAATTCAGCGACTGAGCTCGTCTGTTATGGCGGAAGGGCTGCTGTTTATTGAAATACGTTCGGGCTAAACATAGTCAACTTTCATTGTGTGTAGTTTTTTTTCTCTCTCTCTCTCTCCTCGCATTTATTTATTTCCATCCCGATTTGTTACAGTCTAATAAAAGTTTTTTGGCGGTGGCAGGGAGACTTGCGCCGGACTCTTGTTTCTCCGCGGGGAGATGACAAAGGCAGACAGACAGACGCGTAGCCTATACAAAACGGCACTGGGGACCACCAATCGTGATAAAGGACGGGTCACGCAGTTTTTCTCTCCATTTTTAAAAATGATTCCGGAAAACCTCAAGAGTTCAGTTCACCACTGAAGCAGTGCTTCCTTTTTATAGCATGTTACGCATTTATACACATGCACTTTTTATATTTATATATATATGTATATATATTTGTACAGTTTCTCAAATTATCAACCGCAATTATTTTCACAGTATGTTTTATTCAGCCGGTGTGAAGAGGGCCTGTAATCTCGGGCCCGACCATCGCTGTCAGCAGCTCGACACCTCCCGTCTCCCTGCATTCAACTTGACAGCACTACGCCTTCCTGACAGCATCCCGTCGTGAATGGATCTATTAGTCGCGTAAATGTGTGCGTATGTAAATGCGTATGTAAAGCGGTGCGCGTGTAAACACATGTACACGTATTAATAAATGGGCTGGTGCGCGGCCAACGCAGGAGCCGTTTCTCCGGGTGCTGCCGGTGAAAGCCCCCTTTGTGTAGGGTCTGTGGGTGTCTCTCTCGCTCTCTCTCTCTCTCTCTCGCTCTCTCACTCCGCCCGCCCCCCAAGAGCACATACCCTCAGCCCCCTCCTGACGGCGCGAGGCCCCGTGCTGGTGGATCACAGTTAATAACTGTGTGGTTGCCTGTCAGGGGCACTTAGCTTGACGCTGGGCAGGCCGGGTTCGGTGAACAGAGCTTCCTCTAGCTGACGGGAGCGCCCGGGCCCGTCACAGCGATGAGGGGGGGCGGGGGACGAGGTGGGAACGAGACACGATGGGAGAAAGGAAAATCGAATAAATATTTATGAAAAATAAATAAATAAATTTTTAAAAATGAATAAATAAGAACGGAAGGATATTAAAAGTTGCGGTGGAACCCTTGAAATGGGTGGAAGGATTGTGCCCCGTCAATGACTCCTTAATTTAAAAACAAAAAAAGTCGTGTGGTTTTGCTGGAAAGTAGCCCGCAGTCTTTTGATTTGTTCCTGGA
The DNA here is from genome assembly GCF_963514075.1 of Conger conger. Taxonomy (NCBI): domain Eukaryota; kingdom Metazoa; phylum Chordata; class Actinopteri; order Anguilliformes; family Congridae; genus Conger; species Conger conger. Next base: position 79,863,940 of record NC_083762.1, read on the forward strand.
AGTCCGTGTTTAGCTCCGCCTATTCTAGGCCTCATTCCGCTTTGCTCGTCTACAAGTATGAAATCAAATCAGTTTTTATTTGTGTAGCGCTTTTCACAAGAGAACCGTCACCGAGAGATGCTTTACAGAGTAACAGTAGGGAAATTTTGCAGAAACCAGGCCAAAAGCGAGCATAAAAATATATAAAATATATATTAGTGAAACTTAATTGTAAAAACACTTGACTAGAGTCAAGTCAACTAAGCGCGTGCACCTGGGTGTATGTCTGTGTTTGTGCCCACGTGCATTTACTGTATGTCTGGTGCAGGTAAAGTTCACCGCAGGTCCGATTTCCAAATATTTATTTATTTTTTCCATTTTGTCTTTAATGGGCTGTTCTAGAAGGTACCTTCTTTGACCTGTCGTGGAGTGGCCGAGTTGTAAAGTGTACGCACCTGAGAGCCTTGGTGCAATAACCTTTTTAGACAGACCTTAATTGACCCACATCAATGCACGCAAGAACCGAAATTAGCTGTTATCTGGTCCTCTGCCGTGTCACTGATATACCGATGGTCAATTCAAAGGAGCAGCCAATCAACTAGGCTCAACTTAAGTGGGTTTATTTCCAGGCAAACAACACATAAATGAGACACCATTTGTGATTCAAAGTCCATCCCATCCCTGGTATCTAGATAAGATAGCTATTTACCCCACCCATCCCCTCCCCACCCCCACCGCGTCGTGTTTACCTTGCTGTAATGCTCCACCCAAATAGCATCTGATCTAACGCAAGCCCGCGGACGGCCCTCTTCACGGTGCCGTGAGTTTCAGAAAGCTTTGGGCCAGGAAAAAACTCTGTGATGTATTTAGCGGGGGGAACTCGGAGGCGGAATAATATTTAAAGACTGATTGTGACTGATACGCGCGTGTTACCGTAACCAGGAGCAATATTATTTCATTCTTTGTTTCTTCTAATTAGTTGCGAA
>NC_083762.1:79869904-79899904 GCF_963514075.1 Conger conger
TTAAGTGCCTGTGCCGCCGCTCCCAGCCCAATTAGCGGCTGCCTGGCCTGCGAGCCCGGCCCCAATGTGGTCTGCATTACCGGGGCTGCGCCAGAGGGCGAGGGAGAGGGGCTTAGCCTAGCCTAGCCTAGCGCTAACGATACCGGGGCTGAGACAGAGAGCGAGGGAGAGGGGCTTAGCCTAGCCTAGCCTAGCGCTAACGATACCGGGGCTGAGACAGAGAGCGAGGGAGAGGGGCTTAGCCTAGCCTAGCCTAGCGCTAACGATACCGGGGCTGAGACAGAGATCGAGGGAGAGGGGCTTAGCCTAGCCTAGCCTAGCGCTAACGATACCGGGGCTGCGCCAGAGGGCGAGGGAGAGGGGCTTAGCCTAGCCTAGCCTAGCGCTAACGATACCGGGGCTGAGACAGAGAGCGAGGGAGAGGGGCTTAGCCTAGCCTAGCCTAGCGCTAACGATACCGGGGCTGAGACAGAGAGCGAGGGAGAGGGGCTTAGCCTAGCCTAGCCTAGTGCTAACGATACCGGGGCTATGACAGAGGGAGAGGGGCTTAGCCTAGCCTAGCCTAGTGCTAACGATACCGGGGCTATGACAGAGGGAGGGGGAGTGCGGACTAGCCTAGCATAGCACTTCTGAGATACTCAAACCACCCTGTCTAGCACCAACAATCATTCCACAGTCAAAGTCACTGAGAGCACATTTTTTTCCCCATTCTGATGGTTGATGTGAACATTAACTGAAGCTCCTGACCCGTATCTACATCACTGTGTGCACTGCTGCCACGCAATTGGCTGATTAGATAATTGCAAGTAAAAATGTTCCTAATAAAGTGTTCCTAATGTAAGATATACATATACTGTATAGTATACTTCACATCTAATGTAAAGTAAATTCCCATGTAAATAGTTTGTTTGCATTTTTTTATCAATTATATGCACTAATGCATAAACTGGTACTGAAACTGCTATTTATTTTTGGTTTAGATGCTGTATACGTACATCTTCATATACTGCGTAGTGTACTTTAGGTTATTAGATTCAGGTCAAATGCACACCATGTATTTATTCCTTATTTGTCTTATGTCATATATTTACATTTCATCAGAGCTGTTGTACAGCAACAGTTTCCCGCAGTATTTACCCAGTGTGGTATTGGCTATTTAGCTGAAACTCCACTGAAATGCCTGTTTTTAAACTGAGAGTGACAGCGGAATGCTTTGAAGGGCGTGCCATTGGCCTCTGTAGCCGAGAGCGCTGGGCCCGTCTGTAACACGGCTAGTCTGTAGCATGGCTGGTCTGTAGCATGGAGTGGCTGGTCTGTAGCATGGCTGGTCTGTAGCACGGCTGGTCTGTAGCACGGCTAGTCTGTAGCACCGCTCGTCTGTACCAAGGCTGGTCTGTAGCATGGCGCGGCTGGTCTGTAGCACGGCTGGTCTGTAGCACCGCTGGTCTGTAGCACGGCGATGTCAAAGAGTGGATGTCGAGCCTTTCGTTCTTATCGCTTTCTCGTGCCACTCAGAACTCGAACAGCCAAAACTCCGCCCACATTCGGCTCTCTGAACTATTCAAAGCTAAATTATTTGAAATGAATAGTTGGTAAACTTTAGATATCAAGTGTAGCACTATATTTGCCTTTGCACCTTGCCAGACCAGGTTGATTGGTGCTGTCGTAACTGTCTGTGATCCCCCCCCCCCCCTTTTTAAGTAAATACTGTCGGGTGGGGGGTCGGATTTCAGCAGTTTAGATTAGGGGCCCAAGGTCCCCACAGTGGCCCATCAGCCCTGTGTAAACCACTCCACTGCCTCTCTCAGCTGTCACAGTGGAGTGGGGGGGCCTTGCCGAGGAGGCGGGGGGGGGGGGGGAGGTTGTCTGAGGGGTGTGTTTGGGGGGGGTGTGTCTACGGGGGGGTTGTCTGAGGGGGGATCGGGGTCTGTTTAGGGGGGGCCGTCTGAGCCCAGTGCTGTGTTAACCTGTTCAAGGGCAGCAAAGCAATAACAAACACAGGATAAGAGCAACAGCGTGACCTCTGACCCCGGCCTTTCCCCACTGCGACATAGATCACTATCGCACTTCCACAGAGAGAGCAGCTTCAGCATCACAGTGTGCTGGTGGAGGACCATCCCTTCCCATGAGGCACTGCAGCAAGATCCTACTGTGAGCAGCCTGTTCACTGCTCCTGGAGAATTTCAGCTGAGCTTGTACATTAATGCAGATACTCACACACACACTCACATACACACTCACACACACTCACACTCACACACACACACACACACTCACACACACTCACTCACACACTCACACTCACACACACACTCACATACACACTCACACACACTCACACACACTCATACACTCACTCACACACTCACACACACACTCACTCACTCACACACACTCACTCACACACACACTCACACACACACACACTCACTCACTCACTCACTCACTCACTCACTCACTCACTCACTCACACACACACTCACTCACACACACACTCACACACACACTCACACACACACACTCACACACATACACACTCACTCACACACACACTCACACACACACACACACACACTCACACACACACTCACTCCCACACTCACACACACACTCACACACATACACACTCACTCACACACACACTCACACACACACACACACACTCACACACACACTCACACACTCACACACACACACACTCACTCACACACTCACACACACACACTCACACACACACACACTCACACACACTCACTCACACACACACTCACTCACACACACACATACACACACACACTTCTTCTCTCACTCTTTCCCACAGTATCTGTTTACCACACTCTCCTCTCGTAATTCAATAATGCTTTACTGGCAATAGTACGGACAGTATAAACAATATTGCCAAAGCAATTCACAATGAACAATGAACAATGACACACAAGACGTTATTAATACAGGGGACTAAAAAAATACATATTTTCTTTTTAAAAGCCAAACCTACAGACAACGTACAAAAAACACTAATAAGCACAGTAATAAGAACAAAGACTACTAACAACACAAATCTATCTCTTGCTCTCTGTTTCTACCTCTCCCTATCTATCTCTCTAGCTAATGATCTCTCTCTCTCTCTCTCTCTGTCTTTCTGAACTTGTGTTTCTCAATCCTTTCCATTTCGTGTGTGTTTGCCTGCAGACGGCGAGACAATAATATCTGGAGATGTCAGGTGCCGTCCCTGACTGACGACACTGACAGATTCGAAACCAGGGAGAAGTGATTTTGATTGGCTCACGTGAGTCTGTGATTGACAGCACTGAAGCCTGACCCACGAGCACTGATATCCCACAATGCCCCTGTCTGCCAGCCCATCTCTCCAGAGAGCGTGAGCGGAGCATGCAGGAAAAAAAATCTCCTCTTGACCAATCATCACTGTATCACATGACAAGACTGAATCCTTCTGATTGGTTCTTTTCTGCTCTAACATCTCTAGTCTATCTGGGGGATAAACCCATCAGAATTTGAATCTATTCTGTCCTTATTCTTCTTCGATACACTAACAACAATATTAAGTTGTTGGACCATTAAGTCTACTAAGTCTATTGAGACCAAGACAATTAAGACTTAACGAGTCACTGCTATGAAAGGATGTGTGGTGTGTGGAAGAGGACGTCTCATTTCTGCTCTCCCATCGTGGACATTTCAGGACACGTGATGGCGATCGCTGTGAGGATGTTATTTATTCAGTTTAAAGCCTTGTGCCTCAGTGCACACGGGTCAAAGGTCATTTGAGGTTGCAGACAAGCTGAGAGTCAAGGCCGTCTATGTGACTGTATGTCTGTGTATGTCTCTGCATGCGTGTCTGTAAATGTGTCTGTGTGTGTACGTGCATGTGTGTGTGTGTGTGTGTGTGTGTGTCTGTACACTCTTCTGAAGGCAATATAATCATTACAGCTGTGCAGTGGAGGATACTGTAGACATCAGCGGTAATCTATTTGTAGATGTTCATGTAGATGCAGCATGTGAGTGAATGTGTGTGTGTGTGAGTGTGAGTGTGAGTGTGAGTGAGTGTGAGTCTGAGTGAGTGAGTGTGTGCGTGTGTGTGAGTGTGTGCGTGCGTGCGTGTGTGTGAGTGTGAGTGTGTGTCTGGGTGTGTGTGTGTGTGCATTAGTGTGTTTGCTCTTTAAAGAGCCTGTAAGTCAGCTCTGTGCTGGTGGTTTGTTTGTTGTCCTGTCTCCTGTCTCCAGCACCACGGTGGACTGTGCGTTTGTTTGGTGCTTCAGACGGCCATCCTGAGAGATGAGCTGATAAGGGCTCCTCCCCGGCCCTCAGGTAGAGCTACCTGACCTCACCTCACACCGCAGGGTCCACAGGTAGAGCTACCTGACCTCACCTCACACCGCAGGGCCCTCAGGTAGAGCTACCTGACCTCACCTCACACCGCAGGGCCCTCAGGTAGAGCTACCTGACCTCACCTCACCCCGCAGGGCCCTCAGGTAGAGCTACCTGACCTGACCTCACACCGCAGGAAGGGGCTCTGCTACACCAGGCCAGCTTGGCAAAACTGAGCTTCATCTGGACATCATGTTAGTGTTATTAAAGACATACTTATTACGTCTCCCCGCACAGTCCCCATGGTGCCGGCGTGGGGTGTAAAATCCAGCCTCTGGAACTAAAAGTCCTCACCCAGTATTTTGTTCCAGTCACTGGAGATCAGCTGACTGAGCTCATGGGTGCAGGAAACACAGGCTCAGGACCTGGACTTGGAGCATCCTGTCCCTAAGTGACAGAGTGAGAGAGAGAGAGGGAGATGCCCTGCCAGTTTTCGGGGTGAACAATAAGTGTGTGTGGGGGGGGGGGGGGGGGGTGTTTAACAGTCCACATCTGTGTGTTCACATCTGGGCGTTAACATCTGTGCGTTCACATCTGCGCTCTTCTCTGCGTGCAGTAGGTGGGTGCTCATGCAGTAGCCCACACGCTCACCTCCACGACTACCGCCGAGACCTGCTTTTTGTTTATTAGGGTTGATTGTGGAAATTCCCCAGAGTGAAGTCTCTGGATATGCTCTCGTGTGTGTGTGTGTGTGAAACGGTTCCCTCTCTTTGTAGTATTAGGGGTGTCTGACTGGAGCAGTGATCGATACTTGAACCAGTAGTTTTGTCTTCTGGAGGTCCTTGGATTTGTTCCCAGGGCTTTAGTTTAAGCTGATCTAATTTGAGCCTCTGGATGGACGCTTGGATCAGCCACTCTTGTTTTAAATAACAGAATGCAGATCTCTTCCGTCGAGGAGACAACAATATCTACTCTGTCTGTCGACGGGGGAACGGTTTCGTCTCGGGCTGGTATTGATTCGCGGCGTTTGGTTGAGCGTTTTATTAAACACAATGAGAAAACGTTGGGTCATTTTCCATGTAATGCTCTGATTTTCCGCTCAGCTTAGATTCCAAGTATGCTTTCAGTGTCATTGGTTAACTTGGAGAAGAGAACAATTGTGGACAATGAATCCTGCGTTTGCGAACATGGTGTTCGCGGTTTGATATGCTTCTTCTCTGTAATGCAATTCTGCAGTATCGATTATTAGCCGCTAGAGGGAAACTGTGATCGAAATTCCCCCTTCCATCAGCACCGTCACTTAAAGAGCAATTAGCTAATTGAATAGCACTGTTGCGCAACTATAGCCTACTATAAATAATGTAACCCTTAAACAACAACTTTTTACTGTTTGTCGCTATTAATACATTATAGTTATAAAACAAGATAAGGGCAAAATGACCGAGGGATTATTGCTATCTGTAACTCGTGACTTTTTTTACTATTGATATTGATATGATCTCAAATTCTTCATTTCAGCCGTCCAACTCAATTTCAATTAGCATCAGCCACATACTTAAGTATTTTGAAAATACAAAGCGTAGCCTAATCATAAAACGGCTCCGTCTGTCCCTTGTTTTCCACTGTGAATATTTTCCTTGCAGTTACATTTCCAAAAAAGTACAAATATGTGGCCTAGCGTTCTCTATCACGCTTAATAAACATAATCGCATGGAACAGCTTCACCAGTCCTTGTTATGCGCTGCCGTCTCTTGTTTTGTTGCTAAGTGGGCCGATCAAATTCTTAAATACGCCTCCTCTCCTTTCAAACGCGAGTTGGGTTTCTTTTTATTCTGTTTATGTTATCATTTGTAAATCTTACCAGGAGTGGACCTTAAGGCACCAGAGGTAACCCATACAAAGACTAATGAAGTATTTACAGATAATTCCAACTGTCAAATACTTCAGTCCTATGACATAGTGCAGAATTCTGGCGCTAACAACTCGCCTTCTCTCTTGCACTCTCTCCTTCCATCTCCCAGGTCAGGAGTATTTAATTTCAGGTAAAAAACTTTCAATGACGAGGTGAAAGGGGGTGCTACCAGACCTACCATTTAAAAAAGAGAATAGGAAAATCTACGCTTTCTTTGTTACATATCGTGAGCCTGGAGCAGTTGACTCTGAACCCGGTGTAAGAAGATTACTGTTATTCTTAATGAGCGCCACATACAAACAAATCCAAATGTTATGTGCTAACAACGCTGCTTGCATTTGACGGACAGGAAATAGGGTCAGGTTTCGCGGCGCACTGGTTTTTTGCTAATCATGGAAATGCACATCTCGTCAAAATAAAAGCAGATTGCGACACAGACACTCCTGCTGCCCGTTCCAATGAGTAGCATTTCGAAACAGCCCGTGGTCCTCGTTGATGATATCTATTCCCCTATACAGACAGGGCACAAACCCAGCAGCATGTAGACCTATGTATAGCCTAATAAGAAATATGCAATTAAAATTCATAGACAATGATTCATTCGAGAGTTTAAGGGTGATGTCCGGGATATAAATGTCATTTATGTTTCACGGAATAAGGCCAGAAATATGCTTCCTCTCCTGTTCATCTGTTTATTTAGTTGATCTTTCCAGGTTTGGTTTAATTTTTGATAAAAAAAAAAAAAGTAATACAACAATTGCAATTCTCTAGGATACATAATTGCTAGATAATGTTGAGTTTCGGCTGGCAACATAAAATATATCAAGACTTAACTTTAAAACATAATAATGTGTTTTAAATGGAAATGAGAACATTAAAAATTATGGATTGTACTACCAATTAAAAGCAGGTTGCAGTAGTTAGTAGCCTATTTGTATTTTTTATTGTTATTTCGTTTCAATATTCGTCATTCTATTCGTTTCAATTGTAATTCAAATATTGTCGTCCTTTTCTCGTGTAATTTTGTATCGTTATATAAAAATTACTAATCGCATTCATAACTATGTATCCAGGACTATGATAGTGTTTGTAGAATGATATTTGTAGTATCGTAAGCGTTGAAATTATTTAATATGGGAGTTTAACATGTAGACTATACAATAGGTTTTAATTAATCATGGGTAGCCTACATTATACTAAATTATTAAAGTTAATTATTTAAGCACATTGTAATTGTTATGTACTTTTTATATATTTTGTTTTGTGTTTTTTCTTTTCTTCTGCGAACAAGTAGCATGTTATACAAAAAATATCACTTGAGTAACTGTTGTCGTACACAGTAAAATTTTCAATTAGACTACTACTGGACTCATACGAAGCCAAGAGTTGAATTAACACTGGACATTTTGCTGCGTGCAATTTAATCTAGGCAGTTTTGTAATGCTATAGAAATGCACTTAAAATGGCTTGTCTATGGCATATTTATTTCCGTGCAAATAGCATTGGCTGCATGACGCACGACTGAAACTTTAACCTGTTGCTAGGTTGTTAAAAAGGTGTTTACATGGCTGGACCTCGTGCAGGCAGCTCGTGACAGTAGCGTATAGGTGTATATAATAAGTGTATATAGTGGTAGCCTATAGTGGAAGTCGTTGTCTTGTATGAGTAGAGTATTTCGCAAAGAAACCGTTTGACATTTCACTTTTAATTAACATTTTATAACATTGGACCCATTGCAAATTGTATTGACTGTAAACACATTTAAATGTGTTTGCGCGTGTGTGTGTATGAGTAATTCAACAAGGCAAGCATTATTTATATGAATATTCCATTTTTATCACATGTAAGCAACGCTATAGTTGTGTTGCCAGGATGAGTGGCAGGCGCCTGTTCACATTATGTGGACATCTATCGGTATCTTCTGACAGAAACCGCAGACAGACTTTAAACAAAAAATAACAACAAAAAAAACAATTGGACCAACTATTAATCAATTATCAATGATCAATTACGCACGCAAGTTAATCGTGTGTGACAAAATGCGTGTCCTTAAGTGTTGTCTGAGCGCAGTCTGTGTAGCGTCGTTTGGGATAGCGAAGATGGTACTGAGTAGGCCTTTGAAGCGTGACAGGTTTTTTGAGCGCCAAGCTCTAAACGGATCGAAGGTATTACCGACACAGACACGAGTGCGCGGATATGTAGGCCGGCGAGGCGGAAACGCAGACAGGTGAGCGCCGGATAATCTGTTGTGTTGGCCAACAGTTGAGCAGCAGATCACAGTGCCGCGAAAGTGCGTTGACAGCAGCACTTAGAAACGGAGCGATTAGTAAAAAATGGAGCAGCGACACAATAATGGACTCCCGAGTCATGACCTCGGTATGGAAGCAATTTCCAGCGAGCTGAAGGCGCGGTAGAGCAGCCGCCGTTCCCTTATTTGGGACTCGTTTAAAAGACGAATTAACCTTTACCGGCAACTAGATACATCCTCTAAAAACAACCCATTAGTTGGCCCTATAAATCGGTTAAATACACGTATCGTCGACTAATGGGAGTATCCGGGTGCAGATTCGCTCCAATTGTGGGCCTAATTTAGATAAAATGGGCTTTAAGGAAATTAGTAATAATATGCTAACACAAATGAATTTGTCTTCCCATTCCAGGTAAGCCAAAGTCCTGTCACTGTGTGTGGTTGGATATTAGGTACTTGAAACTTGTTTTTATTTAATATCTGAAAGTTCTTTAAGTGGCAAACTTTCACCATAAAGTTAAAGGTTCAACAGAACATCGTGTTCATTGGCCCCTTTAGCTTACCTTCTTCGAAAACAGACATCAATTCCACCAGGACTAAGACACCCATCGCGCCTAGAAAATAGGCTACTGTACGCCTGTTTTGCTATTTTCTTAATTAATGCGGGCGTGCCTTTTGTATCCCTGACAACCTAGGTAACAGGTCATGTATGCTCTAGTTTGCCTCGTTAAATGCCGAGTTTACAGCCCAATATAAATGAATGATTACATCGGGGAAATCAAGCGCCGGTCACACCTCATGATTTGAGTGTGACTGTACTAGGATGATAGGCCCTCTACGTGTTATGGACAGCACGGGGGGCAACTACTGGAATGCGCATGCGGCAGTGGGTGCCATGGTGATGCAACATTTACAGGTTACAGTGTGACGTCACATCTGACAGTGTTTTTATAGTGAGGTAGGTGTACGCTACAATTTCAAATACATGTTTAGATAGCTGAGAAAATTGGAATTGCTGGGCACGTAATGATTTGTGCGTTTTAAAGGATGAGCCTGGAGCGTGTATGTTTGGTGTTTGAGGTGTCCAGGTGTTTAGCAAACACAGTTTATTCAGTCGGCTAACACCATTTTTGAGCATTTCAATTTATTCTCGTCGTATCGTCAGATTGAGAGCGGCGGTTCTCGTGTCCGGCTGTCCCCGTGCTTACCGGAATAAACCTGCTTCCGCTTTCTGCTTCGTTGAAATTCAGGCCTACACAGCATCATAGAAGTCGGTGACGCGACGCGAATATTTTCATAAAAACAAAATAAAACGAATAGTCCAATTACTTCTTCCTCACGCCCTGGTCTACTGCAGCTACATACATTAATACATAACCTACATTCAGTTAGGCTACTATGTTTCATATGTAATATAATTTCCTAGACTACTGATAACATTTGGTGAATGTGGTTTAACCTAAATGCACTCGGAATTCCTTTCAGGTCCGTTATGAATTAATGTAACACTTTAATTTTTTCTCACTTCCCCGAAACGGATTCTTTTCGTTTTTTAATTATTAGGCTAATGGGCATTAAACTAAATACATGTGAATAACTTATATAAACAAATAAACTACTTATCCGTTTGATCTCGCGGCTGCTAATACGAAATCGAAATATTAAGATTTTAAACGAAAAAAAACGAAACAAAAAACAATAAAAAACAACGATCATTCTTTGTGGGACCCAAGATTTTTCCATGCGATCTTTCAGGTAAAACACAATTCTGGTGTATATTTAAAATTTGGTAAAACAATGCGATACTGTGCGAAACGTGCAGGTCTATTTATTTTTTATTCATTTGGTTTTATTTTTGACGTCTTAAGTTGAACTCCTAACACATTCGTTTTGCGTTAGCCTCCTTCGTGTCTAATTAAAGGTGAGCCAACCCATGGTGCTCGAAGCCGGCTATCGGGGCAAAGATTGACAGTGCCTTTTGTATACAGACTCCTTAGAGAATTGAATGTGCATTGGCAAATTACATTCGTTAAAGATCATATAAATTATGCACCAAATGGTATCCACATAACGAAAAAATGGAAACCAGGTTTCGTGCTAAACACTTTTTCAAGGAACTGTTTGCATTCTCACATTGAAGACTACACCAGTCTTCACAGAGACATACTACTATTATTACTACTACTACTACTACTACTACTACTACTACTACTACTAATAATAATAATAATAATAATAACAATAACAACCATCATTACTAATAGTATTTATATTATTTTGCCATGAACAATTCACCAGTAGCCTACTGAAAATGTTTCGATAGTTTTTATTTCCCATGCACATAGAAAATAATCTTATCTTAAATGTTTGAACTGGAAAAACTATCTATAACTATCTATATGTTTTACAGAGCATAGGCTACTGTGCATTCAATTAACAGCTTTAGTAAGATTGGGTAAGAATTTAGGATTAAGTGGTTGAAATCCATTGGCTGTTGTGTTCTGTAAAGATAATAAGATAGGCTAATAATTATTTTCATGCATTTTGGTGTACACATTCATATTACTTTAAATTTTGTAAATTGTATCTACGTAATTACGTGTAGGATGGAGTAGAATATTTAGTAGGTTTTATTTGCGCAGAAAATCAAGGGATTCGATTATAAGCACAATCTCTTGTTCGCGTACTACCCAATAACACAAAACATGTAAGACAAAATTAGGTCGGTAAGTTTAATGGCTTTGGGCTTGGAGATGGCCATTTCTTTCGGCTAAATGTAAACAAACAAGTGGAATAAGCCGCGGCTTATCGGGAGTGTAAGGATGTTGGCATGTCTGTCAAATAAAGAAACGTCACCATTATCTCGAAAAACGTGGGCTAGAGCTAGCCGACAAATGTATAAAATATTGTCATGTTGTTGTGGGCGAGTCGAGGAAGAGACAGTCGCAGACGTGTAATTGAGATAGTGATGTTTTTAATGGTCGTCTCTTGTCTAATAGGCGAGGGCATATTTGAAATGAGATATTTCCAGGAATAAAATCACTAGGCTATTTAGCGCATTGATCAGTAGACCGGGGTTTGTCACTGGGGGCATTAATACTATCGAATTCGCTGGAAATAAATGCCAATAGCTGGGACGTTATGAAGTGCACACTTGATGTGATAATATGTGCCGACAGAGGTTTTCGATCTTGCTGATCTTCCAAGGATTTGGTCCAATGTTATTTCATGCCATCACATGAACGGATTATACCCGCATACATATACAAATGTGTATGTATATATATCTTGATGAAAACTTAACATATATTTTGAATAGATCAAACTAAATCATAGGCGACACCATATCTGTCCACTAAATCTGACGGATTAAGCGCCTTAAAACCGGTTTTAATGAATGGCTGTTTAAACGTGCAATACCACTATTGGACACAAGATAGTGCTGTTTCTTCACAAAACTAAATGTTTATCGGAATAGCGCGCAGGGCATTACCGTTCATACGCGTAGCCTAGCTCGTAGCTTACCTTTGTTTACTATTAAACTAGAACATTCATCAGACTATATTTCAAGTTTCTATTTGCGGAAGGGTACGGAACGGCTCGGTTATGTCCGTCTGACTTTTTTCTTGTTTTTGGAAAGAGGCGCCCGAGTCACCGACTTCATTTCAGAAGATCATAATTTTTGGAGCCATTAATTTCGCATCAGCTTGATAAACTCCAGATGCATTCTTCGTTTAAACTATTCCATTGACTTTATGCATTTAAATGAGTTTCGCGCCGGGGGTCTGCATAAAATCACCGGTTCATTTCCAATAAAATCGCATTAGTTTAGACGTGAAATAAGAACTCTCTTGTTCTTATTGCGAGCCGGGGACCGGGGTGCGCGGTCGGGGCTGCCAGTGATGCAGGGGGCCTAGCACGATGACACTGAGCGCTTGGCTAACCTGGAGCGCGTTCAGCATTTCCTGTCTTATAGGAACATGGAAAGAGATTCCCTGTGTACAAAGAGGTGTGCAATATAATAGGGCGCCGAGCCGTTCCATTATTTTGCGAAACTTTGGCAGATACGTGTGTGTGTGTGTGTGTGTGTGCGTGTTCTATGCAGCCAAGATAGTATCATCCTGTTTTACAAAGGCTTCCGGAATATTGCAACATCTGGAAAAATTAAAGGCGTCGTTCGATTGTTTTCACTTGTTTTGAGGTATCAATATTTCATAAGCCTCGCTGTATATAGGCCTTCTGAAGTTTCGCGCTTGCTTGGGGCCAGGTGCTCCAGCGCGGGCGAAACGAGGAGAGAGAATAATTACTTTGCGCTTCCGTTTTTTATTTCTTTAAGTATTCGGCTAATTTTAGATTCCCAGTTTGCCCAAGAAAAAAAAAAGTAAAACCGAGACTGTTTGCCAGAGAGCCGGGGGAGATGAGCAGTCACCGGCGGGCGGTTAATAATTCAGCGGAGTCCTGCTGCTAACGAATGCCTCCGCACGCGGAGATGAAGTGCACATCCGCTGCGTTCCCTTGAGCAAATACGCCACACTTATGCACCCCCTCCTCATAACCGAGACAGTGGCGATCATTCACCACGTCGCTATTTACTTCTCTGTTTGTCCGTGCTTTTTCAATTAATCCGTCCTTTAAGGCCTATCATTGAGGCCATTTCTTGCGCCAAAAGAAATATAATATAGGCCAAGCATTTCTTAAAGTTAGGTAAAACATTTATTTTTTTATTTGATTAGGCCTACAGATATTTACATGTATTCCAGCCGGACAGGAGCGTAGGATACACAGTTAAACCCCAGAACGTAGTCAGCTAAATTGTTTAATATTGGAGCAAAAATGTTTCATACATTTTAAAGATAATATGTTTTTTTTTTTCTTCTGATAGTCACAGATTGGCCTACTGTGTGACGTTGCAGCGTTGACGGTCACCTGTTCTGGATTTTGTCTTTCTTGAAAAGTAAAAGCAGGCAGAAGGCCTCTTCGGAACTGCGCTGAAGACACGACTTTCGTCAGCAGGTAGTCGGCAACAGATAATTAAATATTTACGTCCGGAGCATCTTTTCTTTTTCAGAAGGAACAGTCTTTCCCCTGCTCGCACGTGAAGCCGCGTAGGCCTATTTATGTATGTATTTACGTATTTATTTATTTATTTTCTCTAGTTTCTTTCTGGATAAGCAGAGACCTCGGTTTGGCCCACCTGAGCTTTAGTTCGCCGTGACCGGCTTCGTTCTCACGGAAAGGGAAATGTCGTGTGGCTAAATCAGGAAATTTAAACTTTTAACCCGGCCTGCAAAAGGGCCAGAAATAAAGCAGCATGATTATGCATATATAGAAATTACTAATATCTTAGAAATTAGTAATTATTTGCCAGATTTCAGGTTATATTAATATGATTTACAAACGGGATTTTTATAGCTAACTTCTTGGTAATAATAATAATAATAATAATAATAATGAGAAGAAGAAGAAGAAGAAGAAGAAGAAGAAGAAGAAGAAGAAGAACAATAATAATAATAATAATAATTATAATAATAATTATAATTATTATTATTATTATTATTATTATTATTATTGATTCAAAGTAACAGGCTATATTAATTACATTAATTTGAAATAACTCAGCTCTATTAGCTCTTGAATTAAGAATCTGAAACTAAACGAGCATTGTTTACAATACTTAACCCTGTGATTATTGTAGTTTAGTTCAGTCGTCTTTAAACATTTTACCCGAAATAAATTTTTTTCTGTGAATGTTGATTTGTGGTGGAGACGTTTTAGGTCGCGAGACTCTAAAGCGGGCCGCTCGTGTAACAGTGAAGCGAGGACAGAGCGCGAGATAGGAATGATTTCGTGACGACGCATTCATTCCGCCAGGAACCACAAACACGTCGTTTTAAAATGTCTTTTTTTTTGTCTTTTATAAAACGAAGGTGGTGTCTGTCTAGCATGCAATTTAAAAAGGGATAATTTTAGTTTGCAGTTAAAATAGTTGTTGGTGTAACAAATTATATATAAGGCTAGGTCACGGCACGGCCTGAACTGTGGACAGACTAAATAAATACTTTTCGGTCCTTCCCCCGTCTATTCTACTGTCTTTCATTCATCACACGCTGCCGAAATTACATATAATTTAAAGAAAGAAGAAAATAAAAATATGGTAACGCAATTTGTTGAATCTATTTACTTACCTGAATTCATAGACAATCTCTCCCTCTCTCTCTTTCTCTCTCTCTCTTTCTCTCTCTCTCTCTCACACACACACACACACACACACACACACACACACACACACAAGCATGCATATTGGCTAGGCTTCATAAAATAATGACATTATAATTAGGCCTATATCATTTTGCGATGTAATTAAAAATATTCAACAATAAATAGAATAAAAGAAGGACACAAAACATATTGCACGATAGTCCGGAGTGACTGATTAGCCAAGCGCGCCTAATTAAGGCCCTTTAGTTCTGTAGGGACATAAGTTAAACCGACATAGTGCTACATCATCGTCATCATTATCATATATAATAATAGTGACGAATGAGGCGCGCGCATCGGCCAGCGTCCAAGCACTGTCTGTCCGCCTCGCGCACTCGGTTGCTGCGCTCACTAACTCCTGACAAGCGCTACCGGTAACTACGGTCGCTCAGGCGCCATTAATGAACTTTCATCAGATCACCTTAGAGAGAGAGAGGAGGTAAGACTGGCCGAGAACGCTCGTGTACATCTATTTTAAATGGCGGCTTATGAATGTTATCGCCACCGTCTCGTATTCACAATAATAACTGGAACATGTTGCCTGTATGATATATTTTTTTAAACGCCACCAGGAATACAAATTGCATGCTTTGAATTGAGCATATGTTGTTCTGTTTACGAAATTCATGGAATATTTTCGCCGCTCCATCGTGTTATCCAAACTTCGCTACCACATTGATGTGGCAGTTATAGTCAAAACACAAGATGCAGATACGTTCACCACTGAAGCTGAAGTAATTGGACCGTTCCCCGTTGAGAGAGAGAGAGAGAGAGAGAGAGAGATTCTCACACACACACACACACACACACGCGCGCGCGCGCACACACACACACACACACACACGAGGGTGTGAGTGAACGACACATTATTTCAATATATATCAAAGTTATGCATGGGGTCACTTCCCGACCGGGTCCAGTTATCGATTCACAATGTCTTCCTCATCAGTGTTTGTAAAACGACGTTCGTTAAGTATTATTTATGATGGCCGAGTAATCCTCTGACAATGAGAACAGAAGTCTAAAGCAGCAGAAGGTTTATCTCGTCGACGATATTACACCTACTGTAGCCCACTCCTCTGCAGTTCTCTTGCGAGTCCTGTCCAAGCACATATGTTACGCACTTTATCCCCGGTTGTCCTACCTGTTGCTTTCCGTTGCTAGTGTGACATATACCTGCACCTCCGAGCACAGTGCGCTCCTGTGTCCCCTCCTCTAAGCGCCAGTGGGTGACTTGCAAGCTATAAACGTGGGCAGCTAAAGGATGCGTGCGTGAAAATAAAAGCAGAACTAAGGGGTACTCAGACAGGGAAAGCTGAGAGTTTTTGGAGCGCGTAACGCCATCATCGGAAGATGTTAAAACCGTTAAGAACCTCTTTATGGTCTTCCTTGAGGCTTGTTAAGTGAAAGTGTGAGTGACATTGGCCTGGATTTGTGGCACATTCTGTACACGGTCAGATTTACTAATGACTATGATTAGTTTACAATACTGCTATAGACATATTTTTAACACTACAATTCACGTGTAGTCTACATTACATCAACCATCAATTGATCTCTTGATTGATGCGTCACGTAAACTTATATGAAGAAGATTATTGAAAGAACTACAGAGAAAAGCGACTCTGTTAATTATGGAACGCAATACAACGTAATGCATGCTCGCAAACTCGCAGGCTTATCCATTCTAATACATTCAGAATGTGTTATGTCGAATGGTTAATTTATCTCGGCCTAATGCTGTTTGTGGCTTTCATAAGAGCAAAGCATAAATAACTGCTTTTGGCATTTTTCCTATTTTGATACGCATGAATTTGAAAATGTATATTTTTCGTTGTAATTGTTAATCAATACACTGACATTAGCTAGCGGAATTGCGTTCTCCCCCAGCGTTATCATAGTCGATTCTAAAAGCCTAAAATAGCCTTGCTCCCCGTCAATCAAATTCCTGAAAAAAAAAAAAAAAAAAACGGTCCCTGTCAAAATTCCAAAATTTGGTTTTTACAGACAAACGGAATGCGAATTTAGTGACAGGGAAGCAGTTAGACTACTGAAATTGTGTGAAACTGTTGT
Organism: Conger conger; assembly: GCF_963514075.1. Classification (NCBI taxonomy): domain Eukaryota; kingdom Metazoa; phylum Chordata; class Actinopteri; order Anguilliformes; family Congridae; genus Conger; species Conger conger. The sequence continues at coordinate 79,886,722 of NC_083762.1, forward strand.
CATTCTGTCCCTGCCGTAATTACACGATGGTTAATTACGCCGCTGTCTGCTGTCTGGGCTACAGACCGTTGCAAAGATCAGCGCCGCGAGACACCTTTTCTCGGGCCTCGAGGCTGCTGGCGTGCAGCGCGAACCGTATTTCAACGGCCCGCTTTCCGTGTGATGTCGCGATGATAGGCTATTTCAGTGGGCACTGGGTGTTTCCAAGTACACACACACACGGGTTGCGCAATCAATCAAAATCAATTAGATTTTTTTAGGGTTCATTTGGGTTAAGCATTCGGACGAGAGGGAAACTATGTGTTCATTTGCCAAAATAAAGTGTATCTATTGGCCGCTCATCTAAGAGAGCTATGTGAAGTTGAGGTGTTCAGGCTTACGCCGGAAAAGAATAGCATGGAGGTTTTGCAGCGGAAGGAAAGGCTGCAAAATGTACATCTGAAGAAGCTGGTCTGACTGAAATCCCGTGCAGCCTGACCCTGCCTATTCCACCATGCAGCGAATACGTAACATACAGCCGTGGCAACCCGTATATTCCAGCCTGTATGCATACTGGTGGTAAATGACAACAAAACAAAAGCTTGGACTTCATTAAATATTAAGAAGAGCGGGTTTTGTGTGAGCTTCAGCCTTTTATATCACCCTACTGTCAAACCGGTGTGAAACTCCCTCCGTTGAAGTTGCCCTCATAAATTATTAAAAGCTAATGACATCTGTCTATCAAGAATGCGGTTTATTATTAACCAATTTCACCTGACAGTGCACTTGTTTTATTTACACAAGGCATCTAATAAAACAGTCCGCTGAGCGAGAGAGACCGCTGGGTTTTTTTATTCGCTGTTATTACTCATTAACACAAGCTGCAGAATCATAGCTGTACGTGGACTTGAACATCAGTTTAGTATTTAATCCCATATTCACACCCTGCTTGTGTATGTGGGCGTTGCCTAAACCTAGGGCGAATGGACAGCTGAACGGGCATTTTGCTACAGCAAAAAGTATAAATCGATTAATTCCGGTTAACGCAGATGTTCTTTGGGGGACATAAATGTCTTTGCCTACATCTGCCCGAAGCCACTCAAATGTTGTATGGTGCTAAGGGAATCATATAGGCTAGCGTAAATTCTGGAGGAATTGCAGATTTTTAGATAACCTTTCGTTAAAAGAAGTTCAAAAAAAAAAAAAAAAAAATACAGCCGTGGGAATGTAGAAATAGAAGCTTATTGCAAAACAATCTCCAACACTTTAAAGAACAACTGAATTAGACAAATGGCTCTCTCTCTCTCTCTCTCTCTCTCTCTCTCTCTCTCTCTCTCTCTCTCTCTCTACCCCTCTCCCTCTCTCACACACACTCCTCCTCCCTCCCCTTTTCTCTCTCGGCTCTCTCTCATGATCTCTCTGTCAGTCAGTGCTCCCGTTGGCATGGGGGAGATTGAAAGTGACACACACAGATTGTTAGGCGCTAAATCTGATTGAGGTATAGCCTACAGCAAAAGGAGATCTCCTCACTGCTGCTCTGTTATCGCGGGCGCCTACTCTTAAGCTGCCCCCTTTCCTTATTTCTGTTGGCTGTTTTTTTTATTGTTTTTATTTTTCGAGTTCCGCGTCTCCAGATGACAATGTCTCCGGCTCTGATGCGTTATTCCTCTCCACGCCGATAAAAGGTGCAAGCACGTCCGGAGGACGACAACGCCGTAGCCCCGCTTCGTCAAAGAAACCGCCACGGACAAAAAGCAAGGACAAAGCGACCTGTGCCGGACTCCTGACAAGTTGTTTACCCCGTCCTTCTCCCGAGGCGGCGTGTGTTCCCGTACAATCCCGGTTACCTCCAGCCTGCGACTCCCGGAGCACAAGCCGTGAGACTCTCTCTCTCTCTCTCTCTCTCTCTCTCTCTCTCTCTCTCTCTCTCTCTCTCTCTCTCTCTCTCTCTCTCTCTCCCTCCCCCCCTCTCTCCGTCCATCCTTATCGTTCAACTCTCGCTCGTGCTCTCTTCAATCGCTCACTCTCACACACGGACGGACCGCGAGGAGGAGCGGCACTCGGCTCCCGTCCGAGACGATTTCAACCCCGACCGAAGCGAGACCCAAGTTCAGCCCTGGATTCAATACTTTTAATCAATGGACAGAGCCTTCTCCCCAGCCAGCCGAGGTACAGACACACCATAAGCGGTGAGTAAAATTGAATCTCGATTTCCTCCTTAACTTTTTTTTTCCTGCTTTAGCCTTCCTTCGATCCATTCTCTAACCTAATTATTTGGCCGTATACTATTTTACTCCGGGTCTATTGCGATGTTAATGATCTTAACTATTCAAATTAATCTGGAGACAAAGCAGCCGTGAAAATCAACAATATTATCGATTAGGATAAATAATGCATGGAATTGGATTCGTAAGAGTTCTAGCATATACATTGATTACCTTTAAATAATAGCAATAATAATAATAATAGTAATAATAATAATAATAATAATAATAATAATAGTAATAATAGTAATAATAATAATAGTAATAATAGTAATAATAATAGTAATAATAATAATAATAGCAATAACAACTTGTATTGTTATTATTGTGATTATTATTATGATTATGATTATGATTATTATTATTATCATCATCATTATTATTCCTTGGAAATGTCATATTTTGTGATAATTTGTGAAACCACAACATTTGGCTCTATTGCTTGCACTGAGCTTGGAAGGGAACTTTGAGTTTGATTTAAAAACAAACCCGTTAAAGTTTACGAGGAGAGAAATCTGTAGTACCATTCGCATGGGCCTAAAACTGAAGTATTCTTAAAGAACAAATCTGCATTACAGAAATATGAAAAGGTTAATTTGATATCACTTCAGGTTTAGGAAGCTGTTGGTTGTTTTGTCTCCCAAATTCAGTAGACTTGGGACTTTGTATTTTGCCAAATAATTGTTTTTTATGGAGAGTGATAATTCTAGAATTATGGAGTAGACATGATGATAATAATAATAATAATAATAATAATAATAATATCATTATTAGAGGTGGTAGTATTAGGACTGACATCATAATGATAATAATAATGAACAATTCTTTATAATAATACATTATTATTATTATTATTATTATTGTTATTATTATTATTATTATTATTATTATTATTATTATTATTATTATTATTCGTAGTAGTAGTAGTAGTAGTATTAGATCTATTATTATTATTATTAGATTAGGTTTACCGCTGGATAATCCATATATCTGAAAATTTCCACTGGATTTAAATTTAGGTAGACTACTAATCTCCCCAAAATCAACTTTACTGTGCGACGCTCGATGAAAGAACTGTTTCTTTTCATTTTCAGTGTCACGATATCTATCCTGATTCTTTATCCTTCAACGCTTGCATATGCAGGCTATCTGTCTACAAGTTTTGACAGTTGTCAAAATTAATCTTTCACTGTTCTTTTGCATATGTAGCGTTTGATCACATTTTCGCGTTCGTCTTAATCTTTACTGGGTTTTTTGACAACAAACGTAAACCCACAGTTTAAAAAACTGCAAAGATGTTTCTTTTGTTGGCTACAGTATACGAACTTCAACAAGACTTTTCAAATATTGTGACGGACTGTCCGCACATATAGCCGGCGCCGAAAGCAGTGTGGATGAGCCGACTACACTGAGAAGAACTCTCTGGCTTTTAAAACATACAGCGCAAAGATAGAAGCGCCAACATTAATATCAATAAACATTGCAATATGTGCATTGCATACACGTATCACACAATGAGTTATGAAAGTAGTTATGCATTACACATGAATCTTTCTCAAATTAAACATGGCTATTTTGAAGGATTTATTGTTTGAATAATTGCCTATTGTTTTCTCTGCAAGGTTTTCGGTTTTTAAAGTCTAACAGCAGTAACTTTTAAAACAGGTGAATTGCAGTTCCTAAGATTCCACTTTTAATTTAGTAATGAGTCTTGATAAACCGCCACTGTGTATTTCTCCATGAAGTTTAGGCCTACAAAAACCTGCATTTTCGCATCGACTGCTTGCTACTTAACAGCAGGCAACATACAGCAGATAAATTAAGATACTTAACACCCATTGTGTTTTCTCCCAGTCAACAACTGGCTACACTACTATTTACTGAACACTTTCCTACCAAGTTTCTTTTTGATTATTTAAAAAAGAAAAAAAAAAGAAAAGAAAGAGCGCGTGATCGTGAGAGTGATTAGATCTTCTTATTTCTTATTCTCAGTGTGTAGTAATCCTTATACATTTCTTTTTGGAAACACATTAACACTTTAATGTATTTGTCGGTTTTCATTAGCTAAATCACTATTGTTCACTAATTAGAACGAGTTTAATTGTGAAGCGGTACAACTGGCCACTAAATAGCGCTGAGTAGCCTACCACTGCAGCAGTTACGCTATACGGTACGTGGAGAGGCCCAAATGTCGATACGTAGAGTAACGCTCCACTAAGTAGCTTATGCGTTTTTGTGAAAATATGGGAGATCGGCTATTAATGCTATATTTGGAATTTTCACGGTTCACCTATGCATTAATAACACAATGAAGTGATTCGCAAAACTTGCAATGGAGCAGGCGCGGGATAGCCTAATTCGTGTGTGCGCCGTACCTGTTGATTTCCGGCAAATATTAATGTTTAGTGGAGTTAATTAAAGGTTACAGGACTAATTCCTAACACACTTGTAATTTAGCGAAAAACATTTAACACAAGCCATTAGCTATTTTAATACAACATTATGACATGCGAAGATAGCGTGCATGGCGGGTCCTTGTCGTGACGTTAATCCATGAATGGCGCTGTTATTTATCGTTGTTGGTCACGAATCAAGTAAAAAATACTTGATTCAAAATCGTGCGAAAGTTTTCCACTGAGTTAGGAATTGACTGCGACGTACATTTCTCGGTACATGCGCTTCTCTCACACCGTGAGTCGACAGGGCCTAATAGCATCGGCCTATTCAGTGCCTTCCAGTATTAATGTGTATCAATAGCTCATTTTAACTCATAAATCCAAACAAAATAAAGACTTGAAATATCTATTCTATGTATGTTTGTTCTAATCCGTCATGCATTTGTTTTTATATGATGAAACATCAGGTCTGTCTTTTTAGCAAAATATTTAAGTGAAAGATATATTTCTGCTCTGCATAACATCCGTGCATAAAAATGCATGCATGCATGCGTGCATACATACATACATACATACATACACACAGATGTGTGCACACAGACACACACACAGGTGTGTGCTTGCATGTATGCATGCCCACACTTGCACACACACACACACACACACACACACACACACACACACACACACACACACACACACATCTCTAGTTTGGCATGTCTAGTTTGACAGCACAGGGTTCATGCCTTTGGTACACATAGTGCATTGTCAGTGTTGATCATATAGGAATTCTCAACTGTGTTTCTGAGGAGATATCCCAAATATATGACAGATCAAATTCCCATGTATGGTTACATAATCTAGTCAGCATACAGTAACAGTCTCAATCCTGTGAGAAAGGCATCTGTTTTTCTAAAAAAAAAGGGTAGAATCTGGTCATCACTGTGAACGGTATTGAAAGGTATGGAGGGGGGTAGTTCTTCCAAGGCTTACGTTACGCCAGACAGTGTGTTATGCCCCAGTGTGTGTGAGATTAAATCATTTGTTTCTGAGAATATCTGTGGCTTGAGGCACCATTAAAAGCCTTTTAAAAAATGGAATAATTGAGATTCAGCTGCTGTCCAACGGCATTTCATTTTCCAACACAGGGGCATAAGAAATTCACTTTTGCCTGAAAAATATCAATTTCAGGCTTTTATAAGAAGCTCTTGTTGCTGTGAAACGTTCAGTTCCAGTGACTGTGCGTTCGGCACTTCTGTTCCCCCGTCTCCAGACTGTGTTGGCCTCACACTCACAGACGTGTGACAAAAACGATAAAACACCACTGCGCCTGTTCCGGTCGGTGTTTTCATTTACTGACTCCAAAATCCGCCCCCCAAGCCGTTTTCCTTTAAAGCCAGCGTTCCCGGACGGGAACGTGAACAGCAGTTGACCCGAAACGGAGCGGAAAGTTCACAGCAGTTTGCGCTCCGGTGTGGTGTCTTCAGCGGTCTGAACGCAGAGCTAATCTCTGGCTGTGGGATTTTGGACGAGCGAGCGGAAACCGGTCCGGTGGGGCCGGACCTCAGAACCTTTTACACACACCAGTCAAGTGCAGGAGAGACTGCTGCCACTGTTATAAATATCATGACAATATTACTGTCATAATACAACACAATAATATTGCACAGTTATTACTGCGCTTTAACCACCATTTGTACTGCCTGCTCACATTTCTTTGTCCAATGACAATAAAGTTGATTATGGTTCTGGTTCTGGTTCTGATTCTGATTCTGTAGGCCCAGATAGGACTGTGTGCACCCTGTCTTTGATTTTACTTTCGTTTGTTTGTTTTTTCGTTCATTTGTTTTTCTTCCCCTTCCACCTTTCTTTCTCTTTCATTCTTTGCTCTTTTCTTTCTTTCTTTCTTTTTGTTATTAATTTTAGGAGTTGTTTTCATTATTGCGATATTTTCCTGTGTGTCATTATTGACTCTCATAATGCAGAAACTCTTTAACTCTTTACTCCTAAGCCCTCTCTCTGTTTCTCTCTCTTCTTTCTTTCCGTTTCTCCCTCTCTTTCTCTCCATTTTTCCCTCTTTCTCTCTCTTCTTTCTCTCTGTTTGTCCCTCTCCTTTCTCTCTCCATTCCCCTGTGTGATCTGATCTATCTCCGTGCACCGATATCAGGGGTGTGGCCGCACTATTAAACAGCAGATTAGATACACAAGATAACCAGGCTGTGTCGGGAAATGGAAATAAAACTTTAGTGTTTTAATATTGCCCGCTGCGCGCAGTCACTTACATGAAAGTTGTTCACGTGTTGTCTTTTTTACGTTAAAGTAACAAGTTGTTCACATGTAGCCTGTTTACATTAAATAAACAGGCTGCACCATGTAAACAGCAAGTTGTTCGCAAGTAGTCTGCTGCATTAAAACAACAACCTGCCGAAATGTTGAATCCTAAAACAGCATTCTGTGCCATAGCTGTGTCCAGGCCAGGGTTGTCATAGTTACGGCAGTATTGCAGAAATCCTGCATCTTAAAAAGGGTTGACTGCGGTAAAAGGCTGAGGACCAGAGAACAGTTTCTTAAATTGAAATTTAGCAACTTTATTGACACCCCAAAATCCAGCAGCCGCCGCGTGTCTATATCCGAGGCGGTAAAACGTTCCGTGTCAGATCAGCTCTGGTGCAGTACATCTGATCCCCGTTGGAATCGTTAAATTAAATTAGCACTGAGCATTTTACTGTCCGCTGCTGAAAAGTGCGAGTTGTAGTTTATAGTTCTGGTGTCCTTTTATTGAGTCATATTTTGAGGTTGTATAAATTACCGGGGGAACTCTGGCTGGGATCTGAGCTGGAGATTTTGTTACTGAGGAGAAACATCTTGTGCTGCTCAACCGCGTTTCATATCTGTCAGCTCGCACCTTGGAGTAACGCAGTAGGCCCTGCGCGGGGTCTACTGTGCAGATGCTGCTGCTGTGCTGTACGCCGGTTTAAGCAGCTATGAGCTGGACCCTGGGTTATTTAACCGAGAATAAGAGCCGCATAAATTAGTTGATTAGTCAATTCCTCTGGATTTGAATACTGTGAAGCAAATTTCATTCAATTGCATTCATATTATGTTTGTGTGCGTGCGTGTGTGCGTGCCTGTGTCTCTGTGTGTGTATGTATGTGTGTGTGTGTGTGTGTGTGTGTGCATGCCTGTGTCTGTGTATATATGTGTGTGTGTGTGTGTGTGTGTATGTGTGTGTGTGTGTGTGTGTGTACATGCATGCCTGTCTCTGTGTGTATGTATGTGTGTGTGTGTGTATGTGTGTGTGTATGTATGTGTGTGTGTGTGTGTACATGCATGCCTGTCTGTGTGTGTGTGTGTGTGTGTGTGTGTGTGCATGCCTGTGTCTCTGTGTCTCTGTGTATATGTATGTATGTGTGTATGTACCTCATCTATAAATCTATAATTGGCAATAATTAATGTATGAATTACCGTATCCCATGCTGTCTTCTCTACAATGACTGATTGTGTTTTAATTAAAATGACTTATGTGAATTGAAATGATGCTTTTGAGACTGGGTTTAAAAAAAATAGATAATAGATGCATGCAGTGCCCCTGACCTGCTGAATCAGTGTACAAATGTACCTTCCAGGTGGCAACCATTAAAACATCCATATGACTAGTGGTTGGATTACGAGTCATATTATATAATACAAAAGTGTGTGTGCAGAGGGTTGCAGGGTCGTGAGATACGCAGTGAAAGTGCCTCATGCCGTCCATCAGAACCTCTCCTCACCCCCCATCTCCTCCCTTGTTTCTGCTCCTCTCCCCTACCTGTTTGCATTTATTCATGTTCTTGATTGAGAGGGGAGAGAATTTTCCTTCTCTTTTAATATCTTTTAATAATAAAAAAAAAAAAGTAGTTTTCTCGTGCAGGTTTGCCATAATTCTGGGCCTCCAACAGGAAGCTTCGTGCTAACATAGAAAACGCAATTATGGAAATAATATTTGTCCTGTATACAATGATCTCCAGTATTGTTGAATGACTGATTCTGAACGACGGTACTAATGATGCAAAATGTTCGTTCAGTCTTGTCTAATGTTATTTATTTATTTATTTTTTTTGCAAAACTAGCTAGCTTAATAAGTTTGATTTTTGATGCCATCCCATTTGTTTGCACATAGTTTACCTTTGCTTGGGGTCAAAGATGATGCCTTCTGTGTTCATGTGGCACACCTGGTGACAGAGGAATTAAAACATTATAAACATTATATTAGACATGAATGGCTTGGATCTTTTAAGCTTTTGTTGCATTATGTTAAATTATGTAGATCTGCGGAACCCTCCACTGCTGTCTTGCTACACTAGTGTGAGCTGTGTCCGACTATCCTGCGCCTTTTCAAACTATTCCTTAGTCCTCCGTCCTGACCCCCCCGCCCCTTCCGATATCCCTCTTGTCTAACCCAAAAAAAAAAGAAGATATATATTGCACTTACAATGACTGTTGTCCTTTTGTTTAGAATAGTCCTTCCTGTGTATTTTACTAGTTATGGATGTGATGCTTTAACCTGTGGAAGAACCTATACACTTGTAAATGGCTTTGGATTAAAAGCGTCTGCCGAATGACAGAAATGTAAATGTCATGCTTGGGCAATCTGAGCTGAAGTTGAAGGTCCAATATTTTGATCCACAGTTTGCTTATGAAGTAGTTGTCTACATTTTAAAGTTGTTATTATGGCATAAGTTAGGCTGGTCTAATTACACGGATGATGGTTATCCGTGGAAGTATGACTGATGGCATTGCATTACAGTTGTTCTTTCCATATTTCTCCTCATAATTCTAAATTACATTGTTGTAAAGGTTACGCTTGATGAAGATCACAGACAAGGAGAAGGAGGAGATCATGCGTCTCATCTTTTAAAATGCTATAATGTTCCCGTGTTTCCACACAGCCTGTCAAACACACACCGTGTAATTCATCGCCCGTCTCTCTTCAATTTTCAAAAAGGCATCCTGCTTCCTGCCATTCTCAGCACCTGGGAAAAGTGCAATAAGTCAAGTTCAAATTAAAGTGTCAATTACAGCCTGAAGGAAATGCTAAAGGATAGCGTTCGTGGCTGAAGGACAGTGTGACAGAGAGCGCACTTTAGATGTAATTTGATGTGAAACAGCGTTGTGCACGGAAATGCCAGGGCACTGCAAGTGCTGGTTTATGAACCTTTAAAAGCGCAGTCTGTTTGCCAGTCACTCACCGTCAATTTAGCAACTATTTTTATCATTTCTCACTTTCTCTGAAAGTCCCACGTTTCAGATATCAGTAGACATAACTAGACAACTACTACTAAATGCAATGTAGACAATGTATGAAAATGTATTCAATCTTTTTTGTCTGTTTAACGTTTTAAAAAATGAATAGTTTATGGCGCAAATGGAATTAACAGTTTCAAACAAATTTCTTACACAGACCATACAAATTTTTTAAAATGAAATTAACACCATTTTATAATTGTCTAAAGAAACTCTTTATCTTTACATTATCGCACACCATGAAACCAGGCTGTTCACTAAACATTCTTAAGTATTAATCCAGACAGGTTTTACCCTTAAGAAGATATTTTGTACAAAGTCTTTGTAAGTTTTCAGAAGTATTTGTGTACTATATCAATGCAAATTCAGAACGGACTGCAAAAGAGGAGGAAGGTCTCCTTTATAATAGTGACATGACATGATACTTCCATTTCAGAAACTTAATGATGTTACTCTTATACCTGAATTTGGACCTGCCATTTTTAAAAAAGTGAAATGGGTCAGAATTCAAATGAATGTATTGGACATTCTAGTGTATATGCTGAGATACAGTATGTTACTGTGACGTGCTTTAGATGCGGAAAAGCAACAAGTCCATTTAAAAAAGCAACAATCATCCCAATAGTCCCAGTTGTAGTCCAATATAAGGCAGAACACCGCATGCATTTTTGTTGTAGGATTATAACTGATCTGTTAGTCTCAACAATGGAACATAGAAGTCATTCTTAGTAATGGTCTCATTTGGAAAATTACCCTCTTTTCTAATAGGAGTTTTGAAGAAAGAAATATGCTCAAAAGTTTTGTTTGATTTATTTTTTTATTACCTTTTCAGATTGTCATAGTTCTGTGTATATGTCAGATTTAAATGTTTGAAAACATTATGTGTTTAAATACGTACGTGTGAAGTCTCAATGTATTTTACAGCTGTCATTTTTATTACAGTTGTAATTAAACAAGTATATTTGACTGAAGTTCAAAGTCCACTTAAAGTTTTCTGGAAAAAAAAGGTAGATACAATTTTAACAAATGAAATGAATTGGTCGGTATTTAGTTGACCATCTCTAAATAAATGGCTCCAATATGGCGCGTTGAGACAGTGAAACCACCCTGAATACTGAAACATGAACAGTGAATAATACCTAAAGTTATACATGGCAAGGACCACCTGTGAGACCTTCTTTTAACCCTGAGCCAAAGTACAATCCTCCAATCATATGTCTACAAACCGCACTCTCGTCAATGGAGCCAAAACCCGGGAATAAACAAGACAAAGAATATCTCAGAGGGAGCATTGATTTGTCTGTCACTGAGTGCTCCGTTCAGAAATGTGGTTCAGGTTTGGGGGTTTAAAAAAAAAAAGAAGAGAAAAGCTGTTAAAACGAAACAAAGTTTGCTGAAGTTTTATGAGCGACTGTGTTTACAGTTGGGATTGGTGTGAAATCTATTCCCTCCGTATACGCTCTCTTTGAGCGGTGGAGTTTTCCGGAGTCCTTCCTCTGCTGGGCTCCGTGACTGTGCCCAAAAATCAACGCGACCTGAACCACATTGTCCCTAACCGAATAACACATTCAGCCGACATTGTTAACTGGAGAACCTTTAGATAACGTCTCAGCAATCGCAACATCCTCTGTAAAAACATTCTTGGGTTGGTAAAATTCAGGCGTATGTTGTTATATAGGTGAGGGGGTAAGAGTTGTCGTCTGGCAGTCAGAAGGTTGCCGGTTTGAAGTCGTCACAGTGTCCCTGAACACGACACCTAACTGATCGGTGCTTTGCATGGCAGCCTATCACTGTGAGTGTGTGAGTGTGTGTGTGTGTGTGTGTGTGTGTGTGTGTGTGTGTGTGTGTGTGTGTGAAAGTGTGAGTGTGTCAGAGTGTGTGTGAGTGTGTGTGTGTGTGTGTGAAAGTGTGAGTGTGTCAGAGTGTGTGTGTGTGTGTCTGAAAGTGAGTGTGTGAGAGTGAGTGTGTCTTTGTGTGTGTCTGTGTGTGTGTGTGAGTGTGAGTGAGTGTGTGTGTAAGGAGAGGTGAGGTTTCTCTGCCATGCTGTACAACAGAGAACAGGGAGAGAGGGGGTATTTGGCCTCACAGGCTCTTCCTGTTCCTGTTTCTGTGTTGTTGTTTATGTTCTTGGAGTCGGGGAGAAGACGGCTCCCTTTTTCATGTCTTTTCATTTTTAAAAAGTTCATTTTTTCCTCCAGTTCAGGTTTGCCATAATTTTTGGCTTCAAAAAGGGAGCTTCATACAAACATAGAAAAACACAGTTATGAAAATGATTTTTGTCCTGTATGCAATGATCTCTGTTGCCTTGGATGTGTTTTTTCAATACTGGCAGGAGTGGGTTTCAGAACAATGGTACCAATCAGACCAACCATGACATTTCGTTTCTTAATGTCTTTTTCCAAATGGCTAATTTAAGAAGTCGTTTTTGAATTTTGATGCCATCCTATTCGTTTATACGTTGGCTCGGAGCAAACGTACACAGAGGAAACAGAAAAACCAAGACCTGCATCTCGCTGATGAACGACAGAAAAGTGAACCATATGAAAATGAAGCCCTGAATTCCAGATGTAACGTACTCAAACACGAGGGTGGCGTAGTTAAGGACGCACGTCACAATGACACCTGTACCACTGAGCTCCGGCAGCAGGTTCCATCAGATGCATTATCTAAAACAATAGCACGCCCTGAGGTTGTACGTATATATGTTACCTGATTATTGTTCAAAAATTACATTCGCTATCATTTTCAGTTTTCTGCCCCTAAGAAAATAAATACTAGCGCAGTATGAAAGGTGATGTTCATGTTTAACCTCACTGGATAATCTGCGTTGGAGTTGACCAGTCCAGACTGCAGACTGCCTTTCTGAAATGTCTTTAATCACACACAAAACAAAACGGTCTGGGTCAATCAAACACGTAAACAAAAACAGAAGTAACATCGGTAGCTCAGTCCAGAAAGTGGACAAGATGACGCTGTGTGTGGGGTGGATGATTACCCCGTGTGGCTGTGGGGTCCATTCCCCCGTGTGGCTGTGGGGTCCATTCCCCCGTGTGGCTGTGGGTTCCATTCCCCCGTGTGGCTGTGGGTTCCATTCCCCCGTGTGGCTGTGGGGTCCATTCCCCCGTGTGGCTGTGGGTTCCATTCCCCCGTGTGGCTGTGGGGTCCATTCCCCCGTGTGGCTGTGGGGTCCATTCCCCCGTGTGGCTGTGGGGTCCATTCCCCCGTGTGGCTGTGGGTTCCATTCCCCCGTGTGGCTGTGGG
>NC_083762.1:79904904-79907404 GCF_963514075.1 Conger conger
TCTCTCGCATGCGAGCGGGGGGGGGGGAGACGGTCTAGTCAGAGTTATTAAGATTTATAAGCATTAATTACACACGCACGCGATGGTGCTCTCTGGCTCTCTGTCTCTCTCTCTCGCGCGCGGAGGCTGATCTGGGCTGGGTTCAGTGGGGATGATGAGCAGGGCCTCCAGGCCTGGGACTGTCAGGGACTCTGCGGCAGAGATCAGCTGCTCACCGTCCTCCAGGGCCGAGAACTGCGGGTTTTCCGCCCTCCCTTTACCTGGGAGTCAGGTGTGAAGACAGTCTGGCCAATCAGCGGCACTAACTACCCGGGAGAAACTAAAACCAGGACTGTATTTGGATTTGAGGGCCTGGTTTGATAGAGAAAGGCTGTCCGACCATCTAGCGTCCTGTTGGTTTTCACTCCGACGCGAACGAAGCACATCTCATTCGCCAGCTAGAGCTGGGCTGCCCAACCCTGTCCTTGTAGATTTTCCTGATCTTCAGGAACAGGGTTGGGCAGCGCAGGTATAGAGGAAGTCAGGTGTGTCATCACCATAAAAAAAATAAATAAATAAAGGGAAGGACACCGGAACAGGAGGCCTGTTGCGCTGACGCAAGCTAGATCTCCTCAGACTCAGAAACCTCTCACTTGGGAATGTCCTGGTCAGTCAGAAAGTGTCTTTGTTTTCGTCGCATTGGCACAGTGATGTGTGCAGTGTGCTGTAGCTTTTTTTTTGTTTGTTTTTAGTTCCTGCTGTTCCCGCCGTTCCTTATGAAATGAGGGCGGACGTGTGCTGTTTAGTTCCAGCAAAAACGACACGGTCTCCTGATCCTGGTGAACACTTTTTAACCTCTCCAACTTCCACACTGAGAACATCTGCCAGGTCTCCACACATCCAGAATGGTGGAAAGATCTTCCCCATGTTATCTGAGACAGTGTATCTCCACTCCAGTCCTCGGCACCCACTTGCCAGAAGGTTTCTGTTGTAACCAGGAACTCACACACCTGATTTAACTATAACTAATCAATGGTTTGTGGTTTGATTGTAGGGGTGGCCTGTAGCGTACTGGTTAGGATAAATGACTGGGACCCAAAAGGTCGGTGGTTCTAATCCCGGTGTACCCACAATAAGATCCGCACAGCCTTTGGGCCCTTGAGCAAGGCCCTTAACCCTGCATTGCTCCAGGGGAGGAGGATTGTCTCCTGCTTAGTCTAATCAACTGTACGTCGCTCTGGATAAGAGCGTCTGCCAAATGCCAATAATGTAATGTAATGTAATGATTGGTTCAGTCATTAAATCAAGTACAGAAACCTTCTGTCGAGTGAGTCTCGAGAATCGCAGTTGAGGAACACGGATTTCACCACCCGGCTGTTCGCCAACAACATGTTGTTTTTATGTCGTTTTGTTACACGTACGCCAGCAAAGTCAATAAAGTGCTGGAAGAGGCCGGATTTCGCCGTGATTGGTGGAAGAGTGAGAGGCCGGGGTTTGTTCCGTGATTGGTGGAACAGTGAGAGGCCGTGATTGGTGGAAGAGTGAGAGGCCGGGTTTGTTCCGTGTAGAATGCGTTGTTGGGAAAGGAATGGTTAATGCCAACTATTAATTCTCGATGTGTGTTTTTATAATCATGCGCTGCTATTGTTCGAGAACCAGCTGTCAGTTTATTGTTCTGGTAGTACAACCAATTAAAAACGCAGCAGAGTCAAAGGACAGGCAGGGTCCGTTGTGTATGTTGTGGTAAAGTGTAGTTTACCAGAACTGCTACATTTTTAGGAGGTTTTTTTACTTTTTTGATGTTCTATATTTGATGCTGAATCAAGCCAAAAAATTTAGCCAAATGCATTTTGGCCAAACTGTTGGTTCTTATCAGACAGAGACTAAGGTTTTGTTAGTTTTTAAATGTTTTTTAAAAATGAAAGACAGACAGTGGCTTCATGATGTATGCAGATGAGGGGCATTTCTACGTCGCGTTTCATTCACGTTTTCCTGTTCTGTGAAAATGAAGAGTGAGTGAGAGTCGGTAGAGAGGGGCGGGGGTGTTGTGGTGGTGACTTTGCTCTCAGTGACGGAGCTGGTGAAAACAAACAGAGGGCTTGGCACAGGCCTCCAACTGTCCAGGAAACTCTCTCTCTCCCCTCCCTCTCTCTCCCTCTCTCCCTCCCTCTCCCTCTCTCCCTCTCTCCCTCCCTCCCTCCCTCTCTCCCTCCTCCCCCTCCCTCTCTCTCCCTCTCTCTCCCTCTCTCTCTCCCTCGTTCTCTCTCCCTCTCTCTCCCTCCTCCTCTTTCAATCCCTCCCTTCTACTCTTTCTCTCACTCAGTTTCTCTCTCCCTCCCTCTCTCTTGCTTGCTCCCTGACTTTTACTTGGTCGCACTCTGTTTCTCTCTCTTGAATGCATATATACACAGATACACACACACACACACACACACACACACACTAACTAAACTAATATATTCACGAGCACTTTATTAGGTAGGCCTTGTTGATGCAAATATGTAATCAGTCAATCATGAGG
>NC_083762.1:79912404-79916727 GCF_963514075.1 Conger conger
AGTCGAGAAGGTTCGATATCTAAAGCACCTCCAGACAAAGTGTTGCCATGAGCCGAAGCATATTTTCAACTGAGAAAAGTGCTGCGCGGCGCGTCTTCCTCAACGCAGGACGCCTCCGGAACGGCGGACACCGGCGCACTCTGCCACGCGGTATATAATTATTATATAATTTTGCAGAGGTGGACGAGTGGCCGGGGAGATTGGCGTTTCGTTGCCATAGAAACAGCGGAACACTCGGCAGGCCCTCGTCGGAGTATAAATGCCAACCGCCACGCGGCGTCCTCCGTCCTTCCCCCGGCCGAACGTTTTCTGAAAGTGTCGTGCGCTGAAGTATAAATCAAAGTTTCTTTTTTTTTTTTTTTTACATTTTTTTCCAGATTTTTCCCTTTTTCTCCCAATTTGGTGGCCAATTGTACCTCGTCTGATTCAATTGGAGGTAGTCGTATTAGATGTACCGCCCGTACCCCGTCCCTCGGCGGCCCGAAGGAGAACGACAAGCCTTCTTCAAGCCGTCTCGTCTCGTGCCCGTTGCCGTGATTCCGAGGCGCCCGAGGTGCTTATTGTGCGGCGATCTAATAACCCTGCCAAGTCCCTCCCTCTGGAGCAGCGAGCCAATTATTGCTGCCCCACGTGAGCCGGCCAAACCGAGAATCGAACCCCGGTCCCCGGTGTGCAACTGATAAATGAAAGTTTCAAAGGGTTGTAGAAACCTTGGGTGGTGTGTCACTTCTCTAGACAAGCGAGGCCATTAAGCCGCCATTCTCCATGATGCACTGCCACCAAACAGGAGGAACACAATCGCTGTTTTCACACAGGGGAACAGTCACGTGTCGAGTGTTAACTCAAATCTAGTTAGCACATATGAGACAAACATGGACCCTGCCAGAGTTTATTTAACACTGAACATTTTGCTTCAGAACACAGCACATTGCTGCATTAAAAGAAATCAGCTCAAGCTAGGTTTTTAAACCGCTGGTAGCTGGTTGACCCGTTCGGACGAGTTCCTTATTCAACATGGTTTGACCAGCTCAAGCTAGGTCTTGAAACAGCTGGTCGCTGGTCATTTCAAGCGTGTCATAGCCGGACTTTACAGCAGGGTATACCATCAATCTAATCGCCTCTCTTGTTCACACAACACAAGGGCCGCAGTATCTAGCGCTTTGCTCTGTTGACAGCATCTGCACTTGACGGTGCCAGTAATTGTTGCCGGAACAATCCCAGTGATTTTGTTTACTCTGGCTTGCTAGCCAAAGAAGTTAAGTTAACTTCCGCTAAATAGCTTGCTAATGAAAAAAAAAAAGAATTATAACACCTGATGTCCTGCCATATTCTAATGGGCATGTACACCTATAAGAGCTTAAGAAACATTTATATACTCTATTTGGCATTTATACGCCACGATGACAGCACATTCGTGGTTAATAAATTAGCCGATCATTTATTTGTTGTACTGACTCCATTTGTGTAATTGTTTTCTTTTGCAGCGAGACACAATGCAGCCTAATGAAACAAGTCATGTTTGTTTTTGCCTGCTTGATCCAGGAATCTTATGGTTCTGCTCACACTTAAAACATCAAAATGAAACATTTCCATGAATGTTGCTCAGTCTCAAGCCGGTAATGTGTCAGGGCTGCTTTTCTGGAATGCCACTTTAATTCACGCATGACGCCTCAATGGAAGATTTCCACAGCATTGCCAGGTAAACCCTGCTGTAAAATCCAGCTATGGCCAGCTTGGAATACCCCACTGGTCAACCAGCTACCGGCTGTTTTAAAACCTAGCTTGAGCTGTTTTCAGCAGGGAAGAGAACCAGCTACATGTCTGAAGAGAGGTAATGAGGAAGAGAGGGAAAGAAAGAGAGATTGAAAAAAAGAGTGGCAGGTTCCAGGGAAAGAAGTGGGTGTAGTTTAACACCACTGTTGCATCCTCGAGCAACATACCTAACCGACTTAGTAAGCCACTCTTACTCTTGTAAAATAACCTGTCACAAATGGAGGTATAGTATTTGAAACAAGTGGTCAAAAGATATGCTACGTATGTAAGTTGCATCTCTTTGGCAAATATCTAACATAAAATAGCAAGGTTTTCCAGGCCTCTAAATGAAATGTTCCGCATTTATATCGCCCTGTAATACCACTGATGCCTCTCATTCACACTCACACTCACGACACACACACACACACACTCACACACACTCACACACATACTCATACACACTCACACACACTCACACACACACTCATACTCACACACACACCCACACACACACACATACACACTCACACACACACATACACACTCACACACTCACACACACTCATACACATACACATACTCACACACCAACGGTGATGGGCTGCCAGGCCAGGTATGAACCAGCTCGTCAGGAGCATTTGGGGGTTTAGGTGTCTTGCTCAGGGACACTTCGACACAGCCCGGGCGGGGGGTTCGAACCGGCAACCCTCCGACCGCTCTTACCGCCTACCTGCTGGGCCAGTGTCGCCCCATTACGGAACAGGAATGGGGAACAGGGGTAACAGGGAAGAGAGCGAGACAGAGGTGTGCGCGACTCCGAAAAAGAATCTGGAAAATTGGTGGAGTGTGGTCCTGGGAATGATGAAAGGAGGATGAGAGATGAAAATTAGACAGTGTTGTGGAGCGGGAGAGAGGAGGGTGCTGAAAGAGAGAGAGAGAGAGGCAGAGAGAGAGAGAGAGAGGGAGGGAGAGAGAGAGAGCTGTTCGGTGTTGACAGTTATATTTTCCTGTTGGGGGAAATTCACTTACTTGAATTGGCACAGGCCGCCAGTGTGTAATTCACTCCATAAGAGCGTTCCGAACTGGGAGCGCTGGAATGATTAATGGGAAGGAAATAGAAATATAGGAATTGACTGATTAAAACAAGGGGAGGTGGGAGGGAGGGAGGGAGGGATGGAGGGATAGATTGAGGAGGAGGGGGCTGCCTTTTTCGCAGACCCTTATTATCAGGGGGGATGGAGTTTGGGGTGGGGGGGTTTGGGTAACGTGGTTTTCTTTGGGGGTGCTAATTAATTGTGAGTCGACAGAAGGCCAAAGAACAAAGCACCCTTTCAAAATACAAAATAAGAGCTTTTTTTTTTTTTGGAGGGGAGGTAAGGAAGTGGTATTACTGGTGCTATGGGGGGGGGGGGGGGTGGCCCTTTTCAACCACCATCCCCAAAAATAAATAAATAGTTAAATTCTACACACACACTCACACGCACACACACACACACACACACACTCACATGCGCACACACACACATGCCTGCATGCTGTGTCATATTTTATTGTTTGGAGTAGTTGGATAAATTACAAAATCTATATGACTAATTTCTCGAGAAAATAATGTCACCACCCAAACCCCGACCATAATAACTGTTGTTTGACCAGATTCAACCTTCAACCTATCTGCCATGGTGGAGAGCCAGCCAGATCAGATACAGGCGTGTGAATGAGTCATGATTACCTGGAGTTTCACGTTCCATTTCTGTCAGTTCAGGGCACCTGTAGGGGAGTTTCTGATTGGACAGAAAGAGTCACCTGTAAAGGATTGATCTGGGCCGCGTTTCCCGACAACTGTGTCTCTTCGCGTTTTACAGAGGTGTACTTAGCTAAGAAAGTTTGTGGAAACACGCTGAAACGTTAAGGTAGAGCTTAAGGTACAACTTACGCAGGACGTAGCGTTAAGAACAGCCCACAGCCGTTATCGCTGACGCCTTCTTGTGAATGCCACGCCCCCTTTTGGCAAGCACATTTAGCACCCCTCAAGTAGCAAATACATCTATAGTTTAAGACAATGAAACTTTTTCATATTTATTTCACCAGCTAGCTAGAGATATGACTGCCAGGCCAGTAGAATCACATGAATTATCTTTGTAGCTCAATTCTGAATAGCAATGTAACCTAGTCGGTAGACATTTTAGTTAGTTTTATGTATTACAAAAATATATTTATTGTTTTTATCTCTCCCTCTCTTGCCCCCTCTATCCCTCTCTCTCTCTCCCTCTCTCCCTCTCTCTCTCCCCCCTCCCTCTCTCTCCCTCTCCCTCTCCCTCTCTTTTCCTCTCTTCCCCTCTCTCTCCCTCCCTCTCTCTCTCTCCCTCTCCCCCTCTCTCTCCCTCCCTCTCTCTCCGTCCCCAGGTCTGATGATCCCGGTGTTCTGCGTGGTGGAGCAGGTGGATAGCGGGGGCGGGGGCGGGGGGATGGTGATTGACGGAGATGGGGCCCGGGAGGAGCACGCGGAGTTTGTTCTGGTGAGGAAGGACATCCTCTTCACCCAGCTGGTGGAGACAGCCCTGCTGGCCC
>NC_083762.1:79919427-79926927 GCF_963514075.1 Conger conger
CCCTCTCGCTCCCTCTCTCTCTCTCTCTCTCCCCCCGCCCCCTCTCTCTCCTCCCCCTCTCATTCTCTCACCCTCTCTCTCTCTCTGTACAGTGTTAATGTCTCTCTCTCTCTGTGTACAGTGTTAATGTCTCTCTCTGTCTCAGTGCAGTGTTAATGTCTCTGTCCCTCTTTCTCTCCTCCCCCTCACCCCTCTCACTCTCTCACTCTCTCTCTTCCTCTCTCTCTCTCTCTCTCTGTCTCAGTGCAGTGT
This sequence comes from Conger conger, assembly GCF_963514075.1. Lineage (NCBI taxonomy): Eukaryota > Metazoa > Chordata > Actinopteri > Anguilliformes > Congridae > Conger > Conger conger. The sequence goes on from NC_083762.1 coordinate 79,919,680, forward strand.
TAATGTCTCTGTCCCTCTCTCTGTCTCAGTGCAGTGTTAATGTCTCTGTCCCTCTCTCTGTGTGTACAGTGTTAATGTCTCTCTCTGTCTCAGTGCAGTGTTAATGTCTCTCTCTCTCTCTGTCTCAGTGCAGTGTTAATGTCTCTGTCCCTCTCTCTGTCTCAGTGCAGTGTTAATGTCTCTCTCTCTCTGTCTCAGTGCAGTGTTAATGTCTCTGTCCCTCTCTCTGTCTCAGTGCAGTGTTAATGTCTCTCTCTCTCTCTGTCTCAGTGCAGTGTTAATGTCTCTCTCTCTCTCTGTCTCAGTGCAGTGTTAATGTCTCTCTCCCCCTCTCTCTCAGGTATCATTAAGGTGGGGCCGCTGGAACCCGCTGCCCATCCAGTACCTGACGGACGCCCCGGACGCCACTGTGGCTGACATGCTGCTGGAGGTCTATCACATGGTCACCCTGCGCATCCAGCTGCAGAGGTGAGGACCTGGGGGGGCCGTGTGAGGGGTGGGGGGGCCCGTGTGAGGGGTGGGGGAGCAGGTATGAGGGGGGTGTGGGGGGGGCAGGTATGAGGGGTTGAGGGGGGCAGGTATGAGGGGTGAGGGGGGGCAGGTATGAGGGGTGAGGGGGGGCAGGTATGAGGGGTTGAGGGGGGCAGGTATGAGGGGTGGGAGGCAGGTATGAGGGGTGGGGGGGGCAGGTATGAGGGGTGGGAGGCAGGTATCGAGGGGTGGGGGGGGGGCAGGTATGAGGGGTGGGGGGCATGTATGAGGGGTGGGGGGGAGGTATGAGGGGGTGAGGGGGGGCAGGTAATGAGGGTATACAGAGCGGACAGTACAGGGGTGGGGGAGGCGGGTATGGGGGGGGGGCAGGTCATGGGGGCCAACAGAGAGGACCACAGGGGGTGGGGATGTGAGGGAGGGGGGCACTCTGTAGCAGGTTAGTACCTTCAAAATCACGGCTTCTAGTTGTGCACCGTGTGACCACCACTCCTGGGTTTCAAATGGTATTTGCTTTGGATTCAAATACTCATCTGTGCTCTGTTGATCTCGCCTGGTGCTTTTAAGTCTGCACGGAGGAGCATGAGATGGGCGGGGTTTACACTTTTGGATCTGTCATTTCATTTGTTCAAATACAGCAGGCATGCTTAGTCAAATACAGAAAAGTATTTGAATCCAAAACAAATACTATTTGTCCATTTTTGGTCTGTAGACCGCAACAGGAATGTGGCTTTTTAATCACATTATTTTGTTGCGTTGAATAATGTGATGCTGTTGAGCCTTCAAATAGCTTGTGACACAGCGCATCAAGAATATCGGCTTGCTCATACAGACTCTCCCTGTCCTGGAGAACCCAACGTAGACGCCGTTGAACCACGCTGTGTGTCCTAGAAGCAGGCTTCCATCAAAGGTTGCTACGATAGCATCTCACACGAGGTTTTTGTCTTTCAGAAAGGGCTTTCATAGCTGTACATTGTGGTCTGTGAACTACCGATGAGGGTACACTCTCACAAAAATGTGTTCTTTGGCTTGTCTCCATAGAGGAACCATTTTCAGTTCTTCCGAGAGCCCTTTATCACAGGTGTGAAGTGTGAAAGCACCCAGACAAAGGACCACGCCTAGGGTGGTTAGCAAGGCCCAGTCAGATCATTGTGAGGTAGTAAATGATAAATGGTAGATGGTTGGTATTTATATAGCACCCTATTCCAAAGCGCTGTACAATTGATGCTTCTCATTCACCCATTCATACACACACACTCACACACCGACGGCGATTGGCTGCCATGCAAGGCCCTGACCAGCTTGTCAGGAGCGTTTAAGGGGTTAGGTATCTTGCTCGTCACACCCAGGGCGGGATCGAACCGGCAACCCTCCGACTGCCAGACGACCGCTCTTACCGCCTGAGCCGAGGTCGCCCCCAAGGCAGAGGATGAGGAAGAGCTGACGGTTGTGAGACAGTCTAACGGTTTCCATGGTTTCCGTCGCCGTAGTTTCGCCAAGCTGGAGGACCTGCCGTCGGAGCAGTGGAACCATGCCACCGTGCGCAATGCCCTGAAGGAGCTGCTGAAGGAGATGAACCAGAGCACGCTGGCCAAGGAGTGCCCCCTGTCCCAGGTACTACGCCCCTTTACCCCCTATACCCCCTATACCCCCACCCCTATACCCCTATACCCCTATACCCCTACCCCTATGACCCCTATACCCCCACCCCTAACCCCCACCCCTATACCCCCTATACCCCCACCCCTATACCCCTATTTCCCCTATACCCCCACCCCTAACCCCCACCCCTATACCCCCTATACCCCCACCCCTAACCCCCTGTACCCCTATACCCCCAAAACCCCTATACCCCTGTACCCCTACCCCTATGACCCCTATACCCCCACCCCTATACCCCTATACCCCTGTACCCCTACCCCTATGACCCCTATACCCCCACCCCTATACCCCTATACCCCCACCCCTAACTCCCTATACCCCTATACCCCACCCCTAACTCCCTACATCCCTATACCCCTATACCCCCACCCCTAACGCCCTATACCCCTACCCCTAACTCCCTATACCCCTTATACCCCTATACCCCCACCCCTAACTCCCTATACCCCTATACCCCCTATACCCCCACCCCTAACTCCCTATACCCCCTATACCCCCACCCCTAACTCCCTATACCCCTACCCCTATACCCCCTATACCAGATACCATACACCCCTAACCCCATTTACTAAATACTGAAGGAGAGGAACTAGAGAACGCTGGCCAAGGAGTGTCCCCGGTCCCAAGTACCATACCCCAATACGCATCCACACACACACAGTATCATGCGCAGTGTTGCGTCTGCAGCCTCTGTACAGACAGACAGACACACACACAGTGCTGCTAGCCTCACTCCCCAGGGGGCCTCAGTGTGTGGGACCCAGGCGGGGGGAGAGTGAATGAGACTCGTGCTGCAGTATTGATCGGCGTGGCCCCGCGTGCTGAAACCCCGCGGCCCAAATGAGTGAAGAAATATGAGCGGGGTGAAGGGGCGGGGCTAACGCCAGAGCAGTGCTCTGAGTGACAGCCCAACACCACGCCATATGTGGGGCCGCTTATCACACCCCTGTGCTTCATATATTATCAGAGTCCTGCCACCCTGCCAACTACACACACTCACACACACACACACACACACACACACTCACACACACTCTCACACACTCACTCACACTCACACACTCACTCACACACACACACACTCACACACACTCACACACATACACACACACTCACACACTCACACTCACACACACTCACACACACTCACACACACACACTCTCACACACTCACACACACACACTCACACACACTCACACACACACTATAACAGTCATCTATTAAGAATCGCTCAAGAGCTAAAACACTCCTCTGCAGTGAACGCAGTGTCAAACTGATTCTTCTTCCGCTGTATGAATCTCTGTTTCCAGTTGTGCCCTTAACCATTATCAACCCCAGATTCTTGGTGTGTGTGAGCGTTTGTGTGTGTGTGTGTGTGTCTGAGGGTGTCTGTTTGATTTTGCAGTGAGCGTCCCCATGTGTGTGTGAATTTGCGGGCGCAGACTCACAGATCCCATCTGATGTGTGATGTGTGATGTGTTTAAGCAGAGCTGTGTGTGGGTGTCAGGGCACACAGCAATTGCAAGCATGTGTGTGATTTGTTTTATTTGTCTCGTTCTGTCTTTATCAATCTCACGTAAATGTGTGTGTGTTTGTGAATATGTGCCACAATAATATCTGCACAGCTGTTGAGCCCTTGAGCAAGGCCTTTCATTACACATTACTCCATCGATTGCCCCCTGCTTAGTCTAATCAAGTGTAAGTTGGATGAAAGCATCAGCTAAATAACAAATTATTATTATGATTCTATTGTTGCAGCTTGTGTATGTCTGGCGTGCTTTGTGTGCGAGGATGGACTGATTGGCTTCTGTTCTGGTGTGACTCCTTCCTCCTCCTCCTCCTCCTCCTCCTCCTCACACACCTCTGTCTCTCCCCGCCTTTACTTCTCTCTCTCATTCTCTCATTCCCTCCATCCCTCACCCTCTCTCCCTCTCTCTCTCATTCTCTCATTCCCTCCATCCCTCACCCTCTCTCTCTCATTCTCTCATTCCCTCCATCCCTCACCCTCTCTCTCTCTCATTCTCTCATTTCCTCCATCCCTCACCCTCTCTCCCTCTCTCTCTCATTCTCCCATTACCTCCATCCCTCTCACTATCTCTCTCTCTCTCTCCGTAGAGTATGATCTCGTCCATCGTTAACAGCTCGTACTACGCCAACGTCTCCACCTCTAAGTGCCAGGAGTTCGGCCGCTGGTACAAGAAGTACAAGAAGATAAAAGGTGAGGCAGCGCTGCCGATGTTGAATAGTATGTTTTACTTCACAACTTCACTTTAGGCGGCACTTAGGCTCCTACATAGGAGCTTCACTCAGTGAACACTTTAATGGGTATTTATTTGACTTGACTTAAGTCAAAGTTAAGTTTCTGCTGCTGGAGCCTATCCACTTAGCGGTTTGACGCGTTGTGTGTTCAGAGATGCTCTTCGTGTCAACAACTGCAAATAGGCATATGGTGTGTTATGTGAACATAACATAATGCAGCAAGTGATATTACCATAACATACCACGTGAACTGACACAGGATCCTTATGTCGATTATTGACATAAGTGCCTATGAACATTTATCTAGTGCTTATGAATGCGCTATGTAGTACTTATGATGAACTTCTATAGCTCTTATGCAGGCGCTTTCTAATTGAGACCATAAGAATTGTACGTGTCCAATATGTCATAAAAGTCATATAAAAATAGATCAGTTTTCTCTATGTCTCATTGAGTAAAACATGCTAATCAACATACAAGATCGTTTACAAACTTATGCCGATGGACAGGGACCCCACATTTCACCGGCAGACCCCCCTGATACCCCCCTGATACCCCCCTGATACCCCGCTCTCCCCGCCCGGCACTGTGACATTCACCAGCACTGACATTCCTAACTTCCTAATCTCTCGCGGTCGTACGACTGACTGGCAGTGGGCTAGCCTGAATCCTAAACCAATCACTGCAGATGAGCTGTGCGGTGGGGGAGGGGCTTCTCCTGAATTGACCCTATCGCGGTGTTAAGAAACGGGGGGCGGGGGGGGGGGGGGGGGGGTGATGGGGGCGGTGCATTATGGGATATTAGAGATGACAGGCCAGGCTCCACTTGGGAGATGGTTTATATTATCTCCTAATGTCTCCTTTAATATAGCAGCGGGGACTAAACAATCCTCGACCCCTAATCAAAACCAGCGCCTCCCCCCCCCCCCGCTCCAAACTCCGGGGTCCTCTTACACATCACCACATATAAACTGCCCCCTGCGCTGCTATTCTGGCCTTTTAACTTCAAAATAAACGGACATCCCCCACCCAGAAAGCTGTATAATAATTATGCCGTACAGCAGATCAAAGTCGACACCAAACCCCAAACACACAAAATGGAGGATCGAAAAAGTCCCCTCGCACGCTGACAGAGAGACAAGCGTTGGGTTACACAGCGCCTGCAGTATTAGTTCTGCTTTTTGCCTTCTGGGGGAAAAACAGCCTCTGTCCTCTGTCTGCCTCCAGATGTGGACCAGGGGAGGGGCGGAATAAAGAGGGAAAACCTACCATTGGCCTGCTGGTGCAACCGTAGGAATCCTATTGGCAGTTGTATATGTCAATCATAGTCCCTTTTGAAGGAGGGGAGTTTGAGAGAAAGATTTAGGGGCAACCACCCATCGGGCTGTTGGTGCAACTATGGGAATCCTATTGGTTGTCATATGTGCCAATCATAGTCCCTTCAAAATTGTGATTGGCTCAGAATTTCTGGCTAATTTTGGAACCTCTACCAGTTACTTTCTCTCTGCTTGAGGTATTTGCCAGTAAGTGTCCTATTTGACTGTTTCAAACTGGACAAACCTTGATATCAAGAGCTGATTGACTACAGGATGGTCTCCAATGTACCCTGTGCTCTAGGAATGTGGGTGAATATGTCTGTGTGTGTATGCAGCTGGGCCGTGGCACTGGAGATGTTTCTGCTACGGTCTTGGACTTGTCTCGCTCTTGTTTGGGATTCAGATTCGGACTTCGGTCTCGGCCTTGGCCACCTCTGGTGATCTTGGTCTTGGCTGAGGCCAGAATTGAATTTGAATTATAATAATAATCTAATAAACTATTATTATTTCTAGTTGTATTTTTTTATTATCGCCTGTAAACAGCATCCGTAAATGGCCGCGATCATTCGGAACGGTCACCGGCGTTATGTCTCCATCTTAACTCGATCTCGACCGTTCGCGGTCTTGCGCTTGGCTTGGACTCGCCTGTGACTGCAGCCCTGGTACGGGGCCGTGGACGGTCTGGGTCCACGTCTTCGCGTGGACCCCCCAGTCTCACATTCTCATTCCGTCTCCCCCGCAGGTGACTACCTGGAGAAGATGTGGCCCGGTCGGGAGAACTCTGAAATCAAAGGTGACTCCTCAGGCTTTTGAAAGGGGCGTCTCTCAGGAGTAGGTCAGATAGGGCTGTCCGTCTATCTGTCATTTCGTTGGGAGTCAGTGGTTCGGAAAACCGGGTGATGAACTAAACCCTTAATGAGTAACATCAGTGTGGCCAAGAGTCACTCCGCATGGCTGCCTTCATTCAGACTTTTGGAACAAAAACTATGTAAATCTAGGTAGTTATAGTCAGACTTAAAACCCTATTTCCATTCCATTCTTATTTGTTTTTGTGCTAAATAAGACAAAGCTATTGCCAGTGTGGTGCGACTGTTTTGACTCTTTTCAAGTTTTGCCCGTGGTGGAAGAACATTTCACTTGTCAAGCAAACAGTACCTGAAAACTAGCTAATATTTTCCACTTGAGATTATTTCCTTTTTGACACATACACAGATTAAGCCTAGTTCTAGCCTTCAATGGAGATTCTCCATGCAAAACTCCAGTTTAGTGCAGGTCTAAGCTTCATCGTGTCTGTGAAATTGGCCCTTTACAGTAAGTCGCCTTAGAAGACCAAAATCATGTTAACCCTTGTGTAGTCTTAACATTCCTTGTCCTAAGGCCTTCACTAAACCCCTAAAGTAAAGAAGCTTAATTCAATTTAAAACCCCAAATCTATTTTGCATGAATAAACAACCTGTCACTCATCACAAACTTTGTCATCGAATTTCAAGTTGAGAAAAGATCATTTAGGAGGTTTTCTCT
>NC_083762.1:79931927-79936927 GCF_963514075.1 Conger conger
AGAGAAACAGCGATGAAAAGTTAACCCCAGAAGCATGGGCGTCTATTTGGAAAAATAAGCCCAAAATCTCAAACTCGGTGAGAATTAAATTAATATACTATTATACATCTGTCCACTTGAATGCACCCCACAAAGCCAATGAAAGCAGTGTGAACCAGCTGGCATGGGAACAAAGAAAGGACATTTTATTCATTGCAGACATGGAACTATCTTGGAAGATATTTGTCAACTGTCCACAAACATAACATAAGTGTGGACCAAAAACAAATAAGTCTTGCCACAAAAATTATTTAGCTTCCCTATGAAAGTTTTGTTTTAGCATTATAAGAAGCATTTTCATATGTAAGGCTTGTTTCAGATTTTTTTTTAAATACAAATACATCTTGCACATGAAAATGTTTAAGATGTTGTGGGAGGCAGGGATGAAGATTGATCTTTAATTATTACTTGAATTTATTTGAAGGCATTCGTAAAATGAGCAGCCATTTTACAGTACCCTAGGGTATGCTTTCTTGAGTTAATATGGAACAAGATGAACTCTCTGAGTTGCAAAAGTCCAAGAGAAAATGACTTGAAGAATCAATAACGAAATATTTATCTTATTTAGATATGTCATCACCATAGCAGATCAATTCATAACAGATTTTAAACATTAAAAATTGTTCAGAAGTGACTGAATAACGCTCATGAGAAAGAGCATGCCCTGTCACCAGAATAAAGCTCCTTTTTATTTCTTACATCTTGCATCGAGGAGGTATTCGTATGATATTATGTCTGTATGTATTTATCTGAGAATCATTTTTTCTCGAGGAATGTGCAAGGACTTGTCTGTGCCTGTGGAGTATCTTCAAACACGGCGTAACAAACTGCAATATTTTATATTGTAAACATGTGGACGTTTCGGAAAATATGATAGATGTCCTTCACAGCAATGTTTTAAAACATATTGAAATATATGAAGGCAAAAATAACGAGTAATGTCTTGATTGTATGTTTTATTTCAGTATATTTCTAGATTAATATATTAAACTATATGCCAAGGGCATGGTGAAAATGTATTTGAGTAGTTATGCTGTATGTATATATAACTACTAAAATATGTATGATATTATATGTTATGTAGCTCCCTGTTGAACACACTCTCTTAATCTCTCTCTTTCTCTCCCAATGACTATCCATCACTGCCCCTCACGCTTTCCACTTCTGCGCTCTCTCACCATCTCTCTCTCTATCCCTCTCTCTCACCATCTCTCTCTCAATCCCTCTCTCTCACCATCTCTCTCTCTATCCCTCTCTCTCACCATCTCTCTCTCAATCCCTCTCTCTGCCTCCCTCTCTCACCATCTCTCTCTCTATCCCTCTCTCTGCCTCCCTCTCTCACCATCTCTCTCTCCATCCCTCTCTCTCACCATCTCTCTCTCAATCCCTCTCTCTCACCATCTCACTCGCTATCCCTCTCTCTCACCATCTCTCTCTCAATCCCTCTCTCTGCCTCCCTCTCTCACCATCTCTCTCTCCATCCCTCTCTCTCATTCTCTCTCACCATCTCTCTCTCTATCCCTCTCTCTCTCTTTTCCCCTCTCTCACTCTCTCTCTGCCTCTCTCTCTATCCCTCTCTTGCTCTCTCTGCCTCTCTCTCTCTCTTACACACCCACTCTCTCTCCCTCTCACCCTCTCATCCTCCCTCTCCACTCTCCCCTCTCCCTCCTCTCCTCTCCTCCCTGGTCCTCCTCTCCAGCCCAAGCCTCCAGGGCCGAGCCCGGAGCTGCCTCTGAAGATCGAGTCCCTGGTGAACATCACCTCGGCGATCTACGATGAGATCCAGCAGGAGATGAAGAGGGCCAAGGTGTCCCAGGCGCTCTTCGCCAAGGTGGCCGCCAACAAGAGCCAGGTGAGCGTCCGAGGAGAAGCCGCAGAGCCGGCAGGTAACCCCGGCCGTCTTCCACCGTCTGTGTGTGTGTGTGTGTGTGTGTGTGTGTGTGCGGTATGGTACACGCTTATTCCCCAAATCAAGGGCAGAGAACTGCTGGCCTCTCCCTTTACCTGGGAGTCAGGTGTGAAGACAATCAGTGGCACCAATTATTCAGTTATTTACCTGAGAGAGAAGAAAACCAGGGCCGGATTTGGATTTGAGGGCCAGATTTGAGTATCTCTGTATTATAAACCGGGCCGGGGTGCCAAGCTTGCACATCCTGGTCCATTTCAGGGATAATGAAACAGAAAGGAAACCCACCAATCACAGAGCATGTTGCTAACAAACAGTAGAACAACGGCAATGGTGATTGGTGGACGCTCTCCAGCTATACGTCCGGGTGCGGTTGTGTAAATCCAGGAAGTGGAATGCTAACTGTCTTTCCCTTATTTTATCACAGCCGGTCACTTGTCGTGTGCATTTCCTCTCCTTTGCTGCCGGTATGTCTGAAGAGTGCTCCCGTCGAGACAACGAGACAATTAATAGCGAAATGTCGATTCACAATGACGAATAGGCACCGACCCCCGCCCCGCCACTTCAAACGCAGGGGGAACAGGTTAGGAACCGTAAGCAGTGGGTTGTGGCTGCCCTTCAGTGGCCGTGTGGGGGGGGCAGGGGGCAGGGTGTGTGTGTGTGTGGGGGTTAGCCGGGGGGGGGCTGACGTCTTCGCGGCGCGGCGGTATCTGGTTGGCAGAGCGGAACGCGGCGTGCCTGGGAGTCTCCGCCGCGGATAAACACCAGGAGCGCCCGGGCAACAACAGGAGATAAAACGACCTGCCCGCATGCCGGCGGCGGGGGAGGGGGGGGCGGGGGCGGGGGCGCCGGTTTACACTGCAGATCGCCATCAAAGGGCCCTCCGAATGCGCTCCATCCCCGCAGACCCCCCCGGCTCCGTCCGCACCCGGCCGCGGAGCCCTGCTGTGTGGAGCCGCAGTCACGGCTATCGGGCCCTCCGATTCATTACCCGCGCCGCGCCCCCCCGCTGTTACGGTTAATACGCACACATCTCCGGCCCACTTCACAGGGCCAGCGCCTTTCTGGGAGGAAAAAAACGCAGACGAAAAGTGACAATCGCCCCAGATGTTCTCCTCTGTCCTGTTTGAGTTTGCCTGTACTTTGAAAGAGAGAAAGACAAGAGAGAGAGAGAGAGAGAGAGAGAAGTAGAAAGAGTCTCTGTATCAGGCATCTGGGGTTATTGTGAGCAGATTGTTTTTGGGGGGATCGGGCGATGGGATGGGGTGAGGAAAGAGTGCCTGTGTTAAAGTGTGTGTTAAAGAGCTCGTCACTGCGGAGAGGAGTGTGTGAACTACTGTCCCGTACGTGTGTTCGGCTTTCAGCGGGATTAGCATTAGCGATGAGGGAATGAGGGAGGCTAGTCTGACTACAGGAATGGGTGGAACTAGAATTAGCTGTCAATCGCCTACTTGCTTGGTCCAATCGAAATTAGTCACCAGTCAAAATCATCCAATCGGTGAGATACTGGTAATGTGGTTCCATTATACCACATTTCCGTTTCTGTATAGCAGTTGACTGTTATTGATTTGTGATACGGATATATGAAAATACTATACGAATCAAGTGCTTATATTTGTCCCTCTATTGGAGTCAAGTTTGGGGGAAAATTTTAAAAAGTGATATATCAGTTGCTCCTACTTCAGCACTTTCCCAAGTTTAACTGCCGATTCCTTGAGGCCGGACATATATTCCTGCTTAAACGCTTTAAGTAGTTCAGCACCACAGGGGGGAAACGTATATGTGTCTACAGGTGTAACCCCCCCACCCCCCCCCCCCCAATGCAAACCCCCCCCCCCCCCCCTCCCAACGCCCCAAAGCCACTTGTGCCTCAGCCCAAGTGTGACTCTGCAGGGGAGGGGGGTGAGAGGGAGAGAGGGAGAGCGAAAGAGAGGGGGAAGAGAGAGAGAGAGAGAGAGGGAGAGATTGCGTGAGCGCCAGATTGGGGTATGGTCTCGTAGGCCCGGGTCTGAGGAGGGTTACGGCTCAGCGCCCCCATCTGCCGCAGCTGTCCGGCCCCCCCCAGGAGGAGGCGTAGCGGGAGGGGGGGGGGGGCAGGGCGGGCGGGGGGGGGGCACTGATCAGGTTATTAACACTGCACGCCAGAGAAAGCTGTGCGCACACAACAGCTGGTGCCTGAGTCTGGGCCAGTCTAGCAGAGATAATCAAATCTTTCCCCCTCCTCTCTCTCTCTCTCTCTCCCTCTCTTTCTCTCTCCCTTGCTCCCTCCCTCCCTCTATGGGTCCTTTTTTTGTCTTTTTTATTCCGTGCTGCCCTATCTCTCCTCTTCTCCACTCGAACGCTGAGTGAAGTCTGCCCTTCCTCTCTCTCCCTCTCTCTCCCCCTCTATCTCCATCTCTCCATCCCTCCCTCTCTCTCCCCCTATCTCCCCCTCTATCTCATCCCTCCCTCTCTCTCCCTCCCTCTCCCTCTCATACTCTCTCTCTCTCTGCTTAGTTTGTGTTTACTTCCAGCTAAAGTGTCTCATTCTGCAGTGAACTGTTGGCCGTTGCCAGGAAACGACCTGCAATGGCATTTCATCACAGCGTTGGCACAAACAAAAACTTACACACAAACTACAAAATACAATGGCACACATACATGTTCAGTGTGTGTCTGTGATAACGTAAACACGAGGCTCACTGCACAGAATGTACACCCAGACCGCGCCTTCGCCTTCTGCCACGGCCCGTAACCGTGGCGTTCTGCCCAGTTGGCAGGAGCTGGTCCCTAGTGGGTCTGTAGGTTAGCGGTAAGAGGGACAGAGACTCCAGCCTGTAGGCCCCATAGCCATAAGAGGGAGAGAGACTCCAGCCTGTAGGCCCCATAGTGGTAAGAGGGAGAGAGACTCCAGCCTGTAGGCCCCATAGCCATAAGAGGGAGAGAGACTCCAGCCTGTAGGCCCCATAGCCATAAGAGGGAGAGAGACTCCAGCCTGTAGGCCCCATAGCCATAAGAGGGAGAGAGACTCCAGCCTGTAGGCCCCATAGCCATAAGAGGGAGAGAGACTCCAGCC
>NC_083762.1:79946927-79971927 GCF_963514075.1 Conger conger
AGGGAGACCGGGAGAGAAAAATATCCAACCTACACACTTCCTGAAAGTTTTAGCCCTACCAGCCCCCGATGCAAGAAATATGAAATATTCTCCAGCCTGGCCTGACCTCAGTATTATTTGAAAAATACCCTGTTATTATTGAACAGGAAAAAAAAAAAAAGACTATTATCTTTATGTGGGTCCTTTAATTTTAATGTACCACAGATTTATAGCTTTGCATACCAGCGTTGAGGCGGCCGACGCCCCGCCCGAGCTATAAACCCTGCGGGTTGGTGCGACAGTTGGACGCAGTCAGCGTCAGGATGTTGCACCTTCTAGAACTTTCTTTCTACAGTGCTGCAATGAAAATGAAAATGGTGGCCATTGAGTCCATCGCAGATCACAACCGTGGACCCGTGGCTAAGATCTGACGGGATGAATGCTGCTGTCATTTTGAATTGGCCCCATTGTCTTGATTGGTGATGGAAATTGTAAAACCATGTCCAGCCTGTATGAGTTTTCTTTTCAGACATTTCCTCTCCTTCAGTATTCTGGGCATTCTAGTTAAACAGTAAATGGTTTTAATGATTGTCAACAGAGATTTGAGATATTTGGCCTTTCGGACAAGGGCACACCATGAGAATATCCGCACCGGAGGTTAACATTCAAGGACGTATTCTCCTCAGCTTGAATGACTTCTGACAGATAAGACTTGAATTACGAGTTACAGGCGGTTCACTCAATCACCGATCGGTGATCAGCGATCGATCCTCGCTAATAGTCGCGTTGTTTCCCCACAGGCCCTGCACAGGCAGCCCCCCCAGCCCCTGAAGGACCACTCCCCGATGCGCGAGGACCCCGTGCCCGTGTCTCTGCCCGGCTCGGGGGTCGAGGAGGGCCAGCAAGCCGGGTCCAGCTCGGCCAAAAGGCCGCGGTCCCGCACCAAGATCTCGCTGGAGGCGCTGGGCATCCTGCAGAGCTTCATCCAGGACGTGGGCCTGTACCCGGACCAGGAGGCCATCCACACCCTGTCGGCCCAGCTGGACCTGCCCAAGCACACCATCGTCAAGTTCTTCCAGAACCAGCGCTACCACGTGAAGCACCACGGGCGCCTGCGGGAGCCGGGCGAGGGCGAGGGGGACGGCGGCGGCGTGGACGTGTCGGAGTACCGCGACGAGGAGCTGCTCTCCGGGTCCGAGGACGCCGAGTCCGGCGAGGACGCGCACGACGAGCTCTACGGGGCGGAGTCGGGCGTGGGGATGGGCGGGGCCTCGGCGGCGGCCGCGCCCCTCGAGGACGGGAAGGACAAGGGCCACCTGCTCTCCCAAAACGCCCGGCCCAGCTCCCTGCCGCCCTGCAACACCTCCCCGGGCCCCCGGGACACCAGCGAGCACCAGAGATAAGGCAGCCGTCACCCAGCAGGAGCCAGAGGGGTGGGGGTGGGGGTGGGGGTGGGGTGGGAATTGGAGTGGGGGCGGGGGGGGGGGGGGGTTAGGGACTTCAGTAGGACTTCCGAGGGTATTGTGGAGGGTGAGAGCCATCGCAGGAACTAGAGATGGAGGGAGACGGGACAGGCAAGCGCAACAACAGAAAGACGGACGTTGGGCTCAGTGTTGACTGTTCGCAGCCCAAGGCGAGGCGAAGGTAATGAGAACAGCATACCTCAGCGCCATGGAACAGGGTCACGCTGTGAGTGAGGAACACAGAAAGCACCTTTAAGAGGAAGGACAATCTAATCGCAGTCTTATCCGAATCGTCAGTCAAGGAAGGCGCGAGGAAGGATAATGGGACTCGACTATCATCAGACTTTTGGAAATGAGCCAATCAGAAATCCAGTAATCCCAGAGGAGGCAGGTCGGCCCAAAGGCCTCTTTTCTCTTCTGAAACTGTAACCCATCCCCGCCCAGTTTTAAAATAATGTCCTCCAAGAAGGTTTTAGTTCCCCCCCAAGCCTCAACCCTAATCCTGCGATAGGCTCGCTCAGAGCGGACACCATTATCCGGCTCAGCCTCTGGCTCTGCTGGGGTCACCAGCCGTCGAGTCCCTCACCACACGTGGGCAACATCCATCCTTTCACCGGCTCGTCCGTGTCAGCCCAGGAACTCTGAGGTTCAACTTATGGTACCTGACTGATTACCCTCTGGGTGGGTGTGTGGCTAGAGCTCTCGTTTCTGCGTTTGGGACATCTTTGGGATTGCGTCAATGGCAGCGTTCGGGTTCCTACGAATAACAACGGGTAATCTTCTGAAGAGAGGTCACGTGCCCTCAACTCAAGAACAGCCGTCCAGACCGATCCGTCCTGTCCGCACTTTATCCGGATGTCGAGGTGTGAGGAGCCTGTCTCACTCGCCAAACAGTGTGGGATTCTGACCCCTTACCACCTCCCTCCCACCGTCCCAGAGAGCGTCTGAGAGCTTCGCAAAGGAAGCCCGAGATTCTGTACTTTTGCAAACATCGCAAAGGCTGCTCTGCTGTTGCCAAAGTGTCTCTCTCTCTCTCTCTTTTTCAAATCATTTGTCACCCAAGCTCTCTCTCTCTCCCTCTCTCTCTCCCTTTGCACTTAAACGGACCTTAGCAGCGCAGCGGACCGACGGAAGACCCACTCAGTGAGAGTTTTGAGACACGGGGGAGGGGGGGGGGGAGATGGGAGGACTGACTGAAGGGGGGGGGGGGCTGGCGTGTGAGTCTGGGGGAAGGGGGGAAGGATGTGTGGGGGCGGAGCTTCTTTGCGTGACCTGTGGTGGAGCCCGCGGCTCCCGCTGTTGTTTTTGAGACTCTTGCGACCGTGGCCACGTGGTGTTCGTCAGGCAGCCTGCACCCAGCAGGAAAGACTTCTCCTTGAGGGACTTCGTTGTGGGTCTCGGAAGACCCGTGGAAGGAATCCAGGGGGGAATGGCCAGTGACTGAACAAACTGACTTCATATGTGGCATCTCTTGCTTTTCCTCTGTGTCCTTCCCCCCCCCCACCCCCCAATCTTCTCCTCTGGCTGGAGCCAATCCTGTCCCATTTCACCGCACCTACCCACACTCAACTCCAAAACCCTATTTATTGCTATCTTTATCCATGATT
Organism: Conger conger; assembly: GCF_963514075.1. Lineage (NCBI taxonomy): Eukaryota > Metazoa > Chordata > Actinopteri > Anguilliformes > Congridae > Conger > Conger conger. The sequence goes on from NC_083762.1 coordinate 79,949,977, forward strand.
ATTGTTATTATTATTGTTATGGTTGTTGTTATTATTACAGTTGCTCTTGTCGTTGCTGTTTTTTTGGTCTAATATTGGCTTTCGGTGTGTGGTTTTTTGGTCGCTGTTTTTTTTTTTTGGAAATGAGAGATATTTTAAGGGGAAAAACACTGCCAAAAAATAGAAAGGAAAATAAATAGTTACTGAAGTTATTAACTAAACGGTCTTAATGTTGTATATTGCCAATTCTATATATGTACTTTTCCAAAGAGAACAGAACTGGACAAGAAAATTTGAGTCAAACCCAAAAACTTTAAGATATAAAAATAAAAACTTGCTTTTTGCTGCAGACAATGACAATCCTATTATGAGCCAAAAAGGATTGGCTTGCTGTCTATATTACAGATATAAATGTGTGTATGAATCGATATCAGGCTGTGTATGTTTGTACTGGGCTGGAGGAAGCAGGTCCATCTGTAACAGTGGACTAACCGTGGCAACCCCTCGTGCCATCGATCTGATTGGCTCTTTGGAGTCAGCTGCTGCCTGCTACTCAAGCCATCCAATCACCTGTGTCAGTCATTCATTGTTGCTTTTTGTGTTATCTCGTTTTTTTGTTTTTTTTTCTTGATGGGCATTTGTTTCAGTTTTGTGCTGGTGCCTGATCAAACTGTAAAGGTAAAATCGGTCTGACCGTCATCTCAGTTTGCGACATGCTGCTGAAGTTCTCAGAATAAAAAATAAATAAACAGCATGCATTTAATTTTTACACAATCAAATCCTGAGTGAAAACGGATGACATAACTACTACGTAAATGCTGTACTATACACACCAGTTTACAATGGTAATATGCCATATAACTTAAGGGGGTTTACCACCTAATTCAGTGATGATTCTTGTGATAATCCATGGTGTATACTCTCAAGTGAAATCTCAAAGAAGTTATCACTTGGAATAAAAAGTCAGTTCCAATTACAAATAAGCAATTCAGTTCAATAATTACAATAGCAAACTGAAAGTTTTGGGTGCAGCATCCAAGAATCACACTCTATATCTAGTCGTTCATTATCTACAGTATCTTTGTGACCTTAACAATTATTTACCAATAATGTCTGATGTCCGATGGGTGGTAATGTACCGAACAGAAGGAACGTCTCTAAAATAGGATGGTGATTATTGTTGTGGTTTAGCACTTGGCCTGTGCCGGATCTCTGTCTTAATTTATCGCACTCACTTGAACTTTATATTTCCCTTTGGTCTCTTTTGTAAAAAAAAAAAAAGCAAAGAAAAGAAAAAGAAACAAGAAAGAAAGGGGAGGGCTGATAGCTAGAAATCCTGAAAAACCCGGAGACTTAAAACCCAGACTAAACCCAGACTAAAACTCAGACTAAACCCAGACTAAAAAGATTTCTTTCAGGCATGACTACAGCAACAGTCCCATTCTGAAACTCTCCAGAACATGTTTGTGGTGAAAAGCCGGTCACAGCAAAACGCCGTCTAGGTGTTCAGATGAAAACCCCCTGAAAGTCCCACAGCTGACGAGGATGTAGTCGGGCTATATCGGGGCCAAAACTGACCTACGCTGGGGTTCAAGTTTTGTCTTATTGTTTTTTTTTTTTATATCAAAATGCCTTTCAACCTAGACTTCCACCCCACTAGGCATCTCGATTCCGGCGTATTCTCGCCGGGACTGGCCTCGGTGTTGAACCCTGAGCGGGTTACGTTGAGCACGACGGCGTAGCGGCGAGCTTTTTGCGATTTTTTGTCCCGCTCTCCTCCTCCTGCTCCCACCGCTCGTGGCTCGCCGTCATTGTGGCTTCGGGTATTTCCCGTCCCTCTCAATTACAAGCTTCGCAAAAGCCGCATACGCGGACCTTCTAATAGACCAAGACATCTTGCGGAAAATGACAATAATTCATACAGATACGCTGGTGTTGATATTGCAACTCTTTTTTTTTGTTCCATGCGACCAAGATGTGTTTTTAAATAGACTGTGAGGGCTGACATGTTACCGAGTGGGCTGGTGCTGTTCGGGTTGTGGTGGAGGCACTGGGCTCTCTCGCAGGGACAGACCCGACGTGGAACCGTCTGAGTCTAAACACTCGACTTTCCCCTGCCCACCGTTCTCCTCCCCCACAATCCCTTGCGGTGGCTTCCTTATCTCCTGCGCGGAAATCACCCTTTTTTTAAGTCTCAGGTTCAAAAGCTTAAAAAGACCCACATTTGTTTACAAATGGCAGAAATCCACATCTGCTATTTTTCATTATCCTTTTTTTTTTTTTTCCTTAAGAGGAAAGCTAATGAAAACCTTTTGTGCACAGCGAGAGCTCAATCTGAGCCTTGTTTTCCCTGCCGGGGCCGCCTACCCACGGGCCCCCGCGAGGCCAAACTCCCCGATTACCTGCGAAGTCGGCCTGATCTACACCGCACTTATACCTGTCAGTCAACAGGCACTTAGCACCGCCGAGCCCAGCCCAGTCATTACCGGCCCGGCCCCCCCCCCCCCCAGGGCCCCCCCCGCCCCCCCCCAGGGCCCCCCCGCCCCCCCACGATGCCGCGCGCCATTCAGACAAACAGCGCTGATGAGCCTCGGCACACCCCTGCCCCCGGCGGGCGACGCCGGAGCTGAGCCGCGCGGTTAGCGGGCGACAGACACGGGCCGCCGTTTAACCCCCGCCGGGAGGAGGTCTCCCTGGCCCCAGCGGGAGCGCGCCCCCCCCCCCCGCGTGAGCCCCCCGCCCCCCTCTCCCCCCGCGCGCCCGGCGGGAGGGGCGCGGATAAAGGCGCGCGACGCCGCTCCTGATGAGCGCGGGGTTCTGGGGTCGCGTCCCATTACCGGGGGGTTTTCCTTTCACCGTCCCCATTGTCTCCCCGCTCTCGACCGCTGGAGGACGTCTCTGTCCCGCTGCGGCGGGGGGGGGGGTAATTGGAGCCGGCGTGCGGCACTGAAGCCTGCTTGCCGGCGTGTTTTTTAAGAGCGCGGAGAGAACAAAGATCCCGAGACCCGACGGGAGGTTTCAGACTCGCTCGCTCCACACCTGTCAAAATGGCTCCGATGCTGGAACTCTCCTTTCTTTTGCAATATATATATATTTAAAAAAAACATTAACATTATAATTTTAAGCGGAGCCCTCCCAAAGCTCAAATCTCTGAATATGACCAACTTAAAGGCCTCTATTTGATGTAGGTGCAGGTAAAGTTATACAGGGGCAGGCTGTTGCATCTGCTGGCTGTCGCGGTAATTCATTGTGTCTCGGTAATTCATTCTAACTCATTAACCGGACAGGAAGTGACCTCACTTGGCGAGCCAAGTGTAAATCAGCGTAGTATTGGCTCTGCCCTTCTCTGGGCTTTCTCCAGTGCTCTTATGAAAGAGACCCGTTTGACTTGTGTTTGTTTTTTCTCACTTTGTAAAAGAAATACAGTCACTCTGGTAACCGGTATGGGGATATTATTAGACACGAGTAAAGTCACAATGGACTCTGGTCTCTAAAGCAGGACACATTGGACAGGGGGCATCATGAACACACACAAAGTATTACCAGGAGGGGGTTGCCAGCGCAGACACACCCACACAGTCACACGGTGGGGAAGACAGACAGACAGACAGACTGAAGAGCAGGCAGCCAAACGGACAGAGTCTTTCCGCGTGTTCCTCACACACTCCTGGGGCTCCTCTTGACCATTTTTTTTGGAATGTCGTTTTTTTCAAAATTCCAAGTCAGTGTTCTAGAACTCCACCGCTCTTTAATTCCCAGTGGCGATTGTGACATCGGCGTTAGAATGTTCGGTTGAGAACGTTCTAATCACACATTTGTGACCTCACACGCCTCAACGGGTTAAGTCTGATGGCTATATTTTCACTAAAACTACAGTTCCCCAGTGATCGAGCCGTTGGCCGCGCTGACAGACCCAACTCAAGGTGGCCCTGTATTCTGTTTTTTTGTCACTTGATTGTGCTGTTCTCCATGTCTGCGGGGATGGAAGGAGATTGGACATGTTCTCTTCGTTTTCCTGTAGTGCCCTCGATAAAGCACAATGCTCTGGAAACACGACATCGTCGCTGTCATTCATCTGGACCAATTCTGTCACCGCCATCATCGTCATCTTCATCATCGTCATCATCAATAACAATGTGAATAGGGGCAGACTCTGGAGTAGCCCTTATCTGTGTCCATGTAAATCAAACTCCTCCTTCGTTATCACTAAGTGATAATTAATTTTTAACTTATGTGCATTTGTTTAGGCTCTTAGGTTTTTTTTTTTTCGTTTCGTTTTTATTTTGTTTTTTCAAATTGTTGTCGTTGTTTAAATAAAGATGCATCCAATGAAAACCTTGTCGTCAGGCTGTGTTGTTTGCATTATTCATATCCGAACGCGTGATCTGAATCTTCCTCTTTAACGGCTCCCATTGTCACGAGGACTGGAAAGTGGAGTGAAAATCTGAAGAAAGACAAAAGACAACGCAGTTAGGAAGACATGAGTCGTTATTCATCAAACTTTATCGAAAACGAAATCAAATTATTTAGACTTTCAAAAGATCTTCAGCCGCAGCGGACACCCCGACTGAAATTCACAATAAATATCCTTCCCTGAAGGTCAGGCCCCATTAATCCACAGTCCTTTCGCAAAGTGAACTTATTATGCAAATCAATTAGAGGTTATCATCATGCAAAGAGGTGAGCAACAGCCCTCAGAGTGGCGTTTCACAGCGATAACGGCTGTTATCCGGAGCCCAGTCCCCTCCCACCGTCAGAGAGAAACCGTGGGCTTTATTATAGACAGGATACAGGGCTGTGTCCCGTACAGAACCCCCCCCCCCCCCCCCCACTCAACCTATTTAATTTGTTTTGCGTAAAAAGTCTGATATTGCCGCTGCTCTCTCGGGGGGAGGACAGTTGGGGGATGCAAAGCAGGCTCATTTTGTTAGGATTTATTTATGATAACTGTGCCACTCCGTGTCCTGACGGCTCGCCCAGGCACCTGACAATAATTTGAAAGTATTTATTATTCCGCCAGTGTGAAAAAGCCCACTTTTCATAATCACGTTAAAGTCTGCAGAGTAGGGTTTCCATGGGGTATCTATCTCTCCCTCGCACTCTCACTCTCTATCTCACACTCACTCTCTCTTTCTCTCTCTCTCTCCCTCACACACTCTCACACTCACTCTCTCCCTCACACACTCTCACACACGTTCTCTTTCTCTATCTCATACTCTTATACATGCACACTCTTTCTCTATCTCACCCTCACTCACTCTCTCGATCTCACACTCTTTCTCTATCTCACCCTCACTCTCTCTCCCACTCTGTCTGACACTCACTCTATCTCTCTCACACTCACTCTCACACTCTCACTCTCTCTCTCTCTCTCTCTCTCTCTCTCTCTCACTCTCTCTCTCTGCTCCGGCGTGGAGCTGTAGCTCCAGCTCAGCATCCTGACCCCAGCCTCAGCTAACCTGCTACTGCCCTCCCTGTGCCAAGAGCCGGACCGTCCAGGATACTTATCTATATATGTCATCTGCATAATTATTATTAGCATACTTTATTATTTGTATAATTATGTTGATATATTACACGTAACTGTTAAACTCACTGTTGACGGTCTCCCCCTCTGACCCGGGTTCTGCTCGAGGTTTCTTCCTGTTAGTTGGGGTGTGTTTCCCTGCCACTGACGCCCTCCACTCGCTCTGAGGGTCTCAGGCCCGGGCTCTTTGTAAAGCTGCTTTGTGACAATCTTTGTAAAAAGCGCTATACAAATGAAACAATTACATTGAATTTACCTCCCTCTCACCCAAACTTATCTTCTCTACCTGCCCATCCTGCTGTTCTCCGTCATACAGCCAGAAGCACACATAATTCCCTCACGGGAACAGAACAAACTACTGCTTATCTTTTTAATTTCTCTCTCACACTCTCCCTTCTTCTCACTCCGTAACTGCCTCTCTCTTTCCCCCTCTCTCTCCCTCTCTCAAATTCAAATTTAAATTGCTTTATTGGCATGAAATACAAATGTAGTTATTGCCAAAGCATGCATATAAACAATATATTATAATAATAACTATAACAATAACAATAATAAATGAAGAAATGTGTACATGGTTTTATTTAGTGTGGGTGGTCACTCACTGTCCCTCAGGTAATGGCAGGCTGAAATGAACTGTGTCGCAATCTGGGCTCTCTCTCTCTCTCTCTCTCTCTCCCTCTCTCCCTCTCTCTCTCCCTCTCTCTCTCTCCCTCTCTCTCACTCTATCTCTCTCTCTCTCTCTCCCTCTATCTCTCTCTCCCTCCCTCTCTCTCTCTCTCTCTCTCTCTCTCTCCCTCTATCTCTCTCTCCCTCCCTCTCTCTCTCTCTCTCTCTCTCTCTCTCTCTCCCTCTATCTCTCTCTCTCTCTCTCTCTCTCTCCCTCTATCTCTCTCTCCCTCCCTCTCTCTCTCTCTCTCTCTCTCTCTCTCTCTCCCTCCCTCTCCCTCTCTCTCTCTCCCTCTCTCTCTCTCACTCTTTTCATCTCTCTCTCTCCCTCTCTCTATCTGTTTCTCACTCACTCACTCTCTCCCTCCCTTATTCACTCACTCTCTTTCTCCCCCCCTCTCTCTCCCTCACTCACCCTTTTCATCTCTCTCTCTCCCTCACTCACTCTTTTATCTCTCTCTCTCTCTCCCTCTCTCTCTCTCTCTCTCTCTCCCTCTCTCTCTCTCACTCTCTCATTCTTTTATCTCTCTCTCTCTCTCCCTCTCTCTCTCTCTCTCTCTCTCCCTCTCTCTTTCTCACTCTCTCATTCTTTTATCGCTCTCTCTCTCCCTCTCTCTCTCTCTCTCTCTCCCTCACTCACTCTTTTCATCTCTCTCTCTCCCTCTCTCTATCTGTTTCTCACTCACTCACTCTCTCCCTCCCTTATTCACTCACTCTCTTTCTCCCCCTCTCTCTCCCTCACTCTCTTTCTCCCCTCCTCTCTCTCTCTCTCTCTCTCTCTCTGTGGTATCAGCTCTGGCAAAGAGGGTGCAGAACAGTAGACTAAACTCCGACCCCATGCCCACCCCCGTGCCCCTCCGTGCCCCCCCGTGCCCCCCCGTGCCCCCCGTGCCCCCCCGTGCCCCCCCCCCCGGCCCTTCTCAAACAGCGTTAGTCACACAGAATGACCTTCTGAGGCACCGCTGGCCTGCAGCCGTGCTCCTGTGCCTCCACGGTGCTCCGCTCACTGTGAGCAGCTTGCTGAGTCTTCTGGTTTTAATTCTCAACCCCCCCCCCCTCCTCCACCAACCCCCCCCCCCCCGCCCGCTCCGCACCCAATCTCCTAATTCAACTCATTATTTGCTCAATTGGTTCACTTTAACCCTTTCCCCCAGGTCTGAGGCTGTTTGTGATTACAGGGGAGGATTTTACAGAAGAACAACATTCGGAAAGAGGGGGGGGGTGGGTTTATAAAAGCTCTTGGCCCTGCAGGACTTTGGCTGAATCCATTTACTGCGACATTAGCTCCACTTCACACTCCAAACCAACACATGGCCGGCTCCCCCGGCAGGGGACTATGGGGGGGCTCAGCTCCGTCCTGCTGATAGCAAAACTCCCAAATCCGGAACACGGACGGAAGTAATAAGAGCCGTTCCAAGTTTCCCTCAGTGCAGTTATCCAGCTAACTCAGTAATCCTGCTTTGTGGGTTTCACTCAGTGCAGTTATCCAGCTAACTCAGTAATCCTGCTTTGTGGGTTTCACTCAGTGCAGTTATCCAGCTAACTCAGTAATCCTGCTCTGTGGGTTTTACTCAGTGCAGTTATCCAGCTAACTCAGTAATCCTGCTTTGTGGGTTTCACTCAGTGCAGTTATCCAGCTAACTCAGTAATCCTGCTTTGTGGGTTTCACTCAGTGCAGTTATCCAGCTAACTCAGTAATCCTGCTTTGTGGGTTTCACTCAGTGCAGTTATCCAGCTAACTCAGTAATCCTGCTTTGTGGGTTTCACTCAGTGCAGTTATCCAGCTAACTCAGTAATCCTGCTTTGTGGGTTTCACTCAGTGCAGTTATCCAGCTAACTCAGTAATCCTGCTTTGTGGGTTTCACTCAGTGCAGTTATGCAGCTAACTCAGTAATCCTGCTTTGTGAGTTTTACTCAGTGCAGTTATGCAGCTAACTCAGTAATCCTGCTTTGTGGGTTTCACTCAGTGCAGTTATCCAGCTAACTCAGTAATCCTGCTTTGTGGGTTTCACTCAGTGCAGTTATCCAGCTAACTCAGTAATCCTGCTTTGTGGGTTTTACTCAGTGCAGTTATCCAGCTAACACAGTAATCCTGCTTTGTGGGTTTTACTCAGTGCAGTTATCCAGCTAACTCAGTAATCCTGCTTTGTGGTTTTCACTCAGTGCAGTTATCCAGCGAACTCAGTAATCCTGCTTTGTGGTTTTCACTCAGTGCAGTTATCCAGCGAACTCAGTAATCCTGCTTTGTGGGTTTTACTCAGTGCAGTTATCCAGCTAACTCAGTAATCCTGCTTTGTGGGTTTCACTCAGTGCAGTTATCCAGCGAACTCAGTAATCCTGCTTTGTGGGTTTCACTCAGTGCAGTTATCCAGCTAACTCAGTAATCCTGCTTTGTGGGTTTCACTCAGTGCAGTTATCCAGCTAACTCAGTAATCCTGCTTTGTGGGTTTTACTCAGTGCAGTTATCCAGCTAACTCAGTTATCCTGCTCTGTGGGTTTTACTCAGTGCAGTTATCCAGCTAACTCAGTAATCCTGCTGTGTGGGTTTCACTCAGTGCAGTTATCCAGCTAACTCAGTAATCCTGCTTTGTGGGTTTCACTCAGTGCAGTTATGCAGCTAACTCAGTAATCCTGCTTTGTGAGTTTCACTCAGTGCAGTTATCCAGCTAACTCAGTAATCCTGCTCTGTGGAACAGGCCCATGGAGGGTCTTCATTTTGGGGTTGATGCTGGAGGCTAGCAGGCCCCAGACGCTTCAGCCAGTTTTTACAGTATGTCCAGCACACTGTATCTGAGATGGAAGGTCTGGATCAAACCAACCTTTTCCGTGGTGTGTCTGCCTCAGGTCAGGAGATGATTTAAGGACGTGAGGCATGACAACAGCACCCACCTATCCACAAGAATCCATTCATGGGACTTAAAATTGTTCATTCATAATGTCATGCGCATAAGATGCACGCTAGCCGAGTGGTTTTACTGCGGTGAAACCGGCACGCATCGGGCAAGAGGCAAGAGTACCCGGAGGAGACCCACACGGACAAGGGGAAAACATGCACAGTCCACACAGAGAGGCCCAGACCAGCACTCAAACCCAGGACCTTCTCCACACTGCCCCCCACTGCACAACTGTGCTGCCCCATAACTGGACAACATGGGCCCTTTGTGGCAAACAAAAGCGGTGTGCATCGTGACAACATTTATCCCAGGATTCAGCTCCATGTAAACTACAATCTCTCAACCGATCCAGAGATGGTTACATCACCGCTGGCTGCTTCGTGGGGGGCTAATCTGGAACACCTGCCCGAGTGTCTGTGAAAATGACAATGTTAAGGCAAATGAGGCCAATAAGGCGAATGCACTGCAACATTCTTTTTTTTGTGATCAGTTTTTATTCAATACATATTTCAAAACAAAACATCTTAAGCAAAACACCCGCAAATACAATGCCCCCCCACTCCCACCCTCAACCTCCTGGTCATGGAACACAGTCAAAACCCTGAACTCATAACAACAATTCAACAGCGGCAGCTGCTGAATGCCAGGCATCTAATTTTTTGTCGTTACCACCATGAATCCGAGCGATTTCTTGTTTCCATATAAATAATTTGCGGAAAGCTTCGCTGCGACATTCTGATGGAAATATCAGAATAGCTCGGACGGTCATGGCGAGCTCGATGAACCTCTTTAATGATGGAGTCATCACAAGCTCTAAGTACCTCACCGATGTAAACCAATCAAAGCATTTCGCTCTGGCGTGCAGTTAATTGGTTAATTGGTTCTAATCAGCAAGTGATGGCCAGTATCTGGCAGCTCAATCTATTCTATTTTCATAAGGTCTCTGCTGCAGATCACGGCGTGGATGGACACGAGGATGGATTGGGGGGGGGTGCCCCTTGACCCTGGATCGGCCTGGTCTAGAGGACCGATCCAGACAAGAACAAACAGACGAGTATGAGGGCCAGATCCTCACTGCTTCAGGCTGCATTGAGCAGCGATTATCTGAGAGAAGCATCGTGCCGTTTATTGGATGGGATCGGCAGCTGACGGGATTTATGTAACGGATTTATGGATTAGGATTTCGATTTGATTGCCTAGATTTGGGGTCCCCCCCCCCATCCCACCTCCAAATTCCCTTCCAGCTGCCCTGAACGTGGTGTTTATGTGTCAGGTATTGTGACACTTAGTGAGATGTTTGGTGAGTAGGAGTGAGGATTGCGTATTGTGAGGAAGGTTTAGCGAGGGTAGTGTATCGATCGAATAGAAATGGTGTTCGGTTTTTAAAAAAGAGGCATCGGCTCCAGAACAAAATGAATGAAAATACGTGATAATCTGTCTGCGTCGCTTTGTCTGCTTCTCCCCGTGCGTGGGGCCCCAGTGTCGCTCGTAACGGGACGGCGCGGCTCCCCGGCGGTTTAATTACCGATGGGCCGGGCCCTGAACGTGTCAGTGACCGCCGCGCAGTCTGGCCCAGAGACCGTTTCAGTGAGCGAGCCGCTCTCCTCCCCGCCTCGTTTAATGTTTGCAAGATTTCGATATTTGTTTTGGATCGCCCCCCCCCCCCCCCCCCCCGTCCAGATGTACAGTGTTCTCGAGGAGCCCTGGTGTCGTCGTGATGTCACCTCAAGCATCTGAGAAGCTTCCAGAAACCTTCCCAGACAATTTCAGCCTCGGACATCAAATATTGCATCCAGATTCGCTCTCTCTCTCTCACACACACACACACACACACACACACACACACGCAGACACATTTTAAAAGCTAATTGAAGATTTGCCTTTTGCCTGCCCCTGGGCTAGGCTGACCACACTTGGCAGTGCTTGAGTCAAAGTCCACATTTCACTTCAAAAATATTCACATTATTCATGTATCAATAACCGCAAGGAAAAAGTCCATAAACACTTACTAAACTCATCCAGTTGTACAGTGTGTGTGTGTGTGTTGCGTGTGTGTGCATGTGTGTGTGTGAGTGTTTACTCATGGAAATGTACCCTAACTTGTTCAGTCCAAGTCTACAAGTTCAAAGAAGTTAATGAATTAAAAAGTTAATGAACATTATAAATGACTGCTGAACAAACAGACGATTGTCAAATGTTTAAAACTGTATTAATTGGTAAACTAGACCCACTTTATAAGGCAAAAAATGAACAAAACAAGGCTTGAAGGTTGCATATGGGAAATGATTTGGTAACATTCAGCTGTAAATATGAAAATACAAAAACATTCAAACGAAACAGTTTAAAACAGATGTCTAAAACTTCTAAAACAATTACATATTAAATAGGACAGGATGAAGAGTGAAATTTACTGGTGCAGGCGAAATATAAACATAGTGGCCCATGTCGAAATGTCGAAATGGGCTTAATTTGCAAATATTTGCATCGAGGTGCAGATTAAAGTCGATCATTTATAGCTTCCAAGTCATAGAAAACCAGGAGGCATTGCACTAAACTCAGGTTCCACGTAAATTAAATTGATCGACTCTTTATTAATCAAATGAGGTCATTACACCTTCGAAACTCCACGTCCAGGCAAACAGCTCAACAGAGCTCAATGACAGGGCTCACTGTGGGTTTTCACACATTCACCACACAGGGAGAACATAGCTCAAAGCGGTTCCTGATGCCCTGCAAATTCAACAAATAGATAAATTCACATACTAGTGGAGAGTATCACAGGGAAGTCAGTCACAATCTGTTCTACTTGTTTAATCCTTTATTTAACCATGGGGAGATCCAATGAGAATGTGCCTCTCTTCATCAAGGATACCCTGGGAGAACTGTCACAAGTTACGTAATTAACCTGATCCTGAGTAATTACCATGACACAGTTGACTCCATTGAGCTGGGTCAATTACGTAATTGTCTTTAATTCAAATACTTTTCCGTGCTTGATTGATCTTGCCTGGTGCAACTGAGCCGACCAGGAGGACCAGAAGGAGGCGTTTGCACTTCCTGAGAGTTATTTCACAGGTTTCATTACACCAGATAAGCTCAGTAAAGGGTAGAAAAGTATTTGAATCCAGAACAATTACGTATTTGACCCAGGTCTGTCTTGGAACAGTCAGCAAACAGATCGCCTAAATCTTAACCTTTCCCCATCGGCTCTGCCGTTGGCGGTTGGGAGGTGGAACAGGGGAAAGGTGGGACAGGCTGTGTGTGGGCTCTCTGGGGTTCTCTGGGGTTCTCTGGGGTTGCCGTGCCTCTGCTCTGGGTGGAAAGAGATGGCACGCACGCACTCTCTCTGTCAGGCCTCAGCTGCTGTAGGGGCCACCTCATACTGTCACACTGTCCCACTCTGGACTCTGTCTGAACCTCTCCTCCTCCCCCCACCCTGCCGAATTCAGCTCAGACCTACAGCAGACAGGCCCCCCCCCCATCCCCACCCCGATCACACACACCGCAGGGCTCCCCCCCGTTTACATTCCGGGACAGGAGCGTGGGGGTAATTAGTCGGGGGGGCGTGGGTGTGGCGCGGGATGCTGGGGTAGGGGGCGGGGGTTTAGAACATCGCTTTCAGTTTCCAGTCGTGATCAGCATTGGGTTATTTGTGCTCTCACACCTTAACGGGTCAAAAGTACGGCTGTTTTATTAAAAGCAGAAGCTTATCTGTGTGCGTATGCAAAATCTGTGTCATGGTTCTCGGTTAGCACTGTTCCAGCACTTTACATTGTGTGGTTACGTGAAGTTGCACGTACAGTCACAGTTCTGGGAATGTTGTTACCCAGTGAGCAAAACTCGAGAAATGTCTAGGGGACTGGATCTAGGTTGAAACATGTTTTGCAGGTTAGGCTAGGTTAACCACAACATAGGTCAGGTTTGACCCGGATATAGCCCGGCTTCATCCTAGTTGACAATCACACTCTTCGAGCAAACGTAGTCAGGCGTTCACCTGAACATTTCACCAACCTTTCACCGCCGATTCACCACAGACATGTTCACTGGGGATCCGGCCCTAACACAGTCGCCCCGATTACCCAGGTGGACGCCCTCATGTCCCACTGCACTGCAATCCACCATGGATAAATACCGTCCGCTAAACTAATGTAATATAATGTTGTTGTTGTTGTTTTTTTAAAAACGATATTTGGGTGAGAGGCTGGCGGAGAGGCTGGCGGAGAGGCTGGCGGAGAGGCCGTTTGGAGACGGAGGGTTCTGGAAGGCGAGGCTCGGCCCGGTGCTGGCAGCGAGTGCGCTGGGCTGGCAGGCAGCTGGGCTGCGGGGTATTAGGGCTGATGGCGGAGCGATTAGGGGCCATTAGAGGTGAGGGGGGCGCGAGAGAGAGGGCCGCAGGTGCTCCACGGCCTGTTATTACCCAGGATGCCGAGGGGCGGGGGGGGGCGGGGGCTCTCGGTGGAGCGCACAGACACACCTGTGACCCCCTGCTAGCTCCCGCTTTCTCTCTTTCTCTCTCTCACGCTTTCTCTTTCACGCTCTCTCCCTCTCTCCCTCTTTCTCTCTCCCCCTCACTCACACTCTCTCCCTCACTTTCTCTCTTTCTCTCTCTCATGCTCTCTCACTCTCTCTCACTCTCTCACTCTCTCTTTCTCTCCCTCTTACTCCCGTTCTCTTGCTCTCCCTATCTCACTCTCTCTCGCTCTCTCCCTCTCTATTTCTCTTCCCCTCACTCTCTTTCTCTCTCTCCCTCTCTCTTTCCCTCTCTCTTTCTCCCCCTCTCGCTCCCGTTCTCTTGCTCTCCCTATCTCTCTCTCTCTCTTGCTCCCACGGATTAATACACACTCTGATAAGCACTCTAATACCGTCAGCTGAACACAACACGGCCTGATAAACATTGCCATACACCGCGCTAATGCGCGACACACAACATCCGCGGATACACGCGCTAAGCTCGCAAATGGCACAAACACACAACGCAGCCCAACGCGACCGAGTTAATGCACGACACGCGGCGCAACACAACATCGGCCGCGCATCGCAGTGAACCTGGTGTCCGCAACAATGCTTCAGATGGCGCGCAGCAAAACAAACAGTGAAATAACAGCCCTTGATTACAAGCATATCCCCCAGCACGCATGGCCGCTGTCTCTTTACGTTGGCTGCCTGGCTCTTTATGTTCTCTTATTTGTGCAGAGGCAGATCATCAACACCGAATTATCACATTCAGATATTTATTCTGCTGTTTTCATTTAAAGCGCCCTCTCAGACCAATCACCGTGCTGATATTGTTTGCCATGACGATATTGGAGCTGCATTATTAAACGTGGTATTAATATGCGGAGCCCTGGGTCGACACAAAACAAACGGGGACAAGAAATCTGAAAAGTGGGCGGTTAAGTCCAAACTAATAAACCCAGCTAGCCGGCTACCCGGACTCATTGCTGGGTTCGCAAGAAACTATAACAGCATGAACAAATTAAGTTGTTGAATCTGGCAAAATATCTGCCCAAGTGTCAAATCTACTTCATGAATACAGGATGTATGTTGCTCTATTTAGCACAGCTATAGTGTCATATAAAATACATTTTCACATGTGACTTATAATTACATTCATATTTTTATCATAATATTTTCTTAAATACTTAGGCCTAACTAAATATGAAAGCTCATTTGTGAAGTTGGAAGAAAAAAAAACTCCAAAAGACCCGCAATTCAAAGCAGAACGCTATTTCCTCGGAAGAAAATATCCAGCGAGTTGCCGTTCTTGGAGTCGCCTTTCCTCTCGCGCATCCGAGCTCTTCGCACGCTCGAGCACCAGGTCATGTGACCACACGGGAAACGGTTCTTCAGAATCAACACATGAAACGCTTTTGAAAGGAACCACATCACAACTCAAAAACAAACAGTTAATTACATCGACTCGTGTAAATTAAGAGCGCGCTGTCTGCCTTTGAAGTGTATCCCTAAATAGCATTAGATCGAAATGGGAGTGGTTTTATGTCCATAAAAAATACATTTATAAGGGCAATTTTTAGAACGGAAAAAAAAATCAATAAAAAGGCTAACTGGATGGAAATCTTTAGAAGTCTCAAATCTGATCGTTTTATCTGAAAATAAACGCAATGTGTAAAAAGCATGCCACATAACAAACAGAAAGTAGGTATTAAATATTTGGGCTCTTACTTTTAAAAGTGATACCGCAAACTAATGACAAATTACAGTACACCCCAAACGCTGAGCTTTGCACTTTGGGAAATAAAAAGTATTGGTGCAGGTTAAACACTCTAATGTGCTATGTAGCGACTTTTTACTATAAGGCTGGTCAATGTTAATGTTATCAAACATGAGATTCAATATTAAATGCATGGTAATACATGGAAAATGAATTGAAAAAAAAACAGGAACAAATAAGCAAATGTTTAGTTTAATATTAAAATTCGAATTTAATTTTAATGATGTCATCCTGTAGGTACGGAACCAGAACAAAACAATTCCAAAAATCTAAGCAAATTAATAAAAACAAAAAACACGTTACTGCCAGATCTATATGCATGCCAAAAAAAACCTTTTTGTAGTTGATAATGGTTTGGGACTTTAATGCTTATTAGACCATTAAAGCTAATGGTTGGCTGTGATTACTTTCCTTTGATTTCCTCCTCTGTAAAACGAGCGGAGACAGCCGACAGCTGTGCGTGCACGTGTGTGTGTGTGTGTGTGTGTGTGTGTGTGTGTGGACAACACCGCGCAAGTCAGCACGAGTGAAAACTAGCCAGCTCGATTTACACAACCCTGTAACGTGTGAGGTCACAAATATGCGATTAGAATGCGTCTAACTGAACACTCCAATGCTGATGTCACAATCACTCCTGGTAACTGAAAGCACGATGGGAGTTCTAGAACGCTGGCTTTGGAATGTCGAATGAAACGTTCCGGTTGATCCTGCTCCTCACAGGGGTGGAAGTGTTCCGTTCACTCCCGCAGTCGGGAGAGGGGAATCTGGAGCGCAGGGAGGAGGCTGTCGGCTCAGATCAGCGCCGGGTCTCGCGTCACCAATTCTCGGGGTCGGCGCGGTCGCGGGCCCAGGCCTGCGTTGAGCAGTGGAGAGAGGAGACGGACTCTGGCACTACGGGCTAAGATAAAACCCCTTCACCCTCTCCACCCTGCCCCCCCCCCCCCCCCCCCCCGGGTTGCCCTGGCGGTGTGGCAGGTGTGTGGGACGGGGGTGCCCGGGGCAGCCCGGGGGCGCTGTGTCAGCCCTGCCCGTCTCTGATGACTGCTGACAGGCTGGAACTGTGCCGTGGAGACCTGCTGCAAAATTCATACCACAGTATAATATAGTACACGACCGCTCACTCACTCTCTCTCCCACTCACACACATATAAACACACACACACACACACACACACACACAGTACATGACTATTCACTCACTCACTCACTGTCATCTCACACACACACACACACACACACTCACTCACAAAGAGCAGCACCTATATCTCGTCTACTAACACTTACATACATGCAGTACAGTGGGCTCCAGAACTACTGGCACCCCTGACGTTAGCGAAATGCAATGTTTTGAGAAGCAGCTTCGCATGGAACTGTGGATCATACAGTATGTGGTCAGTAACCAGGCTTTACTCAACTTTTTTATGTCGTTATTACGATGGACAACTTCATTGCTCTTTTTTTACTCCCTGTCCAACTTTCCCTCTTTCACTCACTCTTTCTCTGCTCCCTCTCTTCCCCCCCCTCCCCTCCTCCCCTCCTCTCCTCCCCTCCTCCCCTCCTCCCCTCCTCCCCATCCCCAGCCCTGGGGGCCACGGAGACAGTCCCGGCGGGATCAATAATTCACCCCCGGGGACACGGCCTACCCTTCAGACATTAACACCGCCACGGACATGCCCGCGGCACCCTGGGAATGCATCAGCCATTTATCCGTCATGGTGTTTATTTTAATAAGAGGGCCGGGTAACTGATTGTTCCCCCTCGCCGTGACGTGTGTGTGTGCACCGCGCTTCACCCCCGAGCGCCTCGCCCACATCTTAAAGCACGGCGGGGCCCGTCCGTATTAAAGCTATTAATTAGCAACCAGGAAAAACACAGGGCCCTTTTAAATATTCACCACTGAAACAATACCTTGAAATTAAAATATTCGGGCGGTTTGGAGCTGACTGGACAGCGCCCAGGGCGACGGTCTCTCCCTGGTTGGGCAGTACTCAGGGCGACGGTCTCTCCCTGGTTGGGCAGTACTCAGGGTGACGGTCTCTCCCTGGTTGGGCAGTACTCAGGGCGATGGTCTCTCCCTGGTTGGGCAGTACTCAGGGCGACGGTCTCTCCCTGGTTGGGCAGTACTCAGGGCGACGGTCTCTCCCTGGTTGGGCAGTACTCAGGGCGACGGTCTCTCCCTGGTTGGCAGTACTCAGGGCGACGGTCTCTCCCTGGTTGGGCAGTGCAGAGGGCGATGGTTTCTCCCTGGTTGGGCAGTACTCAGGGCGATGGTTTCTCCCTGGTTGGCAGTACTCAGGGCGATGGTTTCTCCCTGGTTGGCAGTACTCAGGGCGATGGTTTCTCCCTGGTTGGGCAGTGCAGAGGGCGATGGTTTCTCCCTGGTTGGGCAGTACCCAGGGCGACGGTCTCTCCCTGGTTGGGCAGTGCAGAGGGCGATGGTTTCTCCCTGGTTCAGATGCCCTGTCCTGTCCGGTGCTGGTTATCAGGAAACTCTGCAGACCGTAGACATGACACAGCCCACACAACGGTGTGCGTGTTCACGTGCCACACGCATGTGCATCCCGTGTGCGCCGTGTGTGTGTGTGTGTGTGTGTGAGACGTCTGCCAGGCCGCCCTCACTGATCAAATCACAGACAGACAGGGAGCGTGGAAAAGGTTCTCAGTCATGAGCACATGGTACGCCAGGACCAGGGCTCTGTTCTGCAGGGTTCCTGAGTTAGATGGATAACTGTGCTGAGGCAAACCTGGACACAACGTTCTCCCAACGCTCCTGCCAAAGGTTCAACACCACACAAATACAGAAATCACTGCGACCAGTTATTACAGAATTGAGAATAGTTGCTAGACGATGGTAGGAACACTGTGCTGATTTATTGGCTTAATGAATCTCAATTGATGTGTAGTCAGCATTCTGGTTCAAAATGGCTGGCATGTCTCACGCAAGTGAGTATAATAATAATAAATAAAAATAATATATCATATATTTAATGTGCTTTTCATTGAATAAACAACCTCAAAGCACTACCTAAAAAGATGAAAATGAAATGAAAATGAGTCACATTTTAATGATGGTTGAGGGAAGTCCCCCCCCCTGCCCCCCTCCCACCCCATACACAGTGAGGAGCTTAAAGATAATGAGCACAACAGCACAACACAAATACAGTCCATTTATTATGAGCACAACAGCACAACACAAATACAGTCCATTTATTATGAGCACAGCAGCACAACACAAATAGAGTCCATTACGATTCGCCGTTCACCGCGTTCAGTCCACCAATCAGAGGCCGGCGGGGCTCCGCAGCACGGTGATGCAGAAGCGGTCTGCGTTCCCCCCACAATGCACCGCAGGAGCGTCTCCGTCTCCGCCCAGCCTTCAGCGCAGCGAGGCGTTCGCCCGTCCGTGTCACGCACCGACCCCGCCACGGGGGGCCCACGCTCGCCAAACCTCCTCCCTGCGCCCCCACGGGGGCCCGGTCCTCCACCGACACCGACAATATCTTACCCATCATCCTCTCCCCACAGCAGCTGGCTGAAGACTGAAGACACTCCGCACCTGCACACGCGACACGCGACACGCCAGCGCGCAGGCCGCAGAGCGCACGCGCGGAATCAGAGGGGCCCGGCTACAGAGGGGCCCGGCTACAGAGGGGCCCGGCTACAGAGGGGCCCGGCTACAGCCGAGCGGCTGATGTGCTCGACTTTGACCTGGAAGGTTGGTGGTTCAAGCACTGCAGTGTGGCCACAATAAGACCAGTGCAGCTGTCGGGCCCTTGAGCAAGGCCCTTAACCCCACATTGCTACAGGGGGGGGGGGGGCGTTGGCCCCTGCTCAGTCTAATCAACTGTAAGTTGGCTTTGGATTGGATTTTTATTGACGGTAAACGTTCTCTGACACCAGTGAACCGACCCGGTCGAAGCGTCAGGGTTTCCACCCCAGCGTTCCTCCTGATGTCTCGAGCTGAGCTCAGGGCCCCGGATCTGTGTGTGTGTGTGCTCACCGAACCGCACGCACCCGCACACACAGATGCAAACACACACACACACACACACACTGATGCACACACACACACACACACTGATGCACACACACACACACACACACACACACACTGATGCACACACACTCCCCCGTGCAGGGCATCCAATATTCATCAGCAAGCTGTCTGTATTCTTCTGCAGGGCCGCGCACGCCGCGCTGGGTAACAGGAGGAGGAGGACCAGCCTGTCCCTACACCAGCCCTGTCCCCACACCATCCCTGTCCCCACACCAGCCCTGTCTCCACACCAGCCCTGTCTCCACACCAGCCCTGTCCCCACACCGGGCCCAGCCTCCACACCAGCCCTGTCCCCACACCAGCCCTGCCTCCACACCAGCCCTGTCTCCACACCAGCCCTGTCTCCACACCTGCCCTGTCCCCACACCAGCACTGTCCCCACACCAGCCCTGTCTCCACACTGCAGGGCTTCCCAAACTTCAGTCCACTTTGACTTATTTTAAGGCCCCAACCACACACATACAGTACTGTGCAAAAGTCTTAGGCACCTGTATAACATTCTGAACACATAAGATTCTTTCAAAAATAATTCAATGAAAGGTCCTAAATAAACATACTATACATTATAGTAATTTGGCAGAAGTGTTAAAAACTGAATCAAATCAAATCTCTCTTTCTCTCTCTCTCTCTCCCTCTCTCTCTCTCTCTCTCTCACACACACACACACACACACCCTGCACTGTGTGCATTTTTTACAAACCTCACCACAGCCTCACCCCCCCCCCCCGTCTCTCTGCCCCACCCTCCAGAAGGTATATTGGGAGTTGGGGTTACTATATGGGAAAGTTATTATACTGAGGGGGTACTATATTGGGGGGGATATTATATTGGGGGGTTATTATATTGGGGGGGTAATTATATTGGGAAGGGGCAGAGGGGAGTCAGTGAGGGAATGGCCTCCATGGTTAAAAAACTAACCACACTGGAGCCAAACACCCTTCCCCCTCCCCCCCCCCCCCCAGACACAGAATCACACAGAGCCGCCCCCAGACCTTTGGGGGCCCGAGGCAAGAAATAATTTGGGGCCCCCTCCAGAGCATTGGGGCACCTTCGTGTGTTCATTCTGCTCAGTGGGACAGTGTCTGATAATACCTTTTTATTGTTGTCGTGACTGTTTGTGAGGTGCCCGTGTGACTGTCCGTTGTGCCGAATAGCCGTCGGCAGACAGAGCCACTCCTCACACGAGCTGCTGGCATTCGGGCCGCAGGGTCTGCGCGCCACCGGGCTGAGCAGTTCGGGAGACCTCCACTCCGAGTGAATCATTATGAGTGAATCACTCCGAGTGAATCATTATGAGTGAATCATTATGAGTGAATCATTATTAATGCATCTCTGAACTCCAGGGCCGCAGAGACGCCCGTTAATAGGAGCCAGGCTCCCGACCGGGACTACGATGACTCACAGCTCACATCCCTCTCCATTACTGAGTGTCCGAGCCGCTCTGTGTAAACACAAACAGTCCCTGCTTACAGTCCGCACCACCGCCATCACAAACAGCTCAAGGTCCAACAAGTCATGACTTGTTCCCCGCCCTCCATCCTGAGTGCAGGAGCTAATGGCATCCTCGTCTAAACCTTCCCTCCCTCCCTCTAAGACAAAAAGATAGGATTGTTCTTGGTTTACATGAAAACAATTTAATTGCCTTACATATTACATATACATATTCTATATTGTATGATATTTATTTACCGATATTTAACAAAAGTAAATATTGCGTCCACTTGAGGGTAATCTAGTAGGTCTGTTTGAGTTAAAGCAAATCAGACATGTTTGAACAGAAGCAGGGACTTAGCGTTTCATGCTAGCCCCCCCCCCTCATAACCCGATACACTAGCCAAAGCCTTTTAATAGATTAAGAGTCAGTGGGACGGAGGTTTGGGGGTTTTTCGGAGGTTTTGGGGTTTTCTATTCTTAGTGTAGTCAGGACATCGCTGGTGCAGGGCCTCACTTTGTGGCAAACTGCCGCCCGTTTGTGTTCCCCAAAATCTGCACAGTCTGGCGGTTTCCCATGCTGGCGGTTCAGCGAAAAATAGCAAATAATACCGTGTGTGTGTGCAGAGGGTATCGCTGTCTGAGCTCTTTCAGAAAAAGATTTCAGGGCTGAGACGTGGTTGCTGTCGCAGAGGCAGACACAGCGGGGCTGATGAGGAAGAGTGGCACCTTCCTCAGCGTCGAGCTGAACGACAACCCTCAAATCAGCTCCTGTCTGAGCAGGAGAAAACATACACACGTTCACATAATCATTTTACATTTTAAATATTTTTTTAAATTTTCATTAACATTTTAATTCTTGGTTTTCTACAGAATGTACCTTTTTTTTTTTTAAACGTTTTTTTATGGAACATACTTGAAGTTCAACAGACGTTTTAGGACAATAATTTAATCATTGCTGAACGTTCTGGAGATGCATTTTTGATGAAAGCAGTTTCCAAGTCATTTTAAAAAGAAGCAATTAGACTTTAATTATTTTAATAAATGTAATATAATATTTGAACATAATACATATAGTATATGAGGTAGTGTCTACAGCATTACCGTCAATAATGTAGGGTGAGATGGTTCTTATATGTTAGCTGAAGTGGATTATAGGCACATC
>NC_083762.1:79976927-79979427 GCF_963514075.1 Conger conger
TTACTGCGTTTCTGTTTTATCCGTCCTACCTTTACACCAGGGTCCTCCTCTATAGCCGGGTTCCTCCCGAGATTTCTTCCCATCGGGGAGTTTTTTCTTGCCACTGTTTGACGGTTTTTATCCCCATGAGGGAGTTTTTTTTAACCTCATGTGCCTGCTATTTTAGGTTTCAGACCTGGCGTTTGCTCTTTTGTTACTCTGTTAAGTGTTTTTTACAATACATTAAATATTACAATATATTAAACTGAAATTAAGTTTACACACGCGTCTAGAATACATTTTCATCCCTTGTGGACTCATGGGAGTGTAGAATTGACACTGAACATTTTCCTTCCTAATACGTTAGCGTTTTCACAACCCCGATGTAGCAAAGATTCATTAAGATCCCGTTTGTCAAACAAGGCACCTACCGACAGCCCGGAAAGACTAATGAGGGGAACAGCGAGGATGAAGTAAACGCTGAATCCGTCGCGGAATCCGTCGTTCGTCTGCTGTGTTTGTCTGCATGTTTACTCGCAGTGTGGAAGCTCCACTGAAAGGCTGGGGATTAGGTTTGGCTGTGACTCTGGGCTTTCCCGGGCCGGCCTGACATATGGCGCTTCTGAAGGCCGTTGCGATCCTCTGTCTATATTCAAACAGACTCCAGCCGACCAGCGCAGAACTCTCAGCCACGGAGTCCTGTGGAATGTGTTTTTGTTTTCAAGAGTTTTAAGTCAGTGTTCTAGAATGTGCTGAGAACTCAAAACTGGAACATTGTTTTCAGTTACCAGCAGTGATTGTGACATCAGCATTAGAACGCTCAGCTACGAAGATTCTAATCACATAGTTAAGAACATTCTAATACCGTAATATTATGTGACATGGAACTTTCCCGTTTGTACTTGCACGTTCCAGGTTTTATGTGTGCAGTTATCTGGCTAACTCCAGGTTTGGGGAACAGGCCCCTGATCTCCACTCATTCAAATGCCTGAATTCACAGCATTCAGCTCGTGCACCATGAATCCGCCACGCACCCCTGACGCCCCGACCAGGTAAATGCAGACGTCCGTCCGGGCAGGTCAGCGCACAGTAGCCGAGCTGCTCCTCCCGGGCAGTGGATCCGCGCGCGTTAATGATGAACCGGCCCAACGCTCCAGGCTCAGCGGACTGTGAAAACGGCCGGAACGCCGGGAGCCGGAATGCCGGGAGCGCTTCCCTAATGTTCCCGACTTCGCCCGCGCCGACACACACACTCCCGGCCCTCCTGTACACACCCCTCTGCAATAATCACGCCACAGAGATACCCATGGCAAACCAGAGGCCGCCGTCATTAATGAGAGAGGGAGAGAGTAATGTCATCACTGTAATTGTTAAATACATCAATGTATGTCAATGCTTTTGCAACACAAGTTTACTTGTCATGCACATAAAGCACATTTGAATTTGACAGTGTGTGTGAGAGAGAGATTGTTCATTTATTATCCTTCATTAAGTTGTTGCTGCTGATGTTGTTTTTATGTGAACAATTGCTTTGTCAACGCTGCGCTAATATGAGATCATGCCACGGAAAGGGATTTCATTTGAATTTGAGAGACGGAGAGAGAGGGAGGGAGAGAGAGAGAGGGAGGGAGAAAGAGAGGGGAGAGAGAGAGAGAGGGAGAGAGAGACAGACAGACAGACAGACAGAAAGACAGTTACAGAATGAGAAACAGACAGCAGTATGTTGTATTTCCATAAGGGGATAACATAGGCTGTAAAAGCTATAGGGCTGACGGCAAGAGAGGGAGTGAGAGAGAGAGGGAGAGAGAGAGAGAGAGGTTCGGAAACAGCAGGACAGGCGGGTAGGCGTTGCACTGTAAGCTCTGAGTGGATCCTAACAGAGCCAGCGAAGCTAATCCTCGAGCCAAGAGGCTGTAAAATAAGCCCCTGACTTACAAACTACAACTGCACTTCAGAAGAACTACACCACCCACGCAGCAGAGGCCCGTGAAGGGCAGGAAGGGCACGTGCGCTGCGGCTGCCTGATGCTGCGGCGGATTTGCTGTTTTTTAATCGCACACGGGCCGCAGCGTAAGACTAAACAGACGGGCAGCAAAAAAAAAAAAAAAAAAAAACGCTAACGCAAATGAACGTCTGAAGAGAAAAGACTCACTCAAACTCCAGCACTTAATGCTCCAAAAACAAATAATGGTGTCAATTATGAAGCCAGGAAAACGGTTAACGTTCTCGACCGCAATGGTCTTCATCAGAAGCATTATAATGCAAGCTGAAATGAGAAGAGACAGTGCCAAAGTCCTCATGCACTGTAGCCTGACTGCCCCCCCCCCCCCTCCCCATTCCAACTCAACGTCTCTTCCACACACTCCGGGGCCGCTCCCGCTCCCGCCCCGAATCCCCGAATCGTGTGGCTCCAGCGGGCCCTGTCCGAGATGCCCCTGGTCCCGAACACGCCCCCCCCCCCGTCCCCCCCCGTCTGCCCGATCGAGGACCGAAATGTGTAATTTGTCTAATCGGCGCGTTT
>NC_083762.1:79981927-79996927 GCF_963514075.1 Conger conger
AACGTGCATACTTCGTCCATTGCTCCTTATGAAAGGCAGTGTTGTTGTTTTGCTCTAGTCTAAGTTAAGAGACTCTTAAGAGTCAGTGAGCATTTAGAGCCTGGCCATTGACCTTGTCTCTGACTCATGTGTTGACAACCACCTTTCAGCACCTGAGCATTCCACAATCACACATCACACAAACCACTCAATCCACCTGTACACTGCTATTATGATTCAGCAATATAGGACAATACCATAGAATCACAATTACCATAGAATCATAATGACCACAGAATCACTATTATCTACAATAGGGGAGAGAGGTCACCTCTCACTTTATATCCACCTCCAGGCTCTTGTTGGGGGCTGCCTGTCGCCCTATGGCTAAGGTACATGACTGGAACCCGGAAGGTTGGTGGGTCCAGCCCCGGAGTAGCCGTTATAAGATTTACACAGCTGCTGGTCCCTCGAGCTCGACCCTTAACCCTGCAACGTCCCCTCTGCTCAGTCTAATCAACCGTAAGCCACTTTAGATAAAAAAAAATGTCAGCTAAATAACTAAATAACTATCTCTCTTTCTCTTCATCCCGTCTTTCACGAGCGTTCCTCGGGGGAGCGAGTGCAGAGGGAGAGGAGGACAGGAAAGAGAGGGATGGGGCGAAGGAGAAACAGTTTACGTTCCGCCCAGCCCGCAGGCCAGGGCGGGGGTGCAGCGAGCAGCACTTAATCACGCCGATCGTAAACAGCCCGTTACATTCACACACACGCCGGTCGTAAACAGCCCGTTACGTTTACACAGAGAACGGCCCGCCCTCTGTTAATAACCGCCGATTCCTCAGCATCCCACGCGGACGCGACAAAAGTCGATGAATAGTTTAATAAAAACAACCCTCCTTTCCATTATAAATAGTTGCTAAAGCTGGGGTGGTAAAAAGGGGGGGCAAAAAAAAAGGGCAGGAACCATGGTCACTGGGAAAAGTTTCCCAGGGGACCACTTGTAGTGCTGCACCGGAGCACTGCAGTGGGGTGCGTTGCTGCAAAAGAGCATGTGTGCTCAGTCAACCCTGGATAAATAAATGTTAATGAAATGATACGAGCCTTGCTCTGTGCTCGTGTGCTACAAAACAACTTTCACTTTTCAGCCAAATACAGCCTGCTCCTGCACCTGACCGCCTAGACGGAGTTTCACCGACTCTTCAGCCACAAAAATCACCACCAGGGCTTCCTCTCCGTGAACCTTTCTTCCCATTCCAGAGAATCGGAGCGAGCCGCGTCTGTCAATATTTTGGAAAGTGTGAAATGAAATGGAGATGTTCCCCTCAGGAGAGAGCGAGACGACGTCGGGGAGTTTCTGCAGGCGTGTTTCTGATCGGCCGCGTGAGAGTAATCTATTCAGCGTGTGAAAATATCCTCCAACAGGCGACTTAAAAGGAACATCAAGATCAGATTAGCGGCACATGTTGGGAGACAATAGGTGAAGTATTGCTGGGTTTTTAACAGCCTTTCTCAGAGTTCTCTGGCCACGGACAGTACGACACTCTCAGAAATACGGACAGTGCCTAATAAGGTACAAATGCTTGTCACTGGGGCTATACCTCATAGGTACATAAAATTGGATTTATTTGTACCCATTTTGTACCCTATTTGTACCCAAAGAGAACATTACTGTACTGCCAGGGTACATTTGGGAAATTTGATCCTTCAAGAACAAAAATGTACCTCCACTGTCACTGTATTTCTGAGAGTGCAGAGATCTTCTAACTCCACACTTGCTCTCTTTTAATAGGGGAAGGGTATCGTTTTCCCCCTTTTTCTCCCACCCTATGCCTCAACGCCCTTTCTTTCTCTTTCTCTCTCACTGTCACCCCTTTCTCTCTCTCTTTCTCTCTCCCCCCACACCCCACCTTCTGCAGACATCCCCAGCAACAGAGCCTCGAATCTTCACAACAGATAATGCCGCTAATTCCATTAATTATAAACCAATATGTTACTGGGAGTCTCCTGAGAGGGCCTGCCCAACACCAGCATCTGGTCCACGCAGTGAGGGAGGGAGGGAGGCTGGGATGGAGGGAGGGAGAGAAGGAATGAGAGAAAGAGAGAGGGAGGGGGGTGGAGAGAGGGAGAGAGGGAGGGGGGTGGAGGGAGAGAGGGAACGAGGGAGAGAGGGAGGGGGGTGGAGGGAGAGAGGGAATGAGGGAGAGAGGGAAGGGGGGATGAAGGGAGAGAGGGAGAGAGGGAGGCGGGGGTGGAGGGAGAGAGGGAGAGAGGGAGGGGGGTGGAGGGAGAGAGGGAGAGAGGGAGGGGGGTGGAGGGAGAGAGGGAACGAGGGAGAGAGAGGGAATGAGGGAGAGAGGGAAGGGGGGATAGAGGGAGAGAGGGAGGCGGGGGTGGAGGGAGAGAGGGAGAGAGGGAACAAGGGAGAGAGAGAGGGAATGAGGGAGAGAGGGAAGGGGGGATGAAGGGAGAGAGGGAGAGAGGGAGGCGGGGGTGGAGGGAGAGAGGGAGAGAGGGAACGAGGGGATGCGATGGAGAGAGAAATTGAAAGGGGGAGCACAGACAGTGTTGAACTCCTCTCCTCTTTGCTGGGGGGCTGAGAGGGGGGGTCAGTGGTCATGACATGGTAGGTCACTCAGGTGGGGGAATGACAGATATCTACAGAAATTACTCCACACTACACCCAGATTACAAAACAAATAGATATGCATTCCTGTACAGTGTGTGTGTGTGTGTGTGTGTGTGTGCGTACATGTGTGTGTGTGTATACATGCACACATATTTTATATAAATGCAGCTAAGTGCAAAAAGGGCTGTAATTCCTACACAGGTCACCTGATGGATATTAAAGCTGACAGTCTGCACTTTAACCTGGTAATTCGTTGTTCTATTGTTTCATTTCAAATCCAGTGTGCTGGAGTACAGAGCCAAAACAACCAGAACAACAAAAACCTTCTCACTGTCCCAATACTTCCACATTTAACTGCATCCATTCATATCATTTAAAAAACGTTTTATTGCTCGACTGATCAACAGAGCGACTGTTTGGTTCTGCACCACGGTCAAGAATGTAACTGCTACTGACACGCCGAATTCACAGTTTGCAGTTAAAGAGTTTGCAGAAATCTACAGATGTGGTCGTAAAAACAGACAGCAAGACTGATCCACACTTATGACGCGCCCGCACACACTGGCAATGTGAACAATTACATTGCCAATTCAATTCAATTTCAATTTCACAATGCACAGGGCGTTTCCACAGAACACTGCCACAAAAGACGCTTCACAGAGCAACAGAAACAAAGACATTTAAATGCAGAACTGTGACCCCCCCCCCCCCCCCCCCCTCACCCCTCTGTTTCCAACATGGAGAGTACAGTAGAGCGCAGGGAGAGTGTGTGATCGGGGGGGGGGGGGCTAACAGGTGTGTCCCTCACGCTACGCTGCCTCTCCACTGCGCACACGACAGTGGCCAATCAGCCGCGCTCGAGACAGAGAGAGAGAGAGAGAGAGGGAGAGGGGGAGAGAGAGAGAGGGAGGGAGAGGGAGAGGGAGGGAGAGGGAGAGGGAGAGAGAGAGGGAGGGGGAGAGACAGAGAGAGAGAAAGAGAGAGAGAGAGAGAGCGAGAGAGAGAGAGATAGAGACAGAGGGAGAGAGAGAGAGAGAGAGAGAGATAGAGAGAGAGACAGAGAGAGAGGGAGAGAGGCGCTGAGCGGAGCACATGTGTCCCCGACATTAATAGTAATCGTGTGTGTAAACTGTCTCACATCATCTCTCCCCCTCTCACACAGCTGTCTGCCAATTACCCCACAGAGCGGCAGCTGACAGTGTGTGTGTGTGTGTGTGTGTAGGGTGTGTGTGTGTCTGTATGTAGAGTATATGTGTGTGTGTGTGTGTGTAGGGTGTGTGTGTAGGGTGTGTTTCAGGTGTGTGTGTGTATATGTGTGTGAGTGTAGTGTGTCTGTGTGTCTGTGTGTAGAGTATATGTGTGTGTGTGTGTAGGGTGTGTGTGTGTCTGTGTGTGTAGAGTATATGTGTGTGTGTGTAGGGTGTGTGTGTGTCTGTGTGTGTAGAGTATATGCATGTGTGTGTGTGTACAGGTGTGTGTACAGATACAGCAATACAACACTAAACTACCATCACCTTAGCCCCCACTCCCTCCTCACCTGCATGGATCCCCCACACTGTAATGTAGGGTATTGGGGTCTCCCCACACTGTACTGTAGAGTATTGGGGTCTCCCACACTGTACTGTAGAGTATTGGGGTCTCCCCACACTGTACTGTAGAGTATTGGGGTCTCCCCACACTGTACTGTAGAGTATTGGGGTCTCCCCACACTGTACTGTAGAGTATTGGGGTCTCCCCACACTGTACTGTAGAGTATTGGGGTCTCCCCACACTGTACTGTAGAGTATTGGGGTCTCCCACACTGTACTGTAGAGTATTGGGGTCTCCCCACACTGTACTGTAGAGTATTGGGGTCTCCCCACACTGTACTGTAGAGTATTGGGGTCTCCCCACACTGTAATGTAGGGTATCGGGGTCTCCCCACACTGTACTGTAGAGTATTGGGGTCTCCCCACACTGTAATGTAGGGTATCGGGGGCTCCCACACTGTAATGTAGGGTATCGGGGGCTCCCACACTGTACTGTAGAGTATTGGGCCTAAAGGTCTGTGAAGTCCATGTGGGAACATGTAAAGCCAACTCAACACCTCACACTCACACAGGACCAGTGTTCTGTCTGTTCATGATTACAGCGCAGCCAGTACACCACCGGATTCTACATAACTTATAATTCCAACTTTATTTAAATTTAAACGGAATAATTCAACACTCCAGGCGATGAATCGCTGGCCTATGATCGCCTGTGACATGCAACACTGTTCCCCCCGAAAAACGCAAACTGCATATGCATGCGACGGAACCCAAAGAGCAAGGAGAATGTAGGCACGGGGACAAAATAGTGTGTAACACATCAGGGGCAGTAACAGCAACAATAGAGCAAACTCAATCAGACACAGGCACTGTGTGCAAAACCAGCAAAAAATACTTATCATACAGGAAACGTAGGCCAGAGGAAATGTACTGCTCAGTTTGACGCTGGCTGCAGTAGGTAGGTAGCGGGGAGAGATTAGAGTTTGGAGAGGAAGGCCAGTTAGACGTTGGCTCTGAGCTCCACAGGAGTGGACTGAAGTGGAGTCATCCAGGGTCACAGAGAGACCCTCAGCAGCCTGGACTACTGCACACTGAATCCTTTCTCATAAATTACCATATATTTTAAAACGGTATATATAACGCGGAGCTCTCTGTTGACAGAAACCATGTCATGGTGTGGAGCTCTGTGGTTCCCCCGCGTAGCTCCGTGTCGTGGTGTGGAGCTCTGTGGTTCCCCCGCGTAGCTCCGTGTCGTGGTGTGGAGCTCTGTGGTTCCCCCGCGTAGCTCCGTGTCGTGGTGTGGAGCTCTGTGGTTCCCCCGCATTGCTCCGTGTCGTGGTGTGGAGCTCTGTGGTTCCCCCGCGTAGCTCCGTGTCGTGGTGTGGAGCTCTGTGGTTCCCCCGCGTAGCTCCGTGTCGTGGTGTGGAGCTCTGTGGTTCCCCCGCGTAGCTCCGTGTCGTGGTGTGGAGCTCCGTGGTTCCCCCGCGTAGCTCCGTGTCGTGGTGTGGAGCTCTGTGGTTCCCCCGCGTAGCTCCGTGTCGTGGTGTGGAGCTCTGTGGTTCCCCCGCGTAGCTCCGTGTCGTGGTGTGGAGCTCTGTGGTTCCCCCGCGTAGCTCCGTGTCGTGGGGCGGAGCTCTGTGGTTCCCCCGCGTAGCTCCGTGTCGTGGTGTGGAGCTCTGTGGTTCCCCCCGCGTAGCTCCGTGTCGTGGTGTGGAGCTCTGTGTTGACAGAACCCGGGCCTCAGGGCTGTGATTACGGCCTGTGTGGAGGGATTGGAGGGAAGCGGCGCTGCGGCCCGGCGGGCCGACCGCACCACACCCTAACTGCCATTTAACTCCGTATCCCTCCTCCTGCCAGCAGACTAATGTAGGGATCTCAGCCGGGGAGAGGGGGGGGGGGGGGGGGAGGTGTGGACTGGAAACTTCAGCAGGTGGGTCTTTTGGTGAGTTTTATATTCTGCATGGGGGGGGGGGGGGGGGGGGGGGGGCTCAGTGCTACCAGAGAGTAGGGACTCAGACAGCATGTGTGGAGAGAGAAAATCAACAGGTCTGAAGGAGTGAGAGAGGGAGGGAGGAGAGGGGGGGGAGAGGGAGGGAGGGAGAGGGAGGGGGGAGAGAGAGGGGGGAGAGGGGGGAGAGGGAGGGAGGGAGAGAGGGAGGAGAGAGAGAGGGAAAATGATGGTGTGAACCGGGGGTGTATTTAGAGGTTAGAGGCGATGAAATGACATAATTACCAAACCAGGCCACTAACGACCCCCGTGTCACTCACCAGCAGCCAGACGGGTTGAACTGCACTCGCGTTTGGACGGACGGCCATTTTGTGATCTGATATCATTTTAACATTATAAAAAAGAAATAAATACTCCGGGAGATTAGCCGTTTGTGTCTCCTTTGTGGAGGTCGGGGCCGGTGAAGACGCCCCGGTGAAGAAGCCCTTGAAGCCGGAGCGCTGCAGACCGCGGTCAGCTCGGCGGTCAGTGACACAACACGCAGACGGCGCGGCCCAGAACCTCCCCCCGCAGGAAAAACAAAACGCAGCTGAACCGAGGAGAAACTATCCGAGGGCAATAAAAGACATTAGAACCGTTGGCCGTATAATCATACGGCAATTACAGGCCTTTAAACAGCAGCCCGAGCAGGGGATGGAGCGTAAAAGAATAACAAAAACAGAACACAAGGCCCTATTTTCAACAAAGCCATTCCAAGTTAAAAAAAAATGAAAAAATACAAAGTCATTCTTCTTCCTCTTCTTCTGTGTTGAATGATCTCGGGCTGCGATCACTCATTACGTTTTTTCTTTTTTCTTCTTCTCCTCTTTTGTTTGTTTGTGTCAGGCCCGAAGTGCAGAAAGGGCTCAAAATGGCGGAGGGGAGCGGGAGGCCGGCGTGTGTCTTTCAGCGAGACTTCAGCACAGGAGCGCCGGAGTGGATCCGCCCAGCGCCCAGCGGCCAGCGGCCCACGTCAGCGACTCCAGAGGCGGGCGGGGCTCTCAGGTGGGCCCCTGCTGCAGCAGGTGAGACTCCTGTGTGCGCACTGCCCCCTGGCTTCAGCCAAAGGAACTGCAACAACCCTGCAGCTGACACCTATGCCCCTGTATGTCCAATAACAAGCACACATACACCTATACACATCTATACAAACATCTACACACACACACCTACACACACACCACATACTCCTACACACACACACGCACATACGCACGCACACCACATACACCTACACACACACACGTACACACACCACATACACACATCTACACACACACCACACAAACACACATCTACACATACACCACACACACACACACCACAAACACCTACAAATAAACACACATTCATATACACACACACAAACTTACACACACACACACAAACAGAGACAAATACATACACACACAAACACACATACACATATACACAAACAGAGACACATATACACACACACATGCACACACATATACAGACAGATACACACACACACATACATATACACATACCCACATACACAGACAGGGACACACACACACACGCACGCACACACACACACAGAGTGGCAGATGAACTGAGCGGGGTCATAAAGGCAGAGGCCAGGTCATTAAGTAGTTCAGGGTTAATGATGAGCAGAGATCAGACAGTGGTGGCAGTGTTCAGAGCCGGCCTGCTCTTTGGACCCACCGTGCCATCAGGATAATCCCCCGTCATAAATATCTCCCTGTACACCCACGGCACCGCGTGGACATACACACACACATACACACTCACACACACACACACATACACACATACAGACTCACACATATACACACTCACACTCACACACACACACATACAGACTCACACATATACACACTCACACTCACACACACACACATACAGACTCACACATATACACACTCACACTCACACACACATACACACATACACACACACATACACACATACACACACACACACAGACTCACACATATACACACACACACACATATACACACACATACAGACTCACACATATACACACTCACACATACACACTCACACACACATACACACACACAGACTCACACATATATACACACACACATATACACACACATACAGACTCACACATATATACACACACACACACACATACAGACTCACACATATATACACACACACACACATACAGACTCACACACACACACACACACACACACACACACACACACTCACAGGTGATCACTCCCCCTCCCTCCGGTTACCTGTGCCAGTGTGTTTGCAGTGTGTATTAGTGCAGATGAGTGGAGGATAAGGCTATGGATGGCAGAGATGCCAGCCCCAGATAACAGCGCCCGATTGCTCCATTAAAGCATTAAGGGCGGGCCCTGAGATCTGACATCACCAGCTGAAAAAAAGAGAGAAGGGGGAGGTAGAGAGAGAGAGAGAGGGAGAGAGAGGGGGAGGGAGAGAGAGAAGTAAGACATGACCGTACACGTTCCTCCTCGTCTGTTTGTTTGAGCTGAACATGGAGGCCAAATAAACAGTACAGTGCAGAGAGCCAGGAGCTTCTCTCCGGAGGGTTTTCTCCCGGGGGGTGGGGTCTGGCCACGCCCCGCTGTCCCGAAGAGACCGAACATTGCGCAACGTCTCTCTGGCAGGGTTCCGACGGCAGGAAGTGACCGGGTCTCGTCTGAACCCGTCCCGCGGGCGACCACAGTGACAGGGGCCTGCTGATCGCACCGGATCAATATTTACACAGGCTCTCCACGCGTAGCGGGTTCAATCGCTGCAGAGTGCCTGGGGACCACAGACACGCCAACCGCCATCAAACAGGGGGCAGCACAGCGTGGTCGCTAGCCCTTTACGGTGTGAGATCACAGGTGTGCTGCCCCACCTGGACACAGTCTCACACACCTTAGTGTCTGAGGGGCCAGCTGTAATGAATCAGGTGATGTGCTTTGTATTCGCTGGCACATCGTTAATAAATGATATCAGCATCACACTGCATAAAAAGGCCCAGTCTCACTCTCTCAGCGATGATATCAGCATCACACTGCATAAAAAGGCCCAGTCTCTCTCTCTCAGCGATGATATCAGCATCACACTGCATAAAAAGGCCCAGTCTCACTCTCTCAGCGATGATATCAGCATCACACTGCATAAAAAGGCCCAGTCTCACTCTCTCAGCGATGATATCAGCATCACACTGCATAAAAAGGCCCAGTCTCACTCTCTCAGCGATGATATCAGTGAGCACTGCATAAAAAGGCCCAGTCTCACTCTCTCAGCGATGATATCAGCATCACACTGCATAGAAAGGCCCAGTCTCACTCTCTCAGCGATGATATCAGCATCACACTGCATAAAAAGGTCCAGTCTCACTCTCTCAGCGATGATATCAGCATCACACTGCATAAAAAGGCCCAGTCTCACTCTCTCAGCGATGATATCAGCATCACACTGCATAAAAAGGCCCAGTCTCACTCTCTCAGCGATGATATCAGCATCACACTGCATAAAAAGGCCCAGTCTCACTCTCTCAGCGATGATATCAGCATCACACTGCATAGAAAGGCCCAGTCTCACTCTCTCAGCGATGATATCAGCATCACACTGCATAAAAAGGCCCAGTCTCACTCTCTCAGCGATGATATCAGCATCACACTGCATAAAAAGGCCCAGTCTCACTCTCTCAGCGATGATATCAGTGAGCTTGGACCACAGGCTACACTGGTCTGCTGCAGACTCACACATCAATTCATTCTGACTGTTATATGGTCCACTTGAAAGATGATTAATGATAAATGGAGTTAATGAAATTAATGCTCGCGTGTGTGTGTGTGTGTGTGTGTGTCTCTCACTCACATATGGACACACACACCCACGTACTCACATACACACACACACTCACTCCCTCACACAAACACACACGCTCTCTCACTCACACGTGGACACACACACACACACTCACTCACTCACTCACACACACAAACACTTACACACGCGCACACTCTCACTCACACATGGACACACACACACACACACACACACACACACACACAGACTCTCTCACTCACACATGGACACACACACACTCACACACACAGACTCTCTCACACACAAACATGGACACACACACTCATACACACACACTCTCTCACTCACACATGCACACACACATACTCACATACACACACACTATCTCTCACTCACACATGGACACACACATACACACACATACTCACATATACACACACACACACACACACACACACTATCTCTCACTCACACATGGACACACACACTCACATACACACAAGTACTGCCCAGACCCCCCCCCCCCTCCCACACCTTCTCCCGGCAACATTCAACCAATCAGGACTGAGCAGGAGGGTACAGCAGATGCAGTCTACACCAGGCCCTCAAACCCAACTCCAGCCCTGCTTTTCTTTCCTACCGTTAGTGCTACCGATTGTCCAGATTGTCTTCACACCTGCCTCCCAGGTGAAGGGAGGGTGGAAAACCGGACTCGGACCTCGTGGACCATTAGAGGGGCGTATATAAGACCACACCAAGAGGACGGGACTCACAAGTGATCCTTCATTGTTCTTCAGGGATTTAGCTGTACTGTACTGCCGTTAGCTACACAGCAGTTTGGAGTTTGACAAGTGCGCCGAAGTGACCTTAAATTTTAACGACACAAATCTTTTGGAATTGCATTAACGTTAATTTGCCGAAATCAAAAGCTCGTAAGCGAAGACTTGGGCTCGCAAATATCCCGTCAACGTATGAACAGCCATTCATTCTTAAAATCAACGCAATACCGACGCGCACACAGACGGCCCTTGTTCCCGTTCGTGTGAGAATGGAGAGAGGGGGCAGAGGCGAGCGAGCGGGGGACGTAAACCTTGTGTTACTGACCCCCTCCATCCGACCACGGGGCCCGCGGTGGGGCCGGGACCACGGGGCCCTCCTCCCCGAGACCGCAGCATAGTTCCACCGTCCGGGGGCCCCCCCCCCGGGGAACAACAACGGGGCATTCTGGGTAAATAAACTGCGGGAACTCCCACCGAGAGGCTCGGTGACTCACCCGGGGCCGCGCCGGGCGCCAGGGGCCAGCCGGGTCGCTCTCCAGAACAAACCCGATCGGATCGGCGTCCGGGCGGCGTCCGGGCGGCGAAGCCGGAGCGCTCGGGCGTGGAAACGGAAAGCGCTGATTAACGCGCACCGTCCCCGATAAATAAAACAAACGCGAGCACATTGAAAGAGAGACACACGCGCTCTTCCCCCCCGATTGTGAAATTTTAGTTTAGCGCACTCTGCGTGAGGCTACATTCCCAGGGAACAAACAAAACAAAAACAAAACAAAACAAAAAAAACGACTCGCGGCCCAAATTACCGGTCAAATGACCCCTCAGTATTACACGGGATGTCGCAGTTCTGACACACACCTGTCTGTCTCTTTGTGTTTCTCTGAGTTCTGGGCTGAGTTCAGAAGTGCTGTATGTATCCGTTATGTTGTTTGTTTAGGCGTCCTCCGAGCTCACTGGCGACAGAGCTCGATTTGGTCGATCCGTGAGTGCTGCTAGAAAAATGCAAGAAATGAGACTTGTGGCGCAGTCAGTAGGGTGGCAGGCTTTCAGGCTGCAGAGAGGTCCCGTGCACGAGAAGGGGCTTGCTGGCTCTGGTCACACCCTTATCTCTGTAATCATCACATGTAGCATGTAGCATGACCTGAGGAAGATCCACACAGGATTGAAATGTTGTCTTTTTTTTTTTTTTTTTTCATGTGTGCCTATCGTCACTTAAAAGTTCAAAAGTTCAAAAGTTGGAGTTTGAAAGTGTGTGGGCTTTCTTTTGATTGTTATTTACATATTATCTCAACCCAGTACCCTGTCTCAGGATGTTCCTATGATTGTTTATACACACTATTTCTCACTCCTTCTGCACGCACGCTAACACACAGGCGCACGCTAACGCACAGCCACACGCTAACGCACAGGCACATACACTAACACATAGCCATACGCTAATGCACAGGCACACACAGGCACGCACGCTAACACATAGCCACACGCTAACGCACAGGCACACACAGGCACGCACGCTAACACATAGCCACACGCTAACGCACAGGCACACACAGGCACGCACGCTAACACATAGCCACACGCTAACGCACAGGCACACACAGGCACGCACGCTAACACATAGCCACACGCTAACGCACAGGCACGCACAGGCATGCACGCTAACACATAGCCACACGCTAACACACAGGCACGCACAGGCACGCACAGGCATGCACGCTAACACATAGCCACACGCTAATGCACAGGCACACACAGGCACGCACGCTAACACATAGCCATACGCTAATGCACAGGCATATAAATGCCTGCCACAGGCACACACACTAACGCACAGGCACGCACGCTAACACACAAGCATGCACACTAATGCACAGGCATGCACAGGCATGCACAGCCACGCACACCAACACGCAGGCACGCACATGCCATTCCCGAGACGTCAGCGCTCTCCGCGCCTCCCGCGGGAGTCGCCCTTAGCGTGGCTGAGGTCAGGCCGCGGGTCACTGTCGCCGTGCCAACGGCGCTGCGCACACACACACGCCGGCCCGGCGGCCAGCCGTCCGCAGACGGTCCCCCCCCCCCCCCCCTCCCTCCCTCCCTCGCTCCGTCTGTTTGTCTCGCTCTCCTCTCGCAAAAATATTTAGCTGGAATTACGAGTGATTGCACG
This sequence comes from Conger conger, assembly GCF_963514075.1. Taxonomy (NCBI): domain Eukaryota; kingdom Metazoa; phylum Chordata; class Actinopteri; order Anguilliformes; family Congridae; genus Conger; species Conger conger. Next base: position 79,994,802 of record NC_083762.1, read on the forward strand.
GCAGGGCCGGGGACCAGCGACACCCATGCATTAGCCCAGGAGGAGCCGGGTATTTAGGGCCCGCTCCACGCCGGCTATATTTAGCAGGCATGCATAGCCGCTGCCAGAGCCAGTTTAACTGGGCTTTTTAATGTTGGGATCCTGCACTCCGGGACACATTCCTGCCTGCCCATAATTCCCTGCTTCACGTAACCAAAGGGATGCGTTCGGTGAGCCCTGGGACCGGGAGGAAGGGAAGGAGAGAGAGAGGGAGGGAAGGAGAGAGGGAGGGAGAAATAAAGAGAGAGAGAGAGAGAGAGAGAGAGAACTGAATTCTGCAGGCTGCCACTTTTTCATTTAACCGTGAGCCATTTGTATTGCCTCATTTCCCCTCCTGGAATAAAATGCAAATCTACGCAGATGGATTCACAGTCAGACAGATATTCATCCTGGCCTGATGTGTGTCAGTATAAACAAACAAAAATAAATGAGTTTATTTTATTTGTACAATCCTGAGTATATGCCCACGACCGGGTTATGTGAGGTCACCTGTTTAACTGTGGTCAACCTGTAATCACTGACACACACACACACACACACACGAGCACACATGCGCACAGAAACACACACACACACACACACACACGCACACGCACGTGTATGCACACACTCACACATGCACACAGAAACACACGTGTATGCACACACACACACACACACACACACTCATGTACACAGACACAGGCATGCACACACACAAACACACACACATATGCACACACTCATACACACACACACACACACGCACCCACACACAGGGGATAGGGGAGCATGTGGTGATTACTGGAGTCTCCATAACTGCGATATATAAAATGCAGCTCACTAGCTCTGAGCAGTGCTGTATTTGTTGATTGCACATTATAAACTCCTCACACACAAACAGCTCACTGAAAAATACACAACAAATTCCACCTTCGGCTGCAAGTTAATTACTGCATTCTGGCCAAGTGCACATTAGGAGCATCCTCACTCACTCATTACTACTTTATACAAATACAACTCCCTCAAAATAGCTAATTTCAGATTTAAAATCAGACGGGCGACTTGATTCATCCAACCCTTTCTCTGTATACAGACACACCTACAACCACCATTCACTGACAGTAAGCCTTCAAAAATGGCAGACAATTAAAACACAATTAAAACACAACTTACTGCAGGCTGAGGATCTTAGGGAGATGTGTGCGCATTTCACCGTTTAAGATTTAGTCCTTTCCACTAAAATATAAAAAATATATAGTTTTTATAGCTTAGCACTAAATAGTCAAGGACCAATCCAGTACTACTTTATATTTCTGCCCAAACTTGATGTCAGCTTATGGTAAATATATCGACAGGCATTCAAATTCCACACGAGTTTTCCCAAAACTGCTCCTAGATGTCCTCAAGTGTCCCCAAATCTCCCCAAATCTCTCCGAATACAAAACATCTGCATATCTTCTGAATGATCAGAAAAGCGTATTTTTCTATTAAAACAGATGTTTTGATACAAAATGTAAATAAAATTAACCTTCATGTGTGTTTTATTCACATATGAGAGTATGTTTTTTTATAAATAATGCCCAAAGTGTCCAAAAAGCTCTCCAAAAAGGATTACTCACCCTAACACTTTCTAACCAATCTGCATCACATTTAAAATGGAACTTTATTTCACAATGAGGTTAACCAGAGCCTGGTTAGTCCCGTTAGCCAGTACAATTACAGGTTATCTATAGCAAGTCCAAATCCTGTAATTAGTGCTATGCGAATGTAGAGATATTCCTAAACTGTCGGTCACCTGAATGTGACACATTACACCTTGTTCGAAAGGGTAGGAAACCCTGTTTTAAATTAGTTCTGTACAGAAATGGCCTAGCAATGCATTTACACAACAATAAGCAGTAGGCATTTGCTTCGGTAGTGCCCCGGCAACAATATAGTTCTCGAACAAAAACTTGTTCTAGCTAACTGGGATGTAGACAAGCAATACATGGGTAAAACACAATGCAATGACACACACACACGTACTCACACACACACATACACACACACAATAATCCAATCATTCTCACACATATGTACATAAATGTATATAAATAAGCACACAG